>NC_042619.1:276744118-277053493 GCF_901001135.1 Rhinatrema bivittatum | reverse complement strand
GGCCATCCTCATCTCCGCAGCGCAACCCTCTGGAAGACTTCCTGCTTCCGTCCGTTGTTTTTAATCCTTGAGAATTGAATCCTGCTTCAGTCTTGTCCTGGTCTTCAGAGCCTATTGCATCCCTGCATCCGTCCATGTCAAGTTTCTGTTTGAACCTGCTCTGAGCCTGGTGTGGTCCGCGACCAGTCCCGTGGGGGGCTGTGTAGGGCGTGTCCCAGGGCAGGCCTCTTCAGGACCTTCGTCATGTCCTGGTTTCAGCTTCCACTATTCCTCCTGGAGTCCGTGTCGAGCCCAGCGTGGTCCGCGACCAGTCCCGCGGGTGGACTGTGTAGGGCACGCTGCGTCACAGTCTCGAACCAGTTCTTGACCCTTGCTTCAGCCCTCATCTATAGTGTCTTCGCTTCAGCCCTCGTCTGTGATGTCTTCGCTCCAGTCCTAGTCCGAAGTCTTCTGTGTTCTAAGGACTCCGTCTGCCTTCATCCTCTGTCCGGCCTGCTGCCTATTGCCGTACCCAGCGGCATGTCCGAAAGGGTTTGGAACTGTTGGAGGACTGTTCATCGGTCAAAATTTCGTTGTTGGTCATCCTGGGGCATGCAGGTCTGGTAGAGGGTCAGACCTAGGACCCCTGTTCTTGCCTCAGCCTTGACCTGCTCTTGTTACCCGTGCTCTCCCCAAATCACCTCCCGCGGTGTGTCTTGGGGCTCCTCCCTGGGTCATGCCATGGCTCAAGGGCTCACACCATCCGCTATAGAAACGACCGCGCCTCCATGCTCGTAACAGTATCCGAAGGCCTCCGAGCCTCGGACCCTAACAATCTCTACATGAGAGTTAACTGCTTATCTAGGCATAGCAGGGTCTAGATGTGCATGGTCATGTGCAACCCCTATGAGATCTGCTAGCTTGAAATGATCTATGAAAAGTTTGGGATTGCCATGCTATTTGACATGGTCTTCCCAAAAGTCTGTAAGTGAAGGCCTGCTAAGTGAGAACTTTGATGTCAGCACTGAACTACTTGAGATTTTCATGTCTTATAGAACACTTGGCTCCATGTCCTAGGCCCTGCTGGAGTTCTATCATACCTATGTCACTATCTCGCCCACATGTGAGGGCTAGGACAGGGTCAAAAGCATAGCTGAGGTAAATAAGAAGGTGCATGCTATGGCAATCAATGTATACTGTGTTGGCAGTCCTGTACAAATGCTATGGCGAGACGTGACTCTTTGGGACTGACAATCACTATGAATATATTAGACCAGCCACATCTCTTTGGTATTAGGTTTATTTAGTGTCTACTTTGTCTACTACTGTCTATTGCTCCATTATCATGATGTTGCCTAACTAGACCTAAGTGGTTTCTGTTACACACTCACCCTGTGAGTAAAAGAAAGATAGAGATGAGACCAGTTCAAATCACTCTGCTGGGCTCTTTTCCATGGAAGGGGAAGGACTAGATGAAGACTAACAGGTAAAGTACCATTGTATGATGCTTTGCTGATGATGGCTGTAAGTCCATGTGGTCTCTTCAGTTTCTGCAGGGGAAACACTAGAGATCTTCAGGCATATCTGGATGATGTCTACTGGGATACCATACCGTAGAACCAGATTATGGAATACACAGCAGAGCAGCACAATCTCAGTAACTCTGGGTGGGCCATACATTAAAGCTCCCCCTGTCTTGTCCAACCAGCAAAGTCACCTTTTGAGAACTCTGAAGATGTCCTCTATGAAATAGCGAATAGGATTAAAGGCCTCATTGTACCTCGTCTCTGCCGGTGTGTTGGGAATAGTTATAGGTGTAGAAGACAGGTCTTGCAACCGTATCCTGAATCACCTACAGGAAAGAGAATGGCTGCATCACTCACACCACCATGACTTTGTGATATCGCTGCCAACCCCTAGCATGCTGTTACATACTAGAAGCTAAGCTCTAGCTTGACATGAGCCTTAAAACACTATTTCCAAACCCAAAGTCCATGCTACCTTTTACTGTGACTCTAAATGAAGGCAACAGCACTTGCTTTTGTTGTGTCAGATCTTACTGAATGGAAAGCTGCATGTGGGATTCCTACACAGTGTGTCCATGTCACTCACAACCAAGCTATCACTCGCTCTTTCTAGCACTCCTGTAACACTGAAGCTGTACATCACAGCTGCCACACATGTCATTGCAGAAAGACATCAACCACATGGTATGATTATGCATGTCCCTGGCTGTTCTGCAATATGTCCTCCAGAGATCTACATTTGTCTGACATGATTCAGTGACTAGGATTGGGCAAAAATGCACAGACACTAGCTTCAATAGAACTCATGTATCCCCGTGATGGTCAAGACAAACTGTGACTGACATCCTGGCTGACAGAACACTAATAGGGCAAACCTGACCTGAGAGTCCCTGCACTGTGAACACTAAAAGGTTTTGGTTGCCAAGTGACATTTCAAAAGCTCTAACAGAGAAGAATTGAACAGTCACTTGCTTAAAGTTAACAAGTAGAAAGTCTGAAGTGCTCAGTCACACACAGAACTTTGTGGCAAGTGTATTGTTTGGCCACCCAACATTAGCATGGCCCTCTATCATGGAGAGAGAAAGCCAGGCCTTGGCACTATAGCTTGTAGAACTAACTGCACAAACCTCTTATGCAACTGATGCAGTCACATCCCTGACAGCCCCCCATGTCAGTGGCATTTGCTGTAAAGACATAGCTGGAGGGAGTATAGAAAGAAGTATTGCTCTTGCCTACGAGCCAACCTCACCGTAGAGGCCATATTCAAAATTTTCAAACAGGCCTAAGTATAAAGGAATTGTGTGCAGCTTCTGGGTACCTGGCAATCATGTCGAGGATGCTTAGTCGAGCATCACAGACCACTTGCACATTGCTGGAGTGGAAGACTTTCTGTTGCAGAATATCTCTGCCCTGCCATGGGGTGGGGTGACGTCTACTTAAGTGCAGTCAATAGCTCTCAGAACATTAGGAAAGTTGGCAATGGCATAAAATCCTCTCTTCAAGTCCAATAAGTCCTGCATAAGAGGGAATCTTATGTAACGATTAATGCTGTTATGTACAGTTGTTAGGACCTGGCCCAGACAGCGGAAAAAAGAAGTTTGGAACATTTCCCTGATGACTCCTGCTGTTGTTTGCAAGGAACCAGATGCCACAAAATTCAGGACCCACAATAGTTTGATGAGGTTCATTATAGTGCGGGACCTTTCTGTGACCAGATCCAGATTCCCTCTGAGTTCCCGAAAACAATCCAGGATTGTCTGAGAGCTGAGGCAATACCTGGTAAACACATGCTTCTATGGCATGCCCAGCAATGCAGTTCATGGATGAAAGATGTGTTCCCTATACTGCCTGTGTGCCCTCCTGCATGACAAGCCATGACATGGGCCCGAGTGTTCCACTAGAAGGACTTGCTCCTCTGGCTTCAGCACAAGTGCTTTCCTAGGAGGTGGTTGAACCTGCCTTGTCTTTCATTGTAGTTGTTCTTGTTTTTGTTGAGCAGTCCAAAGCAACCAGAATCCAGCTACTAGTACTTCCCCCTAACACTATAGCTTTAAGAAGACAGGAAAGGTAACCAAAGCTGTTTTTATTGGTCCAGCTGGGCTGTGTAGGTGTGTCTGAGAGAAGGCCTTTTATATTGCGTGCGTTAATAGCCGTGAACTTTGATAATGGCAGCTATCGTGCAATAAAAACGTTTTTCCCCTCTACTGCTAAAAAAAAAAGCTATTGTTATTTCCCACGTTAAATCCCGCGCTATTATGCATTATTTTACCGTGAAATGTGTTAGAAGGTCCTCATTTGCATAATTTTCCAGATTTTTGCATACTCATTATCATATTCACATACTAGCGTGTGATGCAATAAAGATTGCACGTTTATTGCATGTTAGACTCCTTTCAACGCGTGGTAAGGCCCTAACATAGTTTGATGATTAATCCTGTTAGATTGCAAGCACTCTGGGTATAGGGAAATACCTACAGTATCTGAATGTAATCTGCTTTGAAGTGCCAAAAAGGCAGAATATAAATAACCCAAATAAATAAATAAATAAATAAATAATTCCATCATAATATCTTTGTGCTCATAATAATGACTATACTGGAGCCTGCCTGACCCAGTAGTGTTGCAGTATACTATCATGTTGGATACCTGAGATCAATTATTAGAAATGTCTTCTGTCATTAGATTTTGAGTGGCTGGGAATGCTGTGAAAGCAGTGTTCATAGCCTCTGAAGGGGGGTGGACTCCTAGCCATCTCACAATAATCCTTCCCTCCATGGGTTTTTTTTTGAGGAAACGTGCATTATCCACAGCTCACTTTGGAACTCGCTCCCTCCAGACCTTCGTTTGGAAACATGCCACCCTACATTTAAAAAGAAACTTAAGACTTGGCTGTTCAAACAAGCTTTCCCCTAGAGCCAAGAACACGAAGAAAAGTATTTTCAAGCCCACAACGTTTTATTCAGATCTATTATTTTATTCAATCAGAAATTTACACATGCTGAATTCATACATACTACATACATATACTCATATTGACTTCACATTTTTCCATGTTATTCATTGATTTATTAACTGCTTGTTTATTAACGGTTAAATATCATACACTATTTGCTTCAATTAATTTATTCAATGTAAAAACTTTGCTTACTTAGATTTGTTCAATGTAAAAACTTCTTTTATTATGTTCTATGTTTTATGTAAACCGCTATATTTTTTAGCGATAGTTACTGTTCTTTGTAAACCGGGGTGATATGTATACTATACAGGAACCTCCGGTATATAAATCATTTAAATAAATAAATGGGTATGTGTATCAGAATCTGAATGGAGTTGCACTCCCTTCTAAGTTTGTTGCTTATAGGTGGGTGAGGGAAGGAATTAAAGTAGGGGGCAGGGAGGGAATTCCAGGTAGCTAGGAATGACTTGTGACACCACAAGTGGTTCCAGTTAAGCCAAAATCCCAAAGGAGCAGAAGGAAGCACTGTGCCTGAAAAGCCAACAATTTGAAATAATTTTTATAATTGCTGAGTAGGTGGAGCTTCAAGATCAGGCTCTAGTTGGATGGTCCCACCAGTGTGTTTCAGTAGTATTTTCACTAGCAGTAAGCAGGTTTGTCCTTGAGGGGAGGGGCGGGGGTCAACCAGGCAATCACCCCCTGGCCCTGTGCATGAGAGCTGGCAGTACAGAGCTGATGCATCAGGAGGTGTCTACAATGCTCCTGACACTACTTCTAGGTTCACTGGCCTCCTGATGCTACTCCTTCTCTGGCGGAGCTGCTTGAGAGCATGACCCGTAAACCACACACAAAAGAAGAATTAATAGTTTGTAAATGGATTTTTAAACATTTATTTGTGCAATCAAATATTAAACACCTATCTAGACAATTAAAATGTTTAAAAAAATATTTACAAACTATTAATTCTTCTTTTGTGTGTGGTTTACGTATAACGTTAAAGAAGATTTGGTGATCTTGACCCTTTGTGTTGTTATACCAAATGAGACCATGACCCAGCAGACATTTTCCGGGAAAGGGGAACAGATCACTCACCTTCTCCCCACCTCCACTCTTCAGTCTCTGGGCCTGGCCCTGTTCAATCTTAATTGCCCTGGGTCCTGCATACTTCCCAGGGTCAGCCCTGGCAGTAAGAGTCCATACTGTTGCCCATTCCATGGTCAGTTTCCTCAGGCTTCTAATCTGGCTGCCTGTTTCAGCATTACTCGCCATGGAGATAGAGCTGGAGTCAAAAGACATCTGTGTAAAAGGTTGTAGAACTGAACAGTGAGCTTATGTCCTGTGGACCAAACTACTTGACAACCTTCAGTTAAAGCCAATACATGCCAGATGCACTGCTAGGAATATCTACTTTTTCATCCGGAAATTGCCAAAAAAATGACATAGTATGGTTTGGAGAAGAAACCCCCCCTCAAAAAAAAAAAAAAAAAAAGCTACATTGAAAACATAAAAACATATAATTAGAAAAGCTGGAAACAGCTTGATATAAAAGAAAATGAAGTCTACAGAAAATTAAAGGCATTTTGATTTGTTCTAAGGTTATTAAAATAGCTGTAGCATTTAAACTTCATTTTGTTGTTGCTGAACAGGAATGGTGTATTGTTATGTTCTTGTCTAGTTCAATAATGCAGCTTTGGGTACATTACAGTTCCTCCGCAGTAGGAGAACAAAAGCCGTGTCATCCTAATGTTTGAAAGGGTACAGATCAAGAAAGGCTTTCATGCAACTTGCGTGCTTTGGGGATGGGTGCCTGGTGTTCAGCTGTGCCTTGCACATGCATATTGAAATGAGCCTTACAGGAGCTCCTATTTACCAAAGATGATTTGTGTTACCCTCTCTTCGTGGACCTCTCAGAATGCAGCGGCACATGGTTCTCCAGGGGGCCACTTTTTCCCAACTTTGTCTTTTCTCACACCAACACAGGTCATTTGCCTCAGGATGCCAGAGATGTTGCCGGTGGGGAGGAGGAAACAGCCTCCGGGGTCCTAGGCTCACAGGGGTGGGGACCAACGCTCAATGTCTCCGTCCTCTTCCTCTCAAATGTATTCACGCTTTGGATGTTCTTGCTTTAGGATACCTTGGATCTAAAGAAGACACTGGACAAATGAATTCACTGAAACCAAAGATATTTCAAGTTCAATTAACAACAGAAATTCTCCAATTGATCTTCTCACAACAAAATTCCAAAAGTATTGCGTGCATAGCTGAGTCCCATTAGATGGAAGGACTAGGGTAAGACCCTGCACTCCTGAGTGATAGAGAGTGGGTTCCTAGTGAGGACGAGATTTCCTATCTCTTTCTATGATATTAGCGCTGGACCTCTGGGTTAGATGGTCCCAAAAATGACCAAAATTCCAAAATATCTTCTCTCTCTCAGCAGGCAGGGGCAAAAGATCCCTCTCAAAACACAGGAACAAAACTCCTCAAACTTCACAAGTGGATTCTCTCTTCTTCTTTGCCAGGTCGTTGCTATCCCTCCTTGGAATGAGCTGAAGGATTTATAGCACCTTATCCTGACTTTCCACAGACAGGGGTGAAAATCCTCCTGGGCAGGATCAGGATCCAAAAAAGACAATGCTTTGCAAAAACAATAGTTCACAAAACCCTCCCATCCAGACCTGGAAGGGTACTGGCCAGGGATACGTCTCTTCCCCTGGATCAGGCTGTGGGACGTAAATTGAGGGCCATTGCATCACTTTCCTGCTTCTCAAAACCTCCAACTCAAAAAAAACCACACCGCTCCTCATGCACTGTTGCATTTAAGGAGCCACCTGACCATTTCAGGTAAGCCTTTCTGGAGGTGAACCAAAGAGATGGTCAGCAAACTACTACCTCCTACTAGCCTAGGCAATTGATTTAGTGAGAGAACAAGCGACTCCCTTCCATTTGCATATATAGAAAGTGGGGAGAAATCTTTTTCCTCAATTTGGCCCACTGGTAAATAAGATTAGCTGCAGTATGATGGGAGAATCTGAGTCCCCTTTGCTTCCATTCTCAGTTGTTTACTTGGATACTAATAAACTGAGCTGGAGATTTATTTCAATAAAATCATTGAGTTATGGATGGGGTATGGGATGGCAATTTTTCAGTTTGCCTATCTCTTACTGGAATACCTCCATGACATTTCCCAAACTTGGCAAACTTTGATGTTGCCTGAGAGGTGTACATATGTGTTTGTGTCAGGGAAGACAGAGAAGGAGGACCGGGACTGAAACCAACCTGTCATCTCCAATGAACAACCAACTGGACTGGAGCCAGGTCACATCAGTTCTAGTCAGGTGCTTTTGTTAAATAAAAGTAACATTATTCCTGTTCTGCATGCTAGGTAGAAATTACAGTGTGTCTCAGAGGAACACATAATAATAATAATAATAATAGTAATAAGTCATCTACAGATTCCCCACAAGAGTGATGTGAATGTGAGATAGCTATAGAAAAATACATCCAAATACAATTGGAAGGGAGATCTGGGGTATGATTATTTTTAACAAAATCACCAGAGAGAAGTATCTTTTGGAGTCCCAATGCTTCTGCGCTGTTGCTGCTTGAAAGCATAAAGGACCTTGGAACAAACTAAAAGATCTTGTTGAAATAACTCATTTTGTGATTTATGCTAAGTCACTGGTTGCACTTCCTAGCATCAGTCCTGCACCAGCAAAATATTAGGAATGTACAGAGATAAAACTTTCTTTTTGTTTTGTGGGTTTATTTGGTTCAATTAAAATGAAAAAATATTTTTGCTTATTCATTCCATTTGCTTTTTGTTTCCCATTGAAGTTAATGTGGAAACAATCATTAGGCCCAATGGAAAAAAAATGGTTCGGGCCTGGCACAGAGGCCTAGCATCCTGGGCTAAGTAGACCAGGCACACAGTACCAAGGCCTAGGCCTGATCCAGGCATAGAAGCCTAGACCTGATTTAGGTCCAGCTCTAAGGCCTAGGCTTAAACTGAACCCAGCCCTGAGGACTAGTCTGGTACCAAGTACTAGGCCTAGGCCTGTCCCTGAGGACTGGTCTTAGTATTGAGGCCTAGGCCTGGCACCAGGGACAAATCCTGAGGTCCGGTCTCAGCACTGTGGGCTAGGCTGGACTAGTCACAGCCTTTCAGTTATCCTGCATGTGTCCTGGTGCTTGAGAAATAGTGCTGTTTGCCTGGAGGTGGCACCTTCCTCCAGAGCGGATGGCACCATTTTGATATACAGTCATAGACATAATAGCCATACATCAAAATGGTAACATCCGCTCTGGAGGAAGGCACTGAAATGTCACTAAGGCACTGTTCTCCATATAAACATCATCATTTTTTAAGCGCTAAGACAGGCGGGAGCACTATAGACCTCTGTGTGGGCTAGACCTAGGCATTGCCCTGGGACCAGGCCTCAAGGACAGGCCTCAGTGCAGGATCCAGGTCTCCATGTCAGGTCCTGGTGCTGAGACCTGGCATCAGAGCCAGGCCTAGACACTAGGACCAGACCTAGGCTTCATCTAAGGACCAGGCCTCAGGATGGGGCCGTGATATATGGCCTATGTGCCAAGATCAGGCTTCAGAGCTGGATCCCACCGCAGAGACAAGGTCTAAGGGCTAGATGCGGCCCTGGGCTAGGCTTTGGATGCTGTGCTCGTCCAGCTTCGGGCGCTGTGCCTGGCTTGGTCTGTGGCTAAGCCTTCGGTGCCAGGCCCAACCTGGGCCTTGGCACCAGAGGCCATTTTTTTGATGCAATCATTATGAAAATATCTGAAAATGTTTGGATATTTTTGTCAGAGACTATTTTTAGTTTGTTCCTTTTGGAACAAACCATAAATAGCCCACTCATTGCATTTTTTTGCATTTGTTAAAAATGAATGCACATACTTACAAAATATATAGGGGCAGATTTTATAAATCTGCGCACACGCGTACTTTTGTTCGCGCACAAGGCGCGAACAAGAGTACGTGGGATTTCAATAGATACACGCGTAGCCACGCATATCCATTAAAATCCGGGGTTGGCGCGCGCAAGGCTGCCCAAAATCGGCAGCTTGCGCGCGTCGAGCCTCGTAAACTGCCATCCGTTCCCTCCAAGGGCCGCTCCTAAATCGGAGTGGCCTCGGAGGGAACTTTCCTTTGCCCTCCCCACCCTCCCCTCCCTACCCCTCCCTAACCCACCCCCTGGTCCTATGTAAACCCCCCCCCCACCTCTATCACGAAAGTTACACCTGCTCGAAGCAGGCGTAACTTTGCGTGCGCCGGGCCGGCTGCCGCGCTCCATGTTCCGGTCCGGAGGCCGCAGCCACGTGCCCGGAACACCCCCGGGCCAAAACCACGCCCGCGGCACCGCCCCCGGATGACGCGCTGACGAGTCACGCCCCCTCGACACACCCCCTGATGACACGCGGATTGCGACACGCCATCCCGGGGCTTTGCGTGCGTCGGAAGCCTATGCAACATAGGCTCGGCGCGCGCAGGGGGTGTTTGGGCCAGGTTTTCGGGGGGTACGCGCGTACCCCTTTGAAAATCTGCCCCAGTGTATGTGCAATTCTTTTCAGTTCAGGAGTAATAATCATATCAGGTCCATCAATCCTGAGGGAGTTTGGTGGTACCTAATCTGTATTCATTTGAGATTATGTTTATTAAAGGACTGATCAAACCCTTTTTTGACATATCTGTATTTGTCATTCAGAGAAGAATCCCCTGTCATCTGAGCCATTCCTGTATTTCCTCCTCCCGTCCTCTGCAAAAAGTACCTCTGTGGATTTGTAATTCTTCTTTGCTACCAAAGGGGCCGATGCAATAAGCCGTGCTGAGTTAACCACAGGTTTTTACTCTGGTTTAACACAGGTTTTTTGGCGCTAACCTTACTCTATTATTTTGTATAGGTTTTAGCTCCAAAAAACCCCATGCTATGAAACCCACGGTATTCTTAGCGTGGGTGCATGCAAATCACATGTTAGTAGGAAGACATTTTAGTGCTAGTCTTTTAATGCTGGAAATTTAAAATAGGGCAGGAGTAAAAGTTAAGTCACATTTCCCAGTCTTTTGCATCGAGTGTCACATGTATGATTTTTTACCCACCGGTGAGAAGTTGTACATGTGCATGCGATACAAAGAGCTCCTGGCTCTCAGA
Organism: Rhinatrema bivittatum; assembly: GCF_901001135.1. Lineage (NCBI taxonomy): Eukaryota > Metazoa > Chordata > Amphibia > Gymnophiona > Rhinatrematidae > Rhinatrema > Rhinatrema bivittatum. The sequence continues at coordinate 277,042,871 of NC_042619.1, read as the reverse complement.
GAACGAGTCCGATCTCTGGAGGCTAGAGTGGCAGACCTGGAGGAGCTGAGGCAGACAGAGATGTATATAGATGAGACCTTAAGGGACATAGTAGTCAAGTCCCAACTTTAGACTGGCAGCCCTGGTGCTGCCTTGGAGGAAGAAGGTCTCATGATGGGAGATCACCAACCAGGTGCAGCAGGAAAGGATCCTGTAGCAAGGACCTGCTCTCCAGGTGATGCATTGTCCTTTCGCACTGAGGATATCTTCCCAAGGCCTAATGCCCAGGAGTGAAGGGTTAGGTCGGCCGTCATAGTTGGTGATTCGATTATTAGGAATGTAGATAGCTGGTTGGCTGGTGGGTGTGAGGATCGCCTGGTAACATGCCTACCTGGTGCAAAGGTGGCGGACCTCACGCGTCACCTAGATAGGATTTTAGACAGTGGGGAGGAGCCGGCTGACGTGGTACATGTGGGCACCAACGACATAGGAAAATGTGGGAGGGAGGTTCTGGAAGCCAAATTTAGGCTCTTAGGTGGAAAGCTTAAATCCAGAACCTCCAGGATAGCATTCTCTGAAATGCTCCCTGTTCTACGTGCAGGTCACCAGAGGCAGGCAGAGCTCTGGAGTCTCAATGCGTGGATGAGACGATGGTGCAAGGAAGAGGGATTCAGTTTTGTTAGGAACTGGGGAACCTTTTCGGGAAGGGGGAGTCTCTTCTGAAGGGATGGGCTCCACCTTAACCATGGTGGAACCAGACTGCTGGCGCTAACATTTAAAAAGGAGATAGAGCAGCTTTTAAACTAGAACAAAGGGGAAAGCCAACAGTCGCTCAGCAGCGCATAGTCCGGAGAGAGGTAGGGATGTGAATCGTTTTTTGACGATTTACAACAATCGTCAGATATATTTTAAATCATCAAAAATCATTAGAGCCGCGATACAATAACAATTCCCCCGATTTATCGTCAAAAAATCGTAAATCGGGGGAATGGGCGCCGGTGCTACTTTTGCCCTCACTGAGATAGTGAGGGCAAAAGTAGCGCCGGCGCCATTTTGTCTTTTGCCCTCACTATGTCGACATAGTGAGGGCAAAAGTAGCGCCGGCACCATTTTGAATATTGGCAATACGGCCCGCATGCAGGAGATCGCTCCCGGACCCCCGCTGGACTTTTGGCAAGTCTTGTGGGGGTCAGAGGCCCCCCCAAGCTGGTCAAAGGTCCCTGGGGGTCCAGCGGGGGTCCAGGAGCGATCTCCTGCACTTGTGACGTTGGGTGACAGGAACCAAAATGGCGCCGGCGCAACCTTTGCCCTGTCATATGGTAAGGGCAAAGGGCCACCGGCGCCATTTCTTTTAACGCAGCCATGGCCCGAGAGCGGGAGATCCGCCAAGACCCCCCCCACTGGACCCCAGGTAATTTAAAACATTTTGGGGGGCTTCGGGAGGTTGGGGGATTTATTTTAAAGGGTCGGGGTTGGTTTTAGGGTGCCGGTTTTCCCGCCCTCCCCCGATTTACGATTTTTTACGATTTAAAAAAAACAAAAAACATGACGATCAGATTTCCCTCACCCCCCAGCCAAAATTGATCGTTAAGACGATCGATCACCCGATTCACATCCCTACCGGTAGATGTAATATACTTGGATTTTCAGAAGGTGTTTGACAAAGTTCCTCATGAGAGGCTTCTAGGAAAAGTAAAAAGTCATGGGATAGGTGGCGATGTCCTTTTGTTGATTGCAAACTGGCTAAAAGACAGGAAACAGAGAGTAGGATTAAATGGACAATTTTCTCAGTGGAAGGGAGTGGACAGTGGTGTGCCTCAGGAATCTGTATTGGGACCCTTACTTTTCAATATATTTATAAATGATCTGGAAAAATACGACGAGTGAGATAATCAAATTTGCAGATGACACTAAATTGTTCAGAGTAGTTAAATCACAAGCAGATTGTTATAAATTGCAGGAAGACCTTGTAAGACTGGAAAATTGGGCATCCAAATGGCAGATGAAATTTATTGTGGATAAGTGCAAGGTGATGCATATAGGGAAAAATAACCCATGCTATAATTACACAATGTTGGGTTCCATATTAGGTGCTACAACCCAAGAAAGAGATCTAGGTGTCATAAGGATAACACATTGAAATCGTCAGTTCAGTGTGCTGCGGTAGTCAAAAAAGCAAACAGAATGTTGGGAATTATTAGAAAGGGAATGGTGAAGAAAACGGAAAATGTCATAATGCCTCTGTATCGCTCCATGGTGAGACCGCACCTTGAATACTGTGTTCAATTCTGGTCGCCGCATCTCAAAAATGATATAATTGCGATGGAGAAGGTACAGAGAAGGTCTACCAAAATGATAAGGGGAATGGAACAGCTCCCCTATGAGGAAAGACTAAAGAGGTTAGGACTTTTCAGCTTGGAGAAGAGACGGCTGAGGGGGGATATGATAGAGATGTTTAAAATCATGAGGGGACTAGAACGGTTAGATGTGAATCGGTTATTTACTCTTTCAGATAGTAGAAAGACCAGGGGGCACTCCATGAAGTTAGCATGGGGCACATTTAAAACTAATCGGAGAAAGTTCTTTTTTACTCAACGCACAATTAAACTCTGGAATTTGTTGCCAGAGGATGTGGTTAGTGCAGTTAGTATAGCTGTGTTTAAAAAAGGATTGGACAAGTTCTTGGAGGAGAAGTCCATTACCTGCTGTTAAGTTCACTTAGGGGCGGATTTTCAGAGCCCTGCTCGCGTAAATCCGCCCAAAACCGGGCGGATTTACGCGAGCAGGGCCCTGCGCGCCGGGAAGCCTATTTTACATAGGCCTCCCGGCGCGCGCAGAGCCCCGGGACTCGCGTAAGTCCCGGAGTTCTCCGAGGGGGGCGTGTCGGGGGCGGGCCCGGTCGTCGCGGCGTTTCGGGGGCGTGTCGGCAGCATTTTGGGGGCGGGTACGGGGCGTGGCTATGGCTCGGGGCGGTCCGGGGGCGTGGCCGCGCCCTCCGTACCCACCCCCAGGTCGCGGCCCGGCGCGCAGGAGGCCCGCTGGCGCGCGGGGATTTACGCCTCTCTCCGGGAGGCGTAAATCCCCCGACAAAGTTAAGGGGGGGGTTTAGACAGGGCCGGGTGGGTGGGTTAGGTAGGGGAAGGGAGGGGAAGGTGAGGGGAGGGCAAAGGAAAGTTCCCTCCGAGGCCGCTCCGATTTCGGAGCGGCCTTGGAGGGAACGGGGGTAGGCTGCGCGGCTCGGCGCGCGCCGGCTATACAAAATCCATAGCCTTGCGCGCGCCGATCCAGGTTTTTAGCAGATACGCGCGGCTCCGCGCGTATCTACTAAAATCCAGCGTACTTTTGTTTGCGCCTGGAGCGCAAACAAAAGTAGGCTATTCGCGCGCCTTTAAAATCCGCCCCTTAGAGAATAGCCACTGCTATTAGCAATGGTAACATGGAATAGACTTAGTTTTGGGTACTTGCCAGGTTCTTATGGCCTGGATTGGCCACTGTTGGAAACAGGATGTTTGGCTTGATGGACCCTTGCTCTGACCCAGTATGGCATTTTCTTATGTTCTTATGTTCTGGTGGCCATTTTAGTCCATTGTTTTGCTGTGTGTAGGTTCTTCTCTGAGCTTTTCTATATCTTATATATGGCCTTTTTCTTTTAATGCTTTGGTACATTTTGTGAGTGAGCCAAAGAATTACAGCAGCAGAAGCTTTAAACAAACAAGAGAGGGAAGAGATAGAGAAAGAAGATGCTTTACTGCTAAAGAAGAAAGGAAGGTCCGAGAAGAGCAGGCTGTCCTGACTCAAGCCATTCACAGTCGGCAGTGGTACGAAATTTCACAGAAGGGAAATACCACAAAGTCTGGCTGCTGAGTAAGTTAGAAATAGAAATCAAACCAAAGGGGGTCACGTGATGTGGTGTAGCTGAACAGACGTGTTTTGCTTTGGCTCTGGGCACCATCCATTCACCAACTGGATATTACACCTTTTACATTTCCTGAACACGGAACAAACGGATCCAGCACAAAGGTAGATGTCCATAGACAAATATATGATTAAATCAAATACTGCTATGCCCTTGAGGAAAGGTAAAAAGGAAAGAGAAAAGAACAGAGACGTCTCAGCAAAAATGGCGCCGACACCCGGTCGACAGACCCCTCCCCCTATAACGAGCGATTCGCCGAAATCACCCACACCAGTACCCCTAAATGATTTGACCGCACAAATAACAGCAGCGGTTGTAAACACACTAGACACCCGTTTCTCGGATTTGATACACCAGTTTCAGGAGCTTAAACAAACCATCGTGGATCTCCCGCCCAGAACAGAGCAGGCTGAACAACACATTGCAACTTTGGAAGATGAAAATCATACTTTGAATCAGAAGGTCGTCGCACTGGAAAAAACAGCATGGGATACCGTGGAAAAATTAGATGACATGGAAAACAGGGCACGATGTAATAATATTAGAATTACTGCTCTACCTGAGTCCATCGACGAACAAACACTGGCTCCCTTCTTAGAAAAATGGCTGCCCAATGTGTTGGAACTCCAGGAGCTAGAAGGGAAACTGCATAGAAAGAGCGCACAGGCTAGGGAGACGATGAGAGAATGATCAACGACAGCGTTTGGTAATCGCACGTTTCCTGAACTGGTCCCAAAAACAAATAATAACGCAGGCAGCGAGATTGAAAAAAGAACTTACTTACCAAGGAACGCAAGTCCGAATCTTTCAGGATTTCTCTATGCAGCTCTTGTTAAAATGGAAGACTTACAGCTTGCTTTGCACGGACCTCTACAAACGGAATATAAAATTCCAATTGCAATACCCTGCGAATTTGAAAATCTGGTACGCAGGGAAGGCTCATCTGTTCAAAGATGTTTCAGAAGCAAAAACATTTGCGGATAGTATAACGGAAGATTGAACTTCAATTCACAGCAAGCTACGGATCAGTAAGTCTCTTCATCTATAGCTGCCTTTGCATGAGCGGAGGCGACTGATCAGTTGTATTTGGCTATCTCAAATGTTTTTTCCTGTTTATTAAATATATGGAGTTCAGATTATCCTTGGTGGTGATGGTTCACGTTTTAGCAACCAAATAGATTAGCACTGTGAGTAGATTATGGAAGAGTACAATGGATGAATGGTGTTCACAGTAACTCACCATAGTACAGAGGACAAGCATATGGTGTCTAGTCTACATTAGGGATGTGAATCGTTTTTGAACGATTAAAATTATCGTCAGATAATTTTAAAATCATCCGAAATCGTAGGAGTGCACGATACAATACAAATGCCCCAGATTTATCGTCAGGTGCATTTGTATTGTATCGTTAAATAGGGCACGGGAATTATTTGGGGGAGGGCGGGAAAACCGGCACACCAAAACAACCCCTAAACCCACCCCGACCCTTTAAAACCAATTCCTTACCCATTTTGGCTGCCACTAATTAAAATGGCGCCGATGGCCCAATAAAAAAAAAAAAACCCACCCGACCCTTTAAATCAACCCCCCTTAGCCTCCCCCACCCTCCCGACCCTTTTTTTTAGGGAGGCCCGCGCCGCTAAAAAAAAAAACCCACCCGACCCTTTAAATCGACCCCACCCTCCCGACGCCCCCAAAACCTTTTAAAATTACCTGGTGGTTCAGGGGGGCCTCGGGGAGCCTCGGGGAGAGATCCAGGGGGGCCTCGGGGAGAGGAGAGATCCAGGGGGGCCTCGGGGAGAGATTTCCCGTTCCCAGGCATCAGCTGTTCTAAAAAAAAATGGCGCCGATGCCCCTTTGCCCTTACCATGTGACAGGGTATCCGTGCCATTGGGCCGGCCCCTGTCACATGGTAGGAGCACTGGATGGCCGGCGCCATCTTTAAAGATGGCGCCGGCCATCTTTACTCATCAGCCCCTATTATATATATGTGGACTAACACTAGTCTGGAATTTGTTATGTCTCTCTTTAACTTAATCTAAGTTGATGCCCTCTTCGGGCCTATTTCTTCCAGCTACCTAAGCTTCCAAGTTCACGGTCCTCATTAAATGTAACTTTTGTTTCCTTTATCTCAGTTATATACCCCTGTTCGATGTAAACCGATCTGATATGGTATTTAACCATGAAGGTCGGTGTAGAACAATGTTAAATAAATAAAATAAATAAAATAGGGGCTGATGGCCGGCGCCATCTTTAAAGATGGTGCCGGCCATCCAGTGCTCCTCCCTTGTGACAGGGGCCGGCCAATGGCATGGATACCCTGTCACATGGTAAGGGCAAAGGGGCATCGGCGCCATTTTTGTTTAGAACAGCTGATGCCTGGGAACGGGAATTCTCTCCCCAAGGCCCCCCTGAATCTCTACTCTCCCCGAGGCCCCTCTGGATCTCTCCCTGAGGCCCCCCGAGGCCCCCCTGGACCACCAGGTAATTTTAAAAGGTTTTGGGGGGGTTGGGAGGGTGGTATCGATTTAAAGGGTCGGGTGGTTTTGTTTTTTTTAGCAGCGCGGGCCTCCCTAAAAAAAAAAATTAGCGATGTGAATTGGAATCGGAAACGATTCCAATTCACATATCTTAACGATCAGATTTCCCCCCCCCGAGCCGAATCTGATCGTTAAGACGATTTGGCACACGATTCACATCTCTAGTCTACATGTCTCTGCAAGATGGGAGATGAAGTCTCACCACATAGGGTTAAAGTTTTAGAATGACAAAGTGGATGGCTTCAGATGGAATGATGGTCACATATCGAGTTTTTCATTCTCCAGTAACCTAATATTATTAAGACACCTTTGTTTCACTCAGAGAACAGTTTTCTCTTTTTTCCTTGCTCTTTTTTTTTTTTAATGGCAGTACGACTACTGGACACAGATATACTGAACAGATAAGGGGGACTGAAAATGAAATCCCTCATGTTGTCTTTATCGCTTAAGTTCACAGTTCCCTGGGCACTTTTTCTAGATTGAGGGTTCTGAGGTTTTGTTTACCTCTCAGGCAGTTTTAATTGAATGGATGGTGCCCGTTCACATTGTTTCATGACCCTTTTCTTCCTTGCTTGTCAAGGAGGTATTTTGGGCATTTAAAGAGGGCTGGGAGGAATGGGGAGGAACAGGGGGAGGGGGAGATGGGAGGGTTAACAGGGGACTGACGACTACGGGAGGGGGAGGGGAGGGTGAGTGGGGAAGGAAGGAGAGGGAAATTGAAGGACAACCTAATAACAGAATGGTATGACCCTAAACGTCAAATCTTACTTTTTGTGATAATATGGTCCTTCGTTATCTCAGTTATGCCATATTTTATTGCTGGGCTCTATGCGGCTACAAGGGTCATATTAGAGAAGATGCCAGGCTGGGGGCATGCCTCTTTTCCATGTTTTGTAAAGATCTCTTTGACTGATTTTCTTCTTTTTCGACATGACTAAATTAATATCATGGAATATTAATGGCTTGGGAACACCAATAAAAAGAAAAAAGGTGCTGTCCCACCTCAAACATTTACAAGCCGAAATAGTGTGCTTGCAAGAAACCCACCTCACAGATATAGAAAGTCATAAACTACACAGGGAGTGTTACGGTTATAGTAGAGAGATGGTGGACCCTTGGGCCGGCCTGCCAGGAGGGTTCCGATAGCAGACCGGGAGGCGGAGTCTAGCGACCGGCAGATGGCTTCACCCGGGGCCCGGGATTCCCCCAGGAGGAGCCCGTAGGGACCCGGGTCCTTGGGACTTATGAGCCGGAGAAGACTGCAAGTGTGAGGCGTCAGAAGCAGGCCCGGGGACAAGGCAGGTGACTAGTAAGCAATGTCCAGAAGCAGACCAAGGTCTAGGCAGGCAGCTAGCAAGCAGTGTCCAGAAGCAGGCCAGGGTCTAGGCAGGCGGCTAGCAAGCAGTGTTCAGAAGCAGACCGGGATCTAGGCAGGCGGCTAGCAAGCAGTGTTCAGAAGCAGACCAGGGTCTAGGCAGGCGGCTGGCAAGCAGTGTTCAGAAGCAGACTGGGATCGAGGCAGGCAGCGAGCAAGCGGAGTTCAGAAGCAGACCGGGATCAGAAACCAGGAAGATAAACGATGAAGGTCACTGAAGCAGGAACTGGGACGTGACCGGAGACCCAGGAACCAGGAACCAGCAGCGAGCAGGATCAGGAAGGCAACTAGAATTCAAAGAACCTCGTTGCAAGGCGCCTTCTCGGAGTCTGGGTGCCGGTTAAATGCAGGCCTGGCGTCTGACGTCAGCCAGGGGGCGTTCCCGCACTTCCGGGTGCTGGACGCACATAAGGGCCTTCCTCGCGCGCGTGCGAGGCAAAGGAGGAGGGCTGAGCTTCTGTCGGCCTGGACGGCGTTCTCCACGTAGAGACGCCGCGGCCATGCGGCCCACCGGACCGGGACTTCAGCGTCTCTCCTCGCGGCCCACCGGGCCGGGACCTCAGTGCCACTCCTCGTGGACCGGAACAGAGGTAAGCGGACCGACTCCGATCATGGGGGAGGCAGTCGGGGCTGCAACAGGGAGTGGGTGAACACATGTGTTTATTCTGCTGTGGTTCACAGGAAGGCTGGGGTAGCAATCTTGATCAATAAATCTACTAATTTTCAAATTATACAAAGCATACCAGACCCCGCCGGGCAGTATATCTTATTAGTAGGAAAGTGGAATAACACACTAACCACCATATGTAACATCTATGCTCCAAATGACTATTCACACGCATTCTTTGTGAATATGACTAATCTGATACACACAATCCACTAAGGAGTGCAAGAAAACTTCTTGGTCCAATAATTTATCTTCAAAAATATTTATTTTTAAACGTTCAAAGGAGCCACTCCTATTTTGAATATGCACAAGTAAATGACTGCTTCAGGGTCCCCCGACATGGACCCCGTGTTTCGCCCGAAGGCTGCGTCGGGAGGGACAGTCTGTAATTTAACAAAGGCTAAAAGAGAACAACAAAACATCAATGTTAAAAGTAATGGACCAATTTAAGGGTACAGAATATATCTACTGACGCCGAGACACATACCTTAAAGTCAGCTGAGGAATTCACACAGCTAAAGCGGCAAGGAGGGCGGGCGGCTAGATTAAACTCAGCGTTTTAAAGAGCTATTTTGGCGCGGTTTTGAACCGCCAATCAGAAACATGAATCAGCTGACCAATCAGAACAGGACAACCTGCGCTCAACAAATTCAATATAGTAACGATAAATGCAATATAAGAAGATATTGAAAATACATAAAGATGCCTAAACATATAATGTGTGTTATGGACAATATTATAAACAGTACTCTAGCACATATTATAGAAAATATTGCCACTCAATCTCATTGTTTAATCCTGCCTGATGCAGGCTGTTGAGTGTGAAAATCCATTTCTGCTCTCTGCGGATAAGCATTTCGGAAAAGTTACCTCCCCGACATGGTGGGTGAAGCAAATCAATAACCAAAAATTTTAAATCATCCTCAGAGTGCCCTGCTGTTTGCCAATGAGAGACGAGGGGAGCAGTTTCCCGGCCAGTGCGAATATTTGACCGGTGTTCAATGATACGAGTACGTATCTGTCTAGTGGTTTTGCCCACATATACTTTTGGGCACGGGCACAAGATCACATAGATTACTCCTCGTGACTGACAACTGGTGGAAAATTTTAAAGAAAATTTCTTGTGTGTAATTGGATGTTCAAAATTATTAGTAGAAAGGGCAAAAGGACACACTGAACATTGTCCACAAGATTGGTGGCCGGAAAAAGCACCTGAAGTTGTATTGAAGTTGGGTTGAAAATGTGAGTGTACAAGCATATTTCTCAAATTTTTTCCGCGGCAAAAAGAAAACCGTAATGGATAGTTAAAAACCTCATGTAGGGATAACATAGACCAATGACGTTTTAGAATGGAAGTGATAGTGTATACATGAGTGGAGAAGGGTAGAATACAATTAATACATGAATCCTCTGTACGAGATTGTGGAAGAAAAAGTAGATCACGGTTGACATATAATGCTCTTTTGAAAGCTTTACAAAGCACCCGATGAGGGTACCCCCTTTCTTTAAACTGGAGCATCATCTGCTTAGCTTGTATCATGAAATCATCTCTTGATGAACAGAGGCGTCGGAGCCGTAGTAACTGTCCAGCTGGTATATTCATTTTTAAAGTAGTGGGATGGTGACTATCGAATCGTAACAAAGTGTTACGATCCGTGCTTTTACGGTAAATGGACGTACTAAATGCTCCTTCATTCAGCTGTACCTGCACATCTAAAAATGAAATGGTGATGGGGTCAATGCAATGATTAAATTTTAAATGGGGATTACTTTGATTCAACCAATCTAAAAAATAATAGAATTGCATGTCTGTCCCTATCCAAATCAAAAAAATGTCGTCTATGTAACGATACCATGCACTTATGAATTGAAAAAATGAAGAAGTGTATATTACTTCTTCTTCAAACCTACTGACATACAGACATGCCAAACTGGGGGCCATAGTGGCCCCCATGGCTGTGCCTTTGACTTGTTGATATAAAGTTTGATGAAATTGAAAATAATTTCTAGTGAGGGCCAATCGTGTTATGGAAACTAGAAATTGGGTAGAAATGCGATTTGGAGGAGAGCGTGAACTTAAAATGTTTTCAACCAGTGTTAATGCCTCATCCTGAGGGATATTAGAATAAAGGGATACTATATCCAAACTAACTAAAAAACATGTGTCAACAGGTGAAGGGAGGTTTTCAACGATAGTGATGAAATGACTTGAGTCGCGGACATAGGATCGACTTAAGGAAACACGGGGTTTCAAAAAAAGATCTACAAATTGAGACAACGGTTCCAAAATAGATCCTATGCCCGCAACTATCGGACGTCCTGGAGGGTTCACAAGGGATTTATGGATTTTGGGGAGGATATAGAATGTTGGAATAATAGGATGTTCTGTTTTTAAAAAATTGGCTTCACGAGGAGTAAGCTGATGTGAGTCCAAAGCTTCCTGGACAATATCTTTAATCAATTCCTTCAATTCCTGGGTAGGATCAATAGTCAATGGCATATAGAATTCAGTATCTGATAATTGTCGCAATATTTCTTCCATATAATCAGTAGTGTTTAACACCACTATCCCCCACCCTTATCTGCTGGTTTGAGAATAATGCTTGGATCAGATGTCAAAGATGTAATGGCTAATTTTTCATTTTTGGAGATATTGAAATGCTTCACTTTTGGCTTAGAGGGTAACTTTTGAATATCATGCTGAACCAATTTTTCAAACGTAGTTAATACCGGATCGATCGGTCCAGGAGGAAGCCATTTTGATTTTTTCTTTATTAATGACATGTCTCCCACTGATGGGGAATTAGCAAAGAAATGTTTTATACGTAGCATACGAAAAAATCGAAACACACATGGCCAAGGCATGATATATGTAGTGGGTGACTTCAGTTGTGTACATGATCCCTCTCTTGACAAATCTCCCTCACTAATATTGAAAATCTCCCTCACTAATATTGAAAAGAAGAAAAGGGTCGCTTATTTGTGTCATCACCTAGGTTTAATAGACGTGTGGCGTACTCTACACCCCAATGAAAAAGACTACACTCACGTCTCACGGTCACATGGTTCGTTATCTCGGATTGATTACATTTTAATCCCTCAAGCCAATTTTTTTAATGTAGCCGAGGCAAGTATTGAACCACAAGCTATATCAGATCATACTCCCATCTCCCTCACCTTGATGTCTCATGAGCATAATCAAAAAACACAGCTATGGCGCTTCCCTAGTTTTCTAAAAAATGATACTAAATTCCACACTGCTCGACAGGACACATGGAAAGATTATGCAAAGAATAATCACCAACACATAGACAACCCCTTACTATTTTGGGAAACAGGAAAGGCTGTTCTTTGTGGGGAGATAATAGCATATGTCCACTTCCGTAACCAGCAACTCAATAACACTATCCTCCAACTGGAAACTCTACTCCAACAAGAAAAAAAGAAGCTGATTAGGTACAATATCGATAGTCACCGGAGAGAATATCATAGTTTACTAGGTCGATTAAATACTCTATTAAACACAAGAGCGCACCAATATTTACAGAAAGGTGAACAAACTTTCTTTCATTTTGGTAATAAACGTGGGAGATTAATGGCCAACTTAACAAAGCCTAGACGACAACGATCCTTTATCGCCAATTTTAAAACCCAATCTTGGGTACTCACAAACAAAGAAAAAGAAATTTGTGAAACTTTCAGACAGTATTATAGCACTTTATATAATTCCGACCCAACCAGTGAGCACATTGACACCGAATCGTTCTTTCATGATATTCCCATACCGACTCTAACGGTCTCCCAACTTGAATTTTTGAACAGGCCCATACAGAATTACGAAGTATTGCAGACTATTTCAGCCACTAAATCAGGGAAATCACAGGGCCCAGATGGTTTCTCTTATGATTTTTATAAAATACTTCAAGTCCATATCAGTATGCCTCTCACTACTTATGACACTGCCGGACTGAAACACGACCACTTTCCCACTTCATTCAATGAAGCGCACATCACAGTCCTTCCCAAACCTGGCAAAGACCTACAGCAACCTTCTTCTTGTAGGCCAATTTCATTATTGAATTGTGATTTTAAAATCTTAACAAAAATCTTAGCCGAACGTCTGAATGCTTTCCTTCCGATTTTGGCATCACATCATCAAACGGGTTTCGTCAAAGGGAGGAAGCCGACCTCGAATATCATCAAACTCATTACAGCTCAACACATCTGCCAACATCAAGATATACCGGCTTTGGCCATAGGTTTTGATTCAGAAAAGGCTTTTGACCGAGTGGCCTAGCCTTACTTATCTTTTGTTTTACAACGTTTTGGTATTCGAGGTGATTTTCTCCAGTACATTTCATTGCTTTACCATAATCCGACAGCATGTATTTTAGCAAATGGTTGTCTCTCGGATGTGGTTCAGATACGGAGGGGGGTCCGACAAGGTTGCCCGCTGTCACCCCTTTTATATATTCTTTATATTGACCCACTTTTGAGAAAAATTGATGCCTGTCGAGAAATAAAAGGATTCGAAGGACCTAACCAAATTTTTAAAATAGCTGCTTTTGCGGACGATCTTTTAATATTTATCACTCAACCTTTACGTTCACTCCTGGTAGTATTGGAATTGCTAGATGATTTTGGCCACTTCTCAGGCCTTAAAATAAACTACGATAAATCCAAAGCCATAGACGTCACCAGGTATGTACATACAGCCTGGTCCGGTATCTTTCTCCTTCGCTGGGTGACAAGCAGCCTCAAATACTTAAGTGTACAAATCCCTATTAATATAAACCGTCTTTATAAAGCTAATATACAACCCCTAGTAACAAAAACACTAACCACATTACAGAGATGGGTATCGTTACCCTTGTCTTTAATAGGTCGTATACAGCTATTCAAAATGATATTACTTCCAAAATGGTTGTATGTATTACAATTAATACCACGTTGGATCACGAAACGGGACCATATCCAAATTCGCCAAGCGTTTAGACTATTTCTTTGGAGGGGAAAAAAGGCCAGAATACCTTTCACCAGTCTGACTCGCTCTAAAGGTCATGGGGGGCTGGATTGCCTGGATTTAGCCATCTACAACTTAGCTTGTAGCCTTAGACATGTTCAGGACTGGCTGTTCGCTACCTCAACTTTCACCCCATACAAATACCTTCTTGAATGGTATGTGGTATCTTCCTTGAACCCTTTATTACAGATTGATATAATACATATTAGGGGTGTGCATTCGGATTGACCGCATTAGTAAAACGCAACTCATATTTTTTTTTTACTTAAAAAATTGATTCGACATAAACGATCGGATTTCCCACATATCGAACATAGATATGTTCGATATGTGGGAAATCGCGATTGTTGAGCCAAAATAAAAATATAAACCCCCTCACCCTCCTTAATCCCCCCCCCCCGACTTACCACAACTCCCTGGTGATGGAGCGAGGAGTGAGGACGCCATTTCTGCAATCCTTGGCGAGAAGCATGTGACGTCGGCGGCACGTCGAGTGACGCCGGCGTCACGTGATTCCCGGCTCGTTCGCGCCGGACGGCTCGTTCGGCCCAAAAAGAACTTTTGGCCAGCTTGAGGGGGTCAGAAGGCCCCCCCAAGCTGGCCAAAAGTTCTTTTTGGGCCGAACGAGCCGTCCGGCGCGAACGAGCCGGGAATCACGTGACGCCGCGTCACTCGACGTGCCACCGACGTCACATGCTTCTCGCCAAGGATTGCAGAAATGACGTCCTCACTCCTCGCTCGATCACCAGGGAGTTGTGGTAAGTCTGGGGGGGGGATTAAGGAGGGTGAGGGGGTTTAAATTTTTTTTTTGCACATATGTACATATACCCAACTCATTGGATTTTTTTTATGTCCATATTGGCCATATTTCGGACATAAAAAATATGAACATAAAATTTTGCTCTGCACATCCCTAATACATATTCCCCACTATCTCAGAGTGCAGGAATTTCTTTGTACTGGTCGGAAAGCATGGTCTCTCTTATGTAAACTTGGAAAACTCCCGAGCCGGCTAACACCTCTCCTCACCATTACTGGACATAACCTTTTTTCACCTGGTAAGGAAAGGGGGGTCTTTCATAGATGGAGCTCACAAGGTATCATTTTTATATCTGATCTATCAGACAAGGTAACGAAAAATGTTCTCCCTTTTCAAAAACTCCAACAACTTTTTGCCATACCATCTACAGATTATTATGCTTATCTCCAAGTACATCACTTTATTTGTACATTGCAACCTTGCCTAGCGGTAACGATAGAAACACAGAAGCTTTGTGACCTAATACAGACGGGGAAAAATAAAAAACCTACCACATCACACTATTATAAGGAACTCATGAGTTTGGAGGAGTCACAGGTTCTAGGTCCGCTCCATTCCTGATGGATGGAATGGTCATTATTCTTCTTAACATATGCTGAATTTGAACAATGTTTTAAGGATATGTCACTAGTATCAGAAAATGTGATTTTACGTGAAACTTGTTATCGATTTCTTTGGCAGAGTTACATTACCCCCTTAAAAGCGAAGCAAATGCGGATTACGCAATCTCCACATTGCCCAAAATGTCTAAGTGAGGATAGTAATTTTTATCAGTTTTTGGGAATGCAGCGTAATATCTCACTTTTGGGGACTGATTCGGGGTGCCTGTCAGAAAATCTTAAAAAAGTCTCTGCCTTTAGACCCAACTTTATGGTTATTTGGACTGGACCCTGCAGATCGCCTACATTTAAAGACACCAGACCGACTGTTTCTCATGAAGGCGAGTCTTCTGGGAAAAAAAGTTATTTTAGCTAATTGGTTAAATGCGGGAAACCCCAATTATGAGCATTGGTTCAGACACATGCTGCATCTCTGCTCCTTGGAACTTGCCATTCTAACCGATGTTATGCCAAAGAGATCTATAAACACAAAATCGATTTGCCAAAATCCCCTTACCAGCAACATCCCAGACCCTTGGAGCACAGAAACGACTTCCACGTCTGACGAAACCACGCAGGACACACTAACAGAGCTCTGAACATCTTCGAGATTAAGGATCAGACATTCTGAGAACTTTAAAGTAGACGGAGGGGAGGGGAGGAGGGGATAAGGGGGGGAGGGAGAGGGGGAAAAATACATGCAAACTGATGTTAATGTTCTTTCATTTTCTGTTTATTTCTGTATTTCAAAACCAATAAAAACAGTTTCCAAAAAAAAAAAAAAAAGAAATCAAACCAAATCAGTAGCTAAAAAGTAAAAATGTAGTTCTGGGGTGGGTACCAAAAATGGAATAATATCCACTGTTTGGTGGATGTTGCCAAGGTGCGTACTATCCCACAATATATGCAAGCTCTCTGGAGTAGGTATCGAAAGTATTGCCTGACCATTCTCTTGGGTGGGTATGAAAATGGAGTGGCACATGCCATCTGGCGAACAGTGCTGAAAGTGAGTACTATCTGGCTGTACAAGAACAAAAAGCTTTTGCTAAGAAGCTAAAAAGTAAACTCATGATGCCAAAAGTGTCTTCCTCTCTGCTATAAATGCAAGCTCTATAGGGTGGGAATCAACACACCATCAGCATGATATATGTTGGTGCTTTTCACTCAGCAAGTTGATGGATTGTTGTATTTTCAGGTTTTTTTGCTGGAGATGCTGAATATGGCCATGAGACCCTTCTGTGGAAGGTACCTACATGTCCATCAGCTGATGATCTCCTTGAAAAAAAAAAAAAAAATAACAAAGAGCCAAGTATATGAGGAGGGCGGAGTGAAAAACACACACATATAGAGAAATCACAACGAAAAAATGTGTGGCATAAATTATACTGGACAATAGGGGTGTGCATTCGTTTGCAACGTATTGGCAATCCACAATGTATAGGGCCATATTCGTTGTAGCCCCTGTGACATAGTAAGGGCAAAGGCTATTGGCGCCATTTTGAATACTGGCAGCCGAAGGCCCGAGTGCAGGAGATGGCTCCAGGACCCCTGCTGCACCACCAGGGACTTTTGGCAAGTCTTAGGGGGGACTCCTGACCTCCTCAAGACATCTCTGTTGACGTGGGTTTCCTTCAACTCCTTCAACTTGACGTTTGGAGACCTTTTGGTCCACTTCTCGAATTTAAACACTGTAAACACCTTCTGTCCTTGAGACATTGGGCTGTTTGAAACAAATTCCTTCTGTGCCCAATCTGAATCTGGAAATGATTTAAACAATGAATTAAAAAACCTCTTTGAATTTTGCTGACTTAAGCGGCTTGCTGGTCCTACCATGCCTCGAAGCACTTTTCTCTGCGATGTTTCCAAGACTCACATTGAGCTTTACGCTACGAGCCAAATTCTAAAAACTTTCTCACGTCTTAACTTTAAGCTGGTTTCCAGTGGGTGTCTCAGTTGCTTAAAATATATTGCTCCTTACACAATATACAAATTTGGAAATCTCCAGCCCCCCTGACACAGCTCGATGCGAAACATGGCCGTGTTGGGGTCCTTCGCATTCACACTATTGTTTACTGTATATTCAATTTCATGCATATTGTTCAGTGTGCATATGTAAAATAAATAACCTTTGTGATGTTACACTGTTATTGTCCAGTATACTTTATGCCACACATTTTTTCGTTGTGAAAGAGCCACGTATTACATCCTTCTGACTCACCTCAGCCAACCCTCTTCACCCCAGAGATACATTCCCTGCCAAACTTATCTGCTCTTTTCTCACCATCTGTATTAGTGCTGCCAATAAGAACATAAGAACATAAGAAAATGCCATACTGGGTCAGACCAAGAGTCCATCAAGCCCAGCATCCTGTTTCCAACAGTGGCCAATCCAGGCCATAAGAACCTGGCAAGTACCCAAAAACTAAGTCTATTCCATGTTACCATTGTTAATGGCAGTGGCTATTCTCTAAGTGAACTTAATAGCAGGTAATGGACTTCTCCTCCAAGAACTTATCCAATCCTTTTTTAAACACAGCTATACTAACTGAACTAACCACATCCTCTGGCAACAAATTCCAGAGTTTAATTGTGCGTTGAGTAAAAAAGAACTTTCTCCGATTAGTTTTAAATGTGCCTCATGCTAACTTCATGGAGTGCCCCCTAGTCTTTCTATTATCCAAAAGAGTAAATAACCGATTCACATCTACCCGTTCTAGACCTCTCATGATTTTAAACACCTCTATCATATCCCCCCTTAGTCATCTCTTCTCGAAGCTGAAAAGTCTAACCTCTTTAGTCTTTCCTCATAGGGGAGTTGTTCCATTCCCCTTATCATTTTGGTAGCCCTTCTCTATACCTTCTCCATCGCAATTATATCTTTTTTGAGATGCGGCGACCAGAATTGTACACAGTATTCAAGGAGCGGTCTCACCATGGAACGATACAGAGGCATTATGACATTTTCCGTTTTATTCACCATTCCCTTTCTAATAATTCCCAACATTCTGTTTGCTTTTTTAACTGCCGCAGCACACTATACCGAAGATTTCAATGTGTTATCTACTATGACACCTAGATCTCTTTCATGGGTTGTAGCACCTAATATGGAACCCAACATTGTGTAATTATAGCATGGGTTATTTTTCCCTATATGCATCACCTTGCACTTATCCACATTAAATTTCATCTGCCATTTGGATGCCCAATTTTCCAGTCTCACAAGGTCTTCCTGCAATTTATCACAATCTGCTTGTGATTTAACTACTCTGAACAATTTTGTGTCATCTGCAAATTTGATTATCTCACTCGTCGTATTTCTTTCCATATCATTTATAAATATTTTGAAAAGTAAGGGTACCAATACAGATCCCTGAGGCACTCCACTGTCCACTCCCTTCCACTGAGAAAATTGCCCATTTAAACCTACTCTCTGTTTCCTGTCTTTTAGCCAGTTTGCAATCCACAAAAGGACATCGCCACCTATCCCATGATTTTTTACTTTTCCTAGAAGCCTCTCATGAGGAACTTTGTCAAACGCCTTCTGAAAATCCAAGTATACTATATCTACCGGTTCACCTTTATCCACATGTTTATTAACTCCTTCAAAAAAGTGAAGCATATTTGTGAGGCAAGACTTGCCCTGGGTAAAGCCATGCTGACTTTGTTCCATTAAACCATGTCTTTCTATATGTTCTGTGATTTTGATGTTTAGAACACTTTCCACTATTTTTCCTGGCACTGAAGTCAGGCTAACCGGTCTGTAGTTTCCCGGATCGCCCCTGGAGCCCTTTTTAAATATTGGGGTTACATTTGCTATCCTCCAGTCTTCAGGTACAATGGATGATTTTAATGATAAGTTACAAATTTTTACTAATAGGTCTGAAATTTCATTTTTTAGTTCTTTCAGAACTCTGGGGTGTATACCATCCGGTCCAGGTGATTTACTACTCTTCAGTTTGTCAATCAGGCCTACCACATCTTCTAGGTTCACCGTGATTTGATTCTGTCCATCTGAATCATTACCCATTAAAACCTTCTCCATTACGGGTACCTCCCCAACATCCTCTTCAGTAAACACCGAAGCAAAGAAATCATTTAATCTTTCCGCGATGGCCTTATCTTCTCTAAGTGCCCCTTTAACCCCTCGATCATCTAACGGTCCAACTGACTCCCTCACAGGCTTTCTGTTTCGGATATATTTAAAAAAGTTTTTACTGTGAGTTTTTGCCTCTACAGCCAACTTCTTTTCAAATTCTCTCTTAGCCTGTCTTATCAATGTCTTACATTTAACTTGCCAATGTTTATGCTTTATCCTATTTTCTTCTGTTGGATCCTTCTTCCAATTTTTGAATGAAGATCTTTTGGCTAAAATAGCTTCTTTCACCTCCCCTTTTAACCATGCTGGTTATAGACACCAGCAAAAGAATACAGTTGAAGAGTCCTTGGACCAGGTCCTCCACCATTCTCGGTTGCAGTTCGCATGGTCGGCTTCCTCCCGTCTGGGCTTAGATTTCTCAATGTGTACCAACCTTGCCTTGACAACCACCCTGGTGTCCCACCAATGATGCTTTGTCTGATACACTGTCCTGGCTGTCACTGCCAGGCTACTGACATCCTTGGGGTGCTCTCCAGATCTTCTACCACATCAGATGGTCCTTCTCTTTCTCTGTGAAGTGCACATCGCGTTGATGCCACTTCTCCTCCAGCAATTGACTGCTGTGTCTCTCCTCATCACTCCTAGATGATGACTGGTGTGGGTGTATATCTATCTACCTGAGCACTTCTCACAATACCTGCCCCCTCCTCCTCCCTCTGATCCCTCCACCTGCTTTCTTTTCTTTCCCCTCTAACTGACCCTCCACCTCATGCATGCATTCTCTTCTCACTCTCTCATGCATGCCAATCTCTTCCCATCCCATCTCCCTCACTAGATACACTCCACCAACCCATGCAGCACACTTCCTATACTGTTACCACTCACCTGCCTGTCACGCTCATCCACTACCTCACTCGCATCCCCTAAACACACAAGTGGACCAAAGGACAGACAATCACAAACCAACAATAAAGACCTTTTCTTGGCCTGGCAGGTTCCTTTTGCTCCTTTTGGGCTTCCAACTTTTGGAACCTGCATCTGTTGAGTTATTAGGCCATAAAACTTTATTTTCAACTATCCAGGGATTTCTTCCCCTATTTTATAAACCTCCTTCGCCTGCCAACCTAGACCAGCCATTGCAGCAGAGCTTTGTATTTATGGACCCTGAATGGGGATAGTAGCTGTTGTCATTGAGAAATGGCTAATACTCCCCTTCCCAGGGAGCTATGAGATCTGCCTCTGCAGCATCCTCATCCCCCATCCAACCCATAAAGCAGAATCTGAAACCAAGAATCAAGTCTTTCACATGGTCAAACAGATGGCTTCTAGATTTAAAAAGAGAAGTAAACGCTTCATGGCTGTTCAAGTTTCTTCTTAAGATATCATTCTACAGTGATGGATTTCTGCCCTGGAAAGAAAGCTAAAGGGACCCACTCTGCAGAGACAGCAGAAAGATTCTCATATGCCTTCCGCTGCTCATTCTTGTCAGCTCTCAGCTTTCTGGTTCAATGCAGGTTTTTGAGAAGCATTATTAGGGCCAATAATTTCTATGCAACATGTTTAAGGAAATAATGCCAATTATACCAGCGTAGGGTTTTTATGTTTCCAGCCTATTACCTGGAAACAAGTCATTTTAGAACAGTTTCCACTAATAAAGGGCAAACGATCAATATGTAAGATTATAGAGATTAATTGGGAGGTTATAATGGATTTTTTCTTTCTTGTTCCAATAGCTGACACATACTATCTATCTTAAAACCAGAGCAAGGTTTCATTGTGCTAATTAAAATAGAAAAGAAAAAAAATAAACAGAAAAAATGAGATTTTAAGGCTCAGTGCACAGATGCTGGAAAACAATCCTTTTCTTTTTCTGGCCATTTAGTTTTCCTTCCAGCAGCCCAGGTCCTTCTTAACACTCTGGATGGCCCCGGCCCCCCTCCCATCCTGTCCTCTGCTGCAATGGCCCTACACATTGTAAGGATCCTGTGGGCCTTGGATCTGAAATCAAACCAGGGGCAAAGCACCAGGAGATGGGGCCCTTGGGGGCCTATGCTCCCTCACATTTGGCTCAGGCCCTCCCCTAGCATCAGGACTATGTCACATCTGAGCCACTTATAAAGGTGCATCAGTTAGAGGGCCTGGAGGCACTAGAATCACTGAAGTCCATGATCCTCTGTACCCTTAAAAAGGCTGACTTGAACAGGAAAACAACACTGCCCTAAGCAGATAATATCCCCTCCTCTCAGCACCTTAAATATACTAGAATGCCTGGTTGATTAGAAGCCTGTTTATATAATTGCTGCATAGCAGAGAGATGAACACTTTTGTACAGTATCTGCCATAACCACAGAGAGAAAGTGGAAGACAGAAAGGAAAAGGAGAGAGTGAAAAGGCAGACAATACAGAGTGCTGCCAAAAATTAAAGGGTTTTGCAACTACTGCTGTGAAGCCCCATATAGGATGGAGTAAGGGGTGGAGGTAGAATGGGGATTAGCATATTGTCCTCCCATGTTAACCTTTGGCCTTCTCATAAATTCAGTTCTGGCTATGCCCCTGGCTCAAACATCAGAAAAATGATGTTTTCTGATGTTTGATTTCCTCAAGCCCAACCATTCTTGAGGAAATAGAATAGAAGACTAAGTGATTAACATGGGATGCAACACATGCTCTCGTCTGCTATCCCCACCCCCCAAACAGAAGACACAACACTTGAATGGCATTTAAATTGGCCGCAGTTTAATTGCATACATAACCCGAGCCCTCACAACGATAACTGACCAACTGACCCCCTTAACTCCCCCCCTTTCCTTTGATCCCCCACCTTCTTTATCTCCACCACCTTCTCCCCCAATGGTGGAGCCACCCCTCCCCCTTTCTCTCACCTGCTCCACCACGTGCCTGCGAGAGCTGGTTCGCTGAGAACCTTTCTCCCCTGGGTTCTCATCCTCCCGCGCAGCAGCCCCCCCTTGGCTACGCAGGGTACCCCCTTTTTCCTTCCCCCCAATACCCCTTTAAACATGAAACTCATAAACTGGGCTCGGGTTTTCCGCCTCCACTGCGACAATTATTCAAAACAATGTATAACAAATATTTCTTACTCTAGGGAGGGAGGGCGGGCGGGACAACGTAGCTCGTGCTATCCCTTCAGCAGCTCCCACTCTAACTGCTGCTTGCACTCTTCTGCCTCCTGGCCTTGCCCAGTCCCTGCTCTACTTTTGAATCTGGCTCCTCCCCTAACTCTTATCCCTCCTTGGCTATCCTAACTCCTCCTCCCTCTTTTCCCGCACTTTCCGTCCTTCCTCCCTAACCCCTCCCCTACTCTATCTAATCCTGCTTGTCTCACGCGGTTGCCCCCATGTTACCATCGCGGTTTACTGAGCCGCGATGGTAACCAGGGGCAAAGGTAACCAGCCGCTTGACTTTTCCCTAAGGTTACAGCAAGTACTAGTGATAAAAGCAGAGGAAAATATGTGCAAAATAGTTCAGGAATGTTTTAAAAAGTTCCACTTTGCTTGGAGTCTATGCCATCATCAATGGGCCACAAGAAGAAGATGTGCAATGAAGACTTTTTTCAATTTAGAGAGACTACAGACCACAGAGTAGCTGGATTGAGACCAGCAAGCTGCAACACCTCAGAAACTAATAGGGTCTGACTAGCAGGTTGGTGGTGGCTTGGCACCATCTATGATATTATGTTAATATGTTAATCTACCCTATGTAAATGCTTTGTATCCCTTGCCACACTACAACAGATTGTAATTGTTTCTCCTTAACTGCAAGATAAGCATTTGCTTATCTTTCTTATTGCATTTTCAAGTAGGTGCCTCATGAAATCTGGCTGTTACAACTGCAGTGTAATTGATCCCTTTATTTAATTGCCATGTATTTGATGTTATTTTAATGTTTACAATATATATCTGGAAAGGTATGCATACTAATGCTCATAATATGGGAAATAAAGTCCCTGTGTAATGCCTGGCTGACCGTGGGGTCGTCCTGCAGCCAGCTTCACTCACCCTAAGGCTCTTCCTCATTGCCACGGCAGGACGCTGCCATGAAACCACCTGACACTGACCTCTACAGCCATGGCCACAGGCTGCCTTAGGTACACATGAGTGCACAGCACCCGCTAATAAAGGTCTGGCAGTAGGAACCTGGCCATGGCACCTTCAGAATACATCAGCCCGACATAAACTTTCTCATGTTGCCCAGCTGATGCCTCAGCAACAAGTCCTCCTGCTGTGTCTTGCTGCTTGAGTGCATGCTAATTCTCTGTTCCTGTTTCTACCTGGCTTATTCCAGTCCTGTCGTGCCTCTGTGCCAGACCTGCTTTTACCTGCCTTGTTCTAACTGCCTTGCCTCTGTCCCAGTCCTGCTCCTGCCTGCCTTGCTCCAGTCCTGCCTTGCCTTGCTCTGGTTCTAGTCCATTTCTCCCCATCTTCCCCTGGCCTCTACCTCCCTTCCTTTCTTTCTCTGATTGCCTCTTGGCTATGACCTCTACCTGGATACAGACCTTGCCTGCTCTGACCACTGCCTGGATACCAATGTGCCTGTTTTCCATCTGCCCTGGCCACTCCCTGGATACTGACATGCCTATTCTCTGTCTGCCCTGACTACTGCCTGGATACCAATGTGCTTGCTCTTCACTTGCCTGACCTTGGTCTAGTTACTGATGCTACCTGACTGCTTTCTATGAGACTCTCACCTAGGTCCTGCTGGCCTAGGTACCTAAGGGCTCAACCTGCACGGGATGAGGCAGGTACAGGTGAGGTGTATCTGCTTGCTATTGGCGGGGACCTAAGTGGTTTGCCAGTCGGGCATTGCCAATCTCACCACAGCCCAAAATACTCACACATGCTGAGGCCATGAATTTGGCAGATACACCCTTGGCTCAGTCTATTACAGGATTGGCCCACTGGGTCCAACAGCAACATGAACAGCTAAACTCAATTGTGGGCCTATTACAAGGTCTTGCTGACCGCATGGATGCCTTGCAGGTCTGAAATCTAGCACCAATGCTCTCTGTGCTGTCTCCATCTCTACCTGTCAGCTCTCCAGGACCCATACCAAACCTGGCTCCACCTTCCAGGTATGACAGAGATCCCAGGTCCTACAGAGGCTTTATCCATCAATGTCTCAGCATTTTGAGCTACAGATGGCAAGCTTCCCATCTGACTTGACCAAGATAACTTTTATTCTGACCTTGCTGACTGATTTGGCTCTAGCCTGGGCATCTCCCCTTTGGTAATGAAATGAACCCCTTATGGGAGATTTTGAGGATTTTCTGAAGCAATTCCACTGTATCTTCCTCTGTGACTGTGGAACTACTCTGCCTCCTGCAGTGAACCAGAACTGCTGGGGACTACGCCATCCAGTTTCAGACCCTAGATTCCAAATTTAGATGGAATGAGGAGAGCTTTTGGCAAGGCCTCTCAGACCACATTAAAAATGAGCTTGCAGGAAGAGAGACCAGGAAGTCATCTAGCAGACCTAGATGACTTCATTGCCCTCTGCATCAAAATGGATGTCTAATTTGAGGCGTGAGCAAGAGAGTGCAACTCCTATTGTTGACACCTAAAACTGGCTCCTCTATTTCAACTACCACCACTACATTCCATCAAGGAACCTGCATCCATTTTCAATGCTGAGGAACCCATGCAGCTCGGGCAAACTAAGTTGACAGATCAGGAGAAGCAGAGATGCCAATGCCTCAACTTAAGCCTATACTATGCTGGCCAAGGACAATAGGCCACACACTACCCTGAGAAGTCATAAAAATCCTGAATCTAGGGCTGGTCAGAGAGGCAGCCCTAGGTTACTCCTTTTTTTCTCCACAAATGTTAGTTCCAATTTACCTCAGTTCTAAATCTGCAGAGGTTACCATGGAAGCATTCCTGGATTTTGGGGCCACAGGCAACTTAATTGAAGAAACTTTGGTTCAGTAATATAATTTGCCAGTGGATCCATTGCCCCCTTCCCCCCCCCCCCCCCAGGGGTCATCAATGTATGGAGAACCTCTGCCTGACCACCTGGTGATGACTACCACTCCTCTGACCTTGCAAATTGGAGCTCTACATCAGGAGAAGATCACCCTTTTCATCCACCTTAGGGCAGTGAATCTGATTATTTTGGGTCTATCCTAGTTGGTTAAGCATAACCCTTTCATTGTCTAGAAGGAGCTCAAAATTTCCTGATGGGGACCCAAGTATTAATAGGAGTGTCTTCTCTTGGTTTCACCGCCACTGACTATTGCTCAGATGCCCTTCTGAGGTTTTAATGGACTTCAACCACAGTATATTACTTTCTCTGATGTCTTCAGTAAAACAAAAACAGGATGAGACACTTCCCCCCATAGGTCATACAACTGTGCCATTGACCTCATGCTAGGCAACACTCCACCCAGAGGTTGTGCCTATCCACCATCAGTCTCGGAGGCCAAGGCCATGCCCGATTATATAAAAGAGAATCTTGAACATAGCTTCATCCTACTATCCTCATCACTCACAAGAGCTAAATTCTTTTTGTGGGGACGAAGGATGGATCTCTTTGACCATGCATAGATTACCAGGGTCTCAATGACTTCATGCATAAGAATCGGTATCCCCCGCCATTAACTGCAGAACTATTTGACTGCTTGTACGATGCTAGGATCTTCCCCAAACTAGATCTCCGAGGTACCTAAATTTTCATCTGTGTATGAGAAGGGGATGAATGGAAGACAGCATTTAATACTCGGGACGGGCATTACAAGTACCTGGTAATACCATATGGTCTATGTAACACCCCTGCAGTTTTCAAACACATGGTCAATAAAATCTTCTGAGACTTCCTACAATCCATGTATTGGTTTGCTTGGATGACATTCTCATCTTTTTTTTTGCTCTCTTTCCCAGCACCATTAACATGTTAAACTGGTACTACAGAAACTCCGAGAAAATAATCTCTACACAAAGCTTGAGAAATGTACGTTTGAGCAGAAGGAGCTTCTTTTTTTGGGATATTTTATTACTTGCCAAGGCCTAAAAATGGACCCAGAGAAAATAAGGGCTGGATAAGATTGGCCCATACCTGTGGGTCTCAAGGCTCTATAATGATTCCTAGGCTTTGCTAACTACTACCATCAATTTATACATACTATTTGTTGCGTTCGTGCCTGCTCTTCGCCCTCGCTCCTTCCTCTCTACCTGTGTGGCGACTCCCTCCAGGCCTGAAGGACAGCTGCTGCTGTGGCATCTCCCTTCTGCGTCTCCCTGGAATCCTCAGGCCGGCCTGATGCTGCGGATCCGCCATGTTCTTGATGACGTAAGGGCACGCGCGCGTGCATGCTCCAGAGTTTGTACCGACAAGGGCATGAACCTCGGGGGTGTCCCCCCGTAGTGATGTCATCCGCTTCCAACTTAAAAGGACTTTGCTTACAACTACAAATCAAATTAGCAAGGACTCGAATCATACTCTTCCTGGTTACGATTCGCCCAAGCTACTTTGCCTTCTTGTACTTATCAGGGGTACCCGCTCCTTGGGGGCTCTGCTCTCTCTTTTTGATTTCAGATTGCAAAGAAGGGATCTGGTACTCGCTCCTCGAGGGCCTACATCCCTGAATGCTCAGAAGACTCCATACTGCCTGGAAGCGATTGCAGACGTGAACACTGTGAGTTCGATTACAGATAGGAACCAGTACTCGCTCCATGAGGGCCTATGTTCCTAATCTCTGAAGACTCTCTTCTGTCTAAGACGCTATCGCAGGTATGGACATTGTGAGTTCTTATTCCAGACTGCATATAGGAACCAGTACTCGCCTACAGCGCCTGTTCCTGAATATACTGAAGACTCTCTGTTGCATAGAAGCCATTACAGATATATACAATTGTGAGTGTATCATCTACTACTGGTTATGTATCCAGCATACCCTCTCTACTCACTACTTAGTCTCTCTCTACAGCTCAGCAACCCAGAGATCACAATTCCAGTATCTGAGGGACTTCAACCCTGCCAGGCACATCAGCTCACTACTGCCACCTCTGGTGGTTCTACTTCCTGTCTAATAAAGAACTATCTGTGTTTGTCTCCATACTCCAGCCTAGCTGGTGGTCTCTCTCAGGATATCCTTCTGGGGCGCTGCCATCTGCCATCAGCCCAAGGATTCACCAATTTACATTAAGTGTTCATTCCTTACACTACTAAAGCGGTATCATACAGACTGCCACTCTGTGGGGAGTCAACCCACAACAGATCATTAACTCTGCCTATGGAGTATTACAAATTGCTAGCTCCTCCCCTTGGGGGAGAAGCATTGAACACTTTTCCACCATAGCAGCACATCTCACCTCCCTTACTAAGAAGGGATCCAACATAAGAACTGGCCAAATAGTGTTATTCATCGTCAGAGCGGATGCGAACTAAATTATAGGCTCCTTTGAGGTCAAGCTTGGAGAATATCTTGGCTCCCTGTAACTTGTAGAATAGCTCCGAGATGAGTGGTAAAGGGTAGCAGTCCTTTATGGTGATCTCATTCAGACCTCTGTAGTCAATGCATGAACATAACGTTCCGTTCTTCTTTCCCACGAAGAAAAATCCTGCTCCGGCAGGAGACTTAGAAGGTCTTATGAAGCCTTTCTGGAGATTCTCCTGGATGTACTCTGACATCGCTTTATTTTCCATTACGGAGAGGGGGTAGACCCTTCCTTTGGGTGGTTCCGTATTTGGCTTCAAATTAATTGCGCAGTCGTATGATCTGTGCGGCGGCAACACATCAGCAGCTTCTTTTGAGAATACATCTTGGTAAGATGCATATTGAGGCAGCAATCCTGGCAACAACGGAGTAGTTGGCATGCATGGTATTGGAGAGACTTCCATCAAGCATTTGCCATGACAATCTGGACCCCAAAGTGAAAGCTCCAAAGTGGCCCCGTTGAATTGTGGCATGTGTTTCTGCAGCCACAGTAGCCCAAATACCAAAGGGTGCATGGCCTTCTCTAGCACAAAGAAGGAAATAGTCTCTATATGAAGAGCACAGGTACGTAAGCTCACTGGTTCTGTAAGCAGGGTTACTTCACCTGGTAAGGGCTCTCCATGAATAGAGGACAAAAGTAATGGTGGCATCATAGTAGTGGTAAGGATCCGCAAATGTTCCACTAGATGTTTCAAAATGAAATTTACCCCTGCCCCAGAGTCTACTAAGGCAAGGGTCTGATATTCCAAAGGCCCACAGATTGAAGATACTGGAAGAGAGAGTGGAGGAGAGGGTGCAGTTAGGCCTAAGAAGAGTCTTCCCACAGGACTTAGGTCTCGGAATCATCTCGCTTTAGAAGTCAAATGACTGCGACCCAATTGCATTGGTTCTTCTTCGCCAGCAACAGACCCTGGGAGTGTAGGCCTGGGTACAGACTTGGCACGGATCTCTTCCTGGAGTGGTCTTCTGAGACTTTTGACCTCTTAAACTTTGTCGTGAATTTGGCGATCAATCTTTGCTGCCAACTGCATAAGTTCTGCTAAGGTCTCGGGCATCTCACAAGTCACCAGTTCATCTTTCAACCGGGAGTTCAGGCCTTCAAAAAATAGGGTTTTTAGGCACCTAGGGTCCCAATGTAATTCTGAAGTCAACGTCATGAATTCAATGGCGAAGTCTGGTAAAGGTTTGTTACCTTGTTTTAGATGAACCAAAGCTGATCCTGCTATCGAATACAGGGCAGGGTCATCAAATACAGACTCAAACCGTTCAAGAAACCTGGCAAGATCATTCAGGATAGGGTCATTGCACTCCCACAGCGGTGAGGCCCATGCCAGTGCTCTTCCATCCAGATACGAAAGGATATAGGTGGTCTTGGCATACGCTGTAGGGAAATGGTTAGGTTGCAGAGAAAAGTGCATGCCACATTGATTAATAAATCCTCTACACTTCTAAACTTTGCCCGTGAAGCATGTCGGAGCAGAGAGAGGCACTGTAGAATTGACCGTCACTTCTGCCAGTGTAACTTCTTTACCTGCGGCAGCTGGTGCATTCATCTGTGCGTGTAACCGATTAAAGGCAACAGTCAAGTTGTCTAACAAATTCTGATGTTTGGAGATTCACTGGGCCAGGCCTGGAATGACCTGCAAAGTGATGAGCTGAGCCGAATCCATAGAGTTAGCAATCTATTATCGTTTTGAGGTGTTGAAGTGAATTCTTGGGTACTGCGGTGATGGCCATTCCCACAGGGAGGAACCCCATGAGGAACTGCAGTATTAGGCTAGACTCTATACATGCAGACACAGAGAATTTGTATTTATTATACAGCTTGATGGTACTGTCCGGGGTGGACAGCAGTGAAGGTAACCCAATAGAAGTGGTCCAGGGGTCCTGGGCAGAGGAGACCAGTCTCACACTTGAGTAGATGAAAGGCAGGGCAGGGTAGCAGAGGCAGGACCCGGATGTATACTCCAAGTGCTGAAGCTGAAGGTGAGACAGACTGAGAGAGTTAGTACTCACTGAGTAGTTAGCTGTATTGATGAAGATCCTGGCAGGCAGAAGCAGATTAGATGCAGGCACCAGAGTAGGGAGCACAAGCCCTCAAGGAGCAAGTACCCGGTTTCCCAGATAGGTACCTGAAAGAGAGAAAAAGGGCCCCTGAGGGGCAGGCACCCAGGTTAGTGATGAATTACCCCGAAGGGCAGAAAGAACTTCCAGAGGCTGCTGGGAAGCGGCAGAGCAGTATAGACCAGAGCAATTCCAATCCTTCCTAACTCAGTTTGTTAGCAAACGAAGGGCAGGCTAAATACCAGGATGCGCTGACGTCACTCAGAGAGGACGCCCCCGAGGTTCCCGCCATGACGTGGATAAAGACATGGGTGGCGTGCGCACGCGCACCCTAGGAGGCCCTTAGAAAAAACATGGCAAACGCTGTTGCCGTTGCCGAACCAGGGACGCCGGGGAGAGAGGCATGAAGACATGGTGGCAGCCAACTTCCCAAGGCTTGAGGAGAGAGAAGGAAGAAAGGTGAGGCACAAGGTCGAAGCCGTCTGAGACCAACGGACGCAACACTAAGAAAACTAAAGTCATGGGATAGGAGGCGATGTCCTTTCGTGGATTTCAATATATATATAAATGATCTGGAAAGGAATACGACGAGTGAGGTTATCAAATTTGCGGACGATACAAAATTATTCAGAGTAGTTAAATCACAAGCGGATTGTGATACATTACAGGAGGACCTTGCAAGACTGGAAGATTGGGCATCCAAATGGCAGGTGTAATTTAATGTGGACAAGTGCAAGGTGTTGCATATAGGGAAAAATAACCCTTGCTGTAGTTACAGGATGTTAGGTTCCATATTAGGAACTACTACCCAGGAAAAAGCTCTAGGCATCATAGTGGATAATACTTTAATATCGTCTGCTCATTGTGCTGTAGCAGTCAAAAATCAAACAGAATGTTAGGAACTATTAGGAAGGGAATGGTTAATAAAATGAAAAATGTCATAATGCCTCTGTATCGCTCCATGGTGAGACCACACCTTGGATACTGTGTACAATTCTGGTTGCCGCATCTCAAAAGAGATATAGTTGCGATGGAGAAGGTACAGAGAAGGGCAACCAAAATGATAAAGGGGATGGAACAGCTCCCCTATGAGGAAAGGCTGAAGAGGTTAGGGCAGTTCAGCTTGGAGAAGAGACGGCTGAGGGAGGATATGATAGAGGTCTTTAAGATCATGAGAGGTCTTGAACAAGTAGATGTGAATTGGTTATTAACACTTTCAAATAATAGAAGGACTAGAGGGCATTCCATGAAGTTAGCAAGTAGCAAATTTAAGACTAATTGGAGAAAATTCTTTTTCACTCAACGCATAAGCTCTGGAATTTGTTGCCAGAGGATGTGGTTAGTGAAGTTAGTGTAGCTGGGTTCAAAAAAGGTTTGGATAAGTTCTTGGAGGAGAAGTCCATTAACTGTTATTAATCAAGTTTACTTAGGGAATAGCCACTGCTATTAATTGCATCAGTAGATTGGGATCTTCTTGGTGTTTGGGTAATTGCCAGGTTCTTGTGGCCTGGTTTGTCTTCTGTTGGAAACAGGATGCTGGGCTTGATGGACCCTTGGTCTGACCCAGCATGGCAATTTCTTATGTTCTTATGTTCTTACCTGAACATGCGGTTATAGACCGAGGAATCCAGTTCACTGCTAAATTCTGGAAGAACCTTTGCAGGAAATTCAAGGTTTCTCTAGACTTCTCCTCTGCTTATCATCTGCAAACCAACAGCCAGAGAGAGTATACTAATCAGATTCTCAAAGGGATCCTGAGGGCTTATATAAATGATTGGCATGATGACTGGGTCTCCTTACTGCCATAATGGAGAGTCATCAGGGTTACTGCCCTTCACTATTTTCTACGGCAGGCAACCATGGATTCCCCATTCCTGCTCCTCTGACAGTTCTATGCCCCATAACTAATACAGTAGCTCAGAACCTAGGAGAACTTTGGGTTAAGATTTGCCAGCTCCTTGTCCAGGCCACAGGCTGATAAGCAACACTGCCCAGAACCACAATTTAAGCCTGGGGATAGGGATGGCTTAATACCCAGAATCTCTGCTTGAAGTTTCCCTCTATGAAGTTCTCTCTATGATTTATTGGACCCTTTCCAGTTATCTGCCAAGTGAAGTCAGTCAGATTACCTTCCACATTAATGGTCCACATTACCTTCTACTTATTCCTGTTGAAACCACTGCTCTTATCTTGACCATCCCAGCCCAATCCTTAACCTACCAATATAGTTTCAGAGGAAAATATGGAATATGAAGTACAGACCATCTGGACTCTAAATGTATTGGGGTAAATTATACTACCCCCTGGAAAGGATTTGGACCAGAAGAAAACATGTGTGAACCTGCTGTCAATGTCCAACTTCTTGTCTCACTAGAGAGTTCCATCAATTCTTTCCCCATAAACCTATGAACTTGGGATGGGGGCTTAAAAGGGGGTTACTGTACTGCTAGGCCAATCATGGGGCCATTCTGTGGCCACCCTCACTCACCCTGGGACTCTTCTTTGTTGCTACGGCAGGAAACTGCCATGGATCCGCTCAACCACAACCTCTATTACCATGGCCACAAGCTGCCTTAGGTGCATGTTCACAATACCCACTGATAAAGGCCCTGTGACAGGAAGCTGGCTGCAGCACCTTCAGATAATATACGTCTAATTGGGCTATTTGAACTTCCTAATGCCAACTAGCTGATGCCTCATGCTTTGCTGCCTGCAGAGCATATTGCTACTCTGTTCCTATTCCTGTCTGTTTTATTCCAGTCCTGCCTTGCCTCTTTCCCAGTCCTGCTCCTGCCTGCCTTGCTCCAATCCGGCCTTGTCTTGCTCTAGTCCTACTCCATCTCTCCCTGTCCCCCCTGGCCTAGTTTTCTGCCTCCCTTCCTTTCTTTCATAGATTGCCTCATGGATCTTGAACTCTGCCTGGATGTTAACATTGCCTGCTCTCCACCTGCCCTGACCATTGCCTGGATACTGACATGTCTATTATTCATCTGCCCTGACATTGACCTGACTACTCTCTATGGGACCCTCGCCTAAGTTCTGTCGGCCTTGGTACCCAAGAGCTCAATCTGCGAGGGATGAGGATAATACAGGTGAAGCCTAGTCCCTGTCCCACTGTGAGTGTGTCTGCCTGCTGTCAGCAACGACCAAGCTGGTTCACCCAAAAGGACTCATACACCATGGTACCTGGATCTACATGCAGTCATTGAAGATGCTGATTTAGATTAGTGGCTGTCACAGAGACTTGGTACACAGAAAACCATGACTTGGGTATAGTTATACCAGGCTAAAATCTATTTTTATGTTTAAATATGAGCAAAACTGAATGTATCCTAATCGCCAGAAAAAACTCCGGAGCAAAAACCATCCCACCCTTCCAATTTGACAATACCCTCATCCAACTTAAAGACAACGTTAAAGACTTGGGCATTTGGGTAGACAATGATCTAAATTATAAAAAACACATCTCTACAAGAACAAAAGAAGGATTTCACAAATTACAAGTAATCAAACACCTAAAACCTCTGCTTCACCCCCATGATTTCAAAACCGTCCTTCAGGCCCTGATCTTCTCCGGTTTGGACTACTGCAATTCTCTTCTGATTGGCTTACCTAAGTCATCCTTAAGACCGTTACAGCTTCTTCAGAATGCTGCTGCCAGAGTCCTGACGGGTAAAAGAAAATCTGAACACATCACACCTGTTCTCAACCAACTACAATGGCTCACAATTGAGAAAAGAATAGAATTCAAAGTTCTCTCAATACTTCAGAAAGCAATTCACAAACCAGACTACACTGCACTTGATGACATCATACATATCCATCGTTCTCTACGCACAACAAGAACAACTAGTAAACTACAACTAGTGATTCCATCACTTCCACATGCCAAACTCTCTTCCACCAGAAACAGAGCCATATCCATCATCGGCCCAAAGTTATGGAATTCATTACCTCAGTACCTCACCATTCAAGAAAACCCAAAATCTTTTAAAAAAGACTTAAAAGCCTGGCTTCTCAGCCAATCTCATAATGACAGCACGCACAATGATCTCAAAACATAATACCATAGCCTTCTAACATTCAA
This sequence comes from Rhinatrema bivittatum, assembly GCF_901001135.1. Lineage (NCBI taxonomy): Eukaryota > Metazoa > Chordata > Amphibia > Gymnophiona > Rhinatrematidae > Rhinatrema > Rhinatrema bivittatum. Next base: position 277,009,255 of record NC_042619.1, on the reverse strand, counting down.
TCTCCCTCTTTGACAATTTCTCCTGCTTCCTAACTACAGATCTCTCCCATTATGTTTGAACTCATTTTTTTCAGTGTACCTTACCTTTGGTATATCTTGTTTTGTTTATTCTAATATTATATGACAGTTTGTTAAATTTAAATTTTAAATTCTAAATGTTTTAATGTAACTGGTTGTTATAATTGTAAACCGGAGTGAAGGCAACTCTGCTATAATTCGGTATATAAAAAAAATGCTAAATAAATAAATAAATAAATATTCAGAAAGGACTGGATAGGAAAGGTAAAGAGGAGGCATCGCATTATATATAACAAGTAATATTTAAGCAACAGAATTTCAGAGCTTATGAGGTAAGGAGGAGGCATTGTAGGTTAATTTAGAAAGAGGAAATGGAACATCTATTTATAATTGTTGCGAGCGCAGCCTTCGGGAGCCAATGGTGTGGGCTCGGTGTGCATCAATTGGCTCATAGGAGAGCGGAGCCCTTGGGCCACGGGGCGGCTCAGGTCGGGACATGAGTTGCGCCCGTGGTGAGGTGTGTGTGGAGGAATGGGCAGCACAGGAGCAGAGCTGGACGAAGCATGGAAGACTGGGCATAGATGTGTAGACTTGGAGACTTGGGCATAGACTTGGAGACGTGGAGACTTGGACGTAGACTTGGACGTAGACTTGAATGACCCTGGAGAGTGGCCCTGCAGGCCAGGAGGAAGCAAGCTGAGTCAGCGGCGTTCCAGCCGCATAGGAGGAGGACCTAGAGGCAAGCGACGTCTGCGGCGTTCCTGCCAGGTCAGAGAGCAGGGCCTGGAAGCAGCACCCAGATGCGAAGAACATCGAGGGTGGCCTTCTGCCCTCAAGGGAAGCGGCGTCCGGGGCAGGCAGGCCCAAAGCAGCAGCAGCGTCTTCCAGGCCTCATGATGCCTGATCGTCAGCGGCTCCAGCCGCAAAGGCAGATTTCGTTGGTGGCCTCCCAGGGCTGTGGGGAGCAGTGTCAGTGATGGAGCAAGGCCACAAAGGTAAGGCCCTGTCCGCGGGACCGTGGGCAGGGGCACAACAGTACCCCCCTCAAAGGCCCCTTCTTCAGTTCCTTCTTGCTGGCTAGAAGAGGAATGTAAATGGTGTTTTGGAAAACTTGGGGGTTCAACACACTTCTCAAGCTGAAGAGCTGAAATGATAAGAGGAAATAGCTTTTCATTGACATATCATAGGTATAGTTCAAAAGGAGACAAGACAAGACCCCAATGGAATAGGGGGCACCGAAGTATCAGTGGAAGTCCCATTCAGTTCTAATTGACCCTAGTAGTAGATGGGCCAATTTGCTGCAATTTCTTCTGGAGGAAAGTGTCTAGATATTGACTGAGATGGTGGTACAGAATCTGGAAGCAGGTTGATATCTTTACTTGATGGTCCTCAGTAATGACACTAGAGGGCAAAACCAGGTCTGGGGTGCAGGCTCCTCCTGCTCGTCATTAGACCCAGAACCTGGATGCTGGAAGACACTCAACGTTCAGTCCCAGAAACTGAAGGACAATGGATCAAATAATAGTGAGAGAAGAACCTGGGTGCAGGCACCTCCTGCAGGTCATTAGAACCCAGGGAAGATATCACTTCTCTACGGAAGAGTAGGGAAGGTCTTGGATTAATGCAGGCACCTTCTGTTGGTTGGACGGAACTCCAGAACTTTTACTGGCTGGTAAGAACAGATTGCAGGCACTTCCTGCTGGTCGAAGGGCTCTGAGGCATGAGCTGGCTGGTAAAGGATCAGATTGCAGGCACCTCCTGCAGGTTGTTGGAATGTCCGAACCTCTACTGCCAATCCAGAACACGGAAACTGGAGTAACTTAAAGGTGTAGATGCAAGTCTCTTGCAGGGTAGAACTCGGACGTACTGAAGAAGGCATGCGAGCAAAAATCTTTTTTATGGAAAACAGAGTATTTAACAACAAGGCAGTCCATAGAAAGTCCAGGAACTAAGGACAGGAAACGGAAACATCCAGGGAAATTGAAACATTTTTAGACCAGACTTCTAGATGGTCAGAATAAAAAATGTCCAACACTGAATCCAGCAGACCACACCGAGCTCAGGTCTTTACATTCTGTTGCGAGCACAGCCTTTGGGAGCCGATGGTGTGGGCTCAGCATACGTCACTTGACTCATAGGAGAGCGGAGCCCTTGGGCCATGGGGCAGCTCAAGTCGGGACATGAGTTGCACCCGTGGTGAGGTATGTGTGAAGGAATCGGCGGCACAGGAGCAGAGCTGGATGGAGCTTGGAAGACTGGACGTAGATGTGTAGACTTGGAGACGTGGAGACTTGGACGTAGACTTGGACGTAGACTTGAATGTAGACGTGGAGATGTGGAGACTTGAAGACTTGGACGTAGACTTGGAGACGTGGACAGGAGACAAGGAGGGATGAGCAAGACCCTCAGGTGCCCTATACAGCATGTAGGGCTGGTCGCGGACCACACTGTCTCTGTCGCACCCTACACAGCCAGATGGCAGGTCAAGGACCACGAGGAGAATGGGACAGGCTCAGGACGTCTCTTAGCGCAGGGTTGCAGCGACACCTCAGATTCTCCCGCCCCGCCCCCGCTCCTTTCACAAAGCCCTAGGACATACGTGCATCCCGGGGCTTGCGTGCATCACCGGCCTATGCCTAAGACCCAGCAAATTCTCCATAAATTGTGGTATCCAAGAATGAAGTGAGGGCAGAATTTCCTGTACTTGGAAGAAGCATTGAGACTTGCTGGTGAAAGGGTAAGTATTGACTCTGATCCTTGATAGAAAAGGTGAAGAGAAACAGAGGGCCTGCCTGATACCTAGATGAAGATATCTGCCATCTAAATTCTTACTCCTTTTTAGAGTATGGCCTCCTCAAATAGAAGATGCTCTGGAACTCTTTGAGTAATGAAAGGAGCAAGTTACTGAGTGTAGAACAACCTTGCTGTCAGGTTGAGTGAGGGACGGGTCAAAAAGTATAGATGACCTTTTCCCTGCAGTAGGAGTAAGTACTCAATTCTCAGAGGAATCAGAAGGAAGATTGACTACCAGATGAGGTATGAAAAAAAAAAAAACACACCCTAAATGGATCATGACATGACAATGAGTTAAAACTAATCCAAACCTAAAGAACTTTGTGAAGGGTTCTTGCCACCAACTGCAGTAGTATGTCTCCAATGTTGACCAAAAAAGGACTGAAACAAATCTGTATTTGCTCTGTAGGATGGAACCAGGTATTCAGCCTTCTTGATGCTTTTTAATGCATAAAGTACTAAGGATGAGGGCCTTCTGCACCAATGGCACACTCGATGCCCCTTCTTCATTGATGCTCATTTGTTAGGTTGGAAAATCCTGTGAAGGGAGGCCTTGCGACCAAGAGCTCATACCTAATCAGCTGAGATTATCAGCAGAGGGTCACAGTCCCTGTGCCTCCTTACTTGTTTTCATAGACTACCATTTAACTATTGGTTTGGATCAATCGTACCTCTAGTGCAAATCAGAATGGTTCACATCTTCAAGAAGTTTATATGGAAAAAATGTGCTCCATAATAGACTATCGTCACTGAAATGAGGAAATTAGTGACACTAGATATGGGAGAAACCCGAAGAGGGCAGCATTTTCTGAAACAACAGGTTTAACTATGCATGAAGGGAAATTTTCATCATAGAGGAACCAATATACAGTCTAACAGGGGTAATGTGACCAAATCCAGTGAGAGCTAATGGAGAGCTCTCAGGTTTAGGAGCATAAGGGGACTAAAGCCCTGCTGCCACCATATGGCTCAAAAGAATTATCATTGACTTGAATTGTTGGGACGAAAGCCCCTTCCTTCACTGAAGCTATTCACATCCTAAAACAATAACATTTAAGGGCTGAGAGTTGATCAGATCTCAGCATCAGCCATTCATCTAGGCATGAGCAGACACACAATCCCCCATGGTCTAAACATGTTACTAGCACTGTTGACAAATTAGTGAACTTTTCCAGCAGCCAAAAAGCCAGAGGGCAGAAGTCCATCAGATCCTGAGCATTTATCTAGCTTTCTGCTTTGAAAAACATATCATAGTGGAGTGAGGGGCATTCATCTTGAACTTCTTCTGGAACAATGCCCTGAACAGCCTTTGTAAAATGCAGGTAGAAGTCAACTGCTCTGTATCCTTAAAGGATAGCAGGAATAGAACCACGTGCCATGCTCTTTGGGAGGAGAAAACTCTAATGCTCATTTGTGAAAAATATTACTTCCCCTTAAGATGCAACTGGGGCATCTGCACTGGTCTGAATGGGAGGCCAAACAATGTTGATCTGCTAGAAGATGGAGGAAAAGTTTATGGTAACCACATTCTGTATTCTTTGAGGACTCAATGATCTTTCATGACTTTTTTATAACAGTTCAAGGAATATTTTATTTATTTATTTATTTATTTATTTATTTAATTCTTTTATATACCGACCTTCATGACTATTGACATATCAAATCCGTTTACATGGAACTTGGGGATAACACTCTTAACAACCATTTAACAATAGAGAATAGTGTTAAACTATCCTCCATGGATAGAAACAGATGTGCTATGAGAGCCATGAAAAACTGGGCTCGGGTGCTGCTCCTTAGTCTTTGAAATAGAATAAGATCAGAGACATATATATCATTCCACTTACTATTGTAATGCAAGCATCAGTCCATATGAGGCTGAGGATTCACCATAGAAACATTCCATGGAGGGTTCTTTAAACCCTCTTTTTTGCTGCTACCATGTCTACCATACCACGATGGGTTAATGTGACCACTGAATCATTGTAGCATCAGGATCACTGCTATTTTGAAAAAAGTCTCTGATAAATTACTTTAATTATCTTCATCTAGAATTCTGGCAGGAGAGGTCTGACAGGGAACAGAGTTCTTCTGTTTGGGGAAGAAATGGGTCTCCTTAGAACTTAAGCTTAGTGTGATCATGACCCCGAATAAGATGGTAAATGAGGTGTGATCCTCGCTGATATCAGAGGAAGAAAAAAGGGGACTTCTCTGGAAATATGCCTGTCATATGCCTCTTTGAATGAGGATGCCCTGGACATGTAGTGTGAAGCAGATAACACTGATGCACATACATAAAGAGATTCACCACTGGGATGGGGCTCCCTTCTATTGTTACGGACCTGCACACTTTTCTTGTACATAATCCTCTTAAGATGTTTGTACTGAGCTTCATGGAGGAGATCTCATCTTGACTATTTACGTCAGGAAATGGGCTTGGGTATTTTCTGAAGTAGAGAGGAACACTCAAGTTGGGAGCCATCACTTCTCTTCAGACAGTTGGAGGCTTTTGCACAGATGATGCAGAGCACATCAAGAACATCAATGAGATGGGGCATTGAGCATGCCAATGGTGTAGATGCACAGATGGCACAGCTGCACCGAGTGTGCCAATATTAGAGATGCACTAATAGTGCAGATACATCAATGATGGAGGAGCTTCAAGAGAACAGATAATGCAGAAGCACTTGATGCAGATCTATGGCATGCCTTGAAGGTGCAAACACCTCACTGGTACAGACTGTGCATCCATGTATATTGACAGTGCAGATGCACCAATGATGTAGACGATAGAGTGAAACAATGGTGCAGATGCAGTGAGTGCACTGATGATACAGATACAGATGCACTGATGGTGCAGATGCTGCTGATGTACTGATGAAGCCAATTCTCAAGCATTGAGTCCAAAGTGTCAAGTGTATTGATGATGTTAAGGGGTCAAGGTGCTGGCACTGATACATTGAGTGATGGTGCAGAGAGACCAATTGTGTTGGGCATTCCTGCATTGACAAGCACTTTCTAAATCAATGGTGCCAGATGCTCCTGCGTTGACGGTGCTTTTGCTTCAACAGCACCAGATGATCCTGTATTTACGGCATCCACATTGATGGCACTGGACAAGCCTGCATTGATGGCACCCACATTGACAGTGCCTGCATTAATAGTGTTGAATGCTCCTGTGTTGATGTTATCTAATGCTCCTTCATAGCGGCTCTTGCACAGGATGCTTCTGTGACAATGGCAGCGGAGGCCCTTCATTCAAAGCTGCCAGTTGGCAATTTTTCTTCTCTGCTCAACCCCGAGAATATGGCGATCTGCAATCCAACACCTTAGGAAGGGGAAGCTCCTGCTTGACTCAAATTTATGATAGGAGAGAGTGTTTGTCAGACATAGATCCAAGACCTGTGGAAAAGAAAACAAAGAGAGCTATTATTTACTACTTTTTTTTTTTTACAGTATGAAACAGTGTAGAGGGGCTGCCTAGGTAGCAATAAAAATGTGAAAAAACCAAGCCTCTACAGTAATATAGAACATAATTTCACAAGAGAGAGAAGGTATATGTCCATGCTGCAGTGCGAACAAAAGAGACTGGCTGCACGTGCATAAGAATTCCTACACATGCTCAATAGCAAAAGCTCTAATGAGCCAAAGAAATGGGTCCATCCAATGCCATTAGATGATATCATCCATATGTTATGGCTAAATCAGTCCTGCTTTTTGACAGAGAATATTGGAATACTAGCTTGCATGACTTCTTATTTAGCTTATGAAAACGTTTTTGGGAAAGCATTCCAAAAAAAAAAAAAAAAGGATATATTTTAGAGACCAAAAGTGAACATATTGGAAACTGCACCATTTGCTAGTCCTAACAGTCATATACTATAGCACAGAATGGGCCGGATTTTCAAATCCCTACGTGTGCTGGGCCTATTTTAAAAGGCCTGGCCACACGCGTAAAGCCCTGTGAAGCATGTAAGTCCCGGGGCTTTGAGAAAGGGGTGGGCCGGGGCTAGAGGCCCCCGGCACAGCGGCCATTTGCCGCTGTGCCAGGGGATCACATGCTGGCAGGGTGCCAGCGCGTGCAACCTGCGCCTGACCTGAGGCAGGCACAACAGGTAAAATAAAAATATTTTGGGGGGCTAGCTTAGGGCTAGGGAGGGTAGGTTAGGGGAAAGGGAAGGGAGATTAATATAGGGGGAGGGAACTGTACCAGGCTGTGGGCGTCGGTGCGCACAGGGTGCACAAGTTTGCACCCCCCTGTGTGCGATGACCCCCGATTTTATAACATGCGCACACATGTTATAAAATCGGGCATATATGTGTACACGCCGGGTAGCGCATGCACAAGGACGCACATGTGCAAGTTTATAAAATCTACCCCTATATGTGACAAGTCTCCCAAAAAGGAGCCTTTTTCATTACTAAGACAACCTTTGAAAAGGATTCTGCATGGGGGGAGATTTCTTAACCTTTACTTGGATGCAACTGATAGACTTATGGAAAGAATGGGGAGTCTGGTTATACTATAGGAGAGCAGAAGCTGTTAGTCATTGTTCAGTTCATATTATGGAAAGTGTGGTATTCTGAATGGCCACTAGATGACATCATGTCTGGTAAAATCTACCCTATGAATCTGTAATGAGTAAAACTGAGAAGGGAGTTCAATGGACTCTAATGGGATGTGTTCTCCTTTAAGAAGGATGGTGAGAGAAGTCCAGTAGAGGAAGTGTTCCTCCAGTATAAACTGGTGTGTTTAGATTTTGGTGGGAGGAGTTGGAAGGGACCCTTTTGGGGGGTAGGTTCAGCCAGCGTGGCCTCTCTTCTGAGAGGGCTTTCTCCTTCAAGGGGAAAGGCCTAAGGTACAGAGGTGTTTTTACAGTAGGGAATGCAACCAGAGGCCCTGACCTAAGTCCAGAGGTGGAGGAGAGTCAGGGCATCCCACAGTTTGTGGAGAGAAAAAGAAGCAAGGACGTCTCAGAAAGATGAGAGCTGGGGACACTGAAGAATCTCTTTCTTTGCTTTGATGGGTGCTGGGAAAAAATCCTGAATCATTACTGAAGACAATTACTATGTGTCCACTAAGGGAGTACTGATGCATCTAATGTGATATACTTTATGCTAAGACTGTAAGAACCATGGACTACTACGTAAAAGGAGTATCTGAAGAGAGAAAATTCTATTGGAGTACAGATTAGGGAAGATTTTTCAAATAGTTCCCCTAACCAAGAGGAAGGTGCATATAATTGTTTAGAAGTGGGTGTGTTAATCTTTTATGTATTTTTGTAACTATTGCATCCTAGCTGTGGAAGCCTATGTTTCTTGATCAAATGAGTGACTTTAAAGTCTATGTTGTTATATACTCTGACTGTTGGTAGTCACACCAGAAAATATAAGTTATTTTGGGTGAAATATATTTTCAGAGTGAGTACCTATTTTCTGGTTATGTTGAGTTTTGGGGCAGTGAGGAGGTCATAGAAGGGGTTCTCTAAAGTGAGATGTCTATCCAGTTCAGGATGCCTATCTATGCCTCTGGGCCTGAGTCCACTATACCATCTGCTCGGCTCACCAGAACCTCTCACATTTTATGTGCCCTTTCTCTGAGGGGTTGCATATAAAATGCCTTCTCCAAAGACTGTTGCTTAGTATAATTTGAGTTTAGAATTAATACTCCTTTCTCTCTCTCTTCCCCTCCCCCCAATCCATGGTTTCCCTCTTGTTTCGGTGACGAGGGTAGGGCTTGCTTTAAAAGGCACTTTCTATTGCAACCCCACTATAACCCCTGCCCCGGGTGGCTGCTTGCCAACCAGTGTATTTCACAAGACATTTTTGCTTGCTCTGTCTAGTGCATGATTGAAAATGTACCATAAGGATTGACATTTCACCCTGCTTTTCAGATTTACTTTAATGCATTTTGTGCACTCAATGCCCGGAGAAAGCTAATGCATTTATGTCTGCAAACTAGTTATAAAGTATGGCACATATCATAACCAAATCATTAAAGGTCTCTTGGAGGTTATCTATGTAGCTTTCATTTTTTTTAACAAAATGAATTTAATTCTGTGCCCTGGTGCTTTATTATCCTCCATTCAATTCTTTTTTAAATATCTTTTCAGATTCAGGGAGAAGCTGTTAACCTCAGACTTGGGTATGACCCAGAGATAAGACTGCTTCTATCTTTGTAGAATCATGATAGCTCTTTGCGGAGATATCTCCAGTGCTGTCGCCGTATACACTTAGACTTGTGTCAATGCCTAATGAGACCTAGCTAGGGAAGAAAATTATGGTGAGCTTATTCTAAAGGCTTTGCTCGAGACAGTGTCAGGAAGAGGTTTAGATATATGAACTCACTGGATCTTGAAGGCAACACAGCAGGAAACTGGAGGTGGTTTCATCTCTGTGGGTGACAGTCATAGTAGATGCTGCAAACAAGGGTCTTGGCAGTGGCTATCAAGTCTATTAGTGACAGAAATATAATTAAAAAGGAGGCAAATATTAACATCTCCAGAATAAAATAAGCATTAAAATACTAAGTTTATTTATTCAGTCAATGGCTATTATTTAGATACTGGTAGTAATAATTTGCATGGCACTTTTCAACCAAAAACAGATGACTGTACATTTTCAAACATTTTCCAGAACACATTGGACACATGATGAGAGACACAAAAAGAGACTGAATTTGCAGGAGTTTTTAACTTGTGAGCAAAATGGGCCAGTTGTCAAGGCTTACATGCTAACTCTTGTCATTTTGCAAATCTTTTATATACATTCATAATTAAATTACCTTATAACAATATATGAAAAAATATGGGTGTCTGTATAGAAAACCTTTGCTTCATCTTTTTCTTTTTAAAACCCCTTCTCAGCCAGGAATCTCCTTTCTAGCCCTGAAGGGCACTGGTTTTGCTTAGCCAGGGTCGGAAAAAGTTCAGTCTCTCTCTGGGTAGTGAGGATGGGGGGGTGGGGGCAGGATGACCTGCCCTCCCCCCCCAAAAAAAACCCCCAAAAACCATACTGTCCACACCAGTTTTGTGCACCAAAGAAAAGTAATTTTCTGAAAAAAAAAAAAGGCAGCAGAATTACAAAACTTTCACAATCCACAATTCAGCTCAGCAGAAAACCTGTAGGGAAAACATAATTCAAACTTGAAACACAGTCTACAAGCCAGCTTTCCCAGCCCTGCCCTGAAGCTCCAAACAGATACAGCTCTCTATCCTGATCTGCAGGCTCCACCGCAGTTCCTTAAGCTTGACTCTAATTTCCAATTTCTCCAAGTGTTCACGCTTCCCAGATTCCCTCGAGGATTTGTAAAAGCACCCCACTCATCAACTCATTTCACAGCGCTCCTCCAAACTAAATCACTCTCTGCCCCTAGTGGGAAGAATATTTTATACCACCTTTGAGCCTAGTCCCCCTTTTTTTGTACTTAAATGTTAATCAAATTCAACCATCCAATACCAAGACAACAGAATGCAACCCTTTACTAAAGTGATGTCAATCAATACTGGATGTAACAAGAACCTCCTCCCTCAACTTACAAACCATAATCAGAACATCCTGGATCAGGGCCTAGGTTCCAGGTGAACATTTGGAGATGAATCAAACTGCCACTCAAAGTAACAGTTCACATACCCCTTGTCCTTTTGGTGAACTTTCCTTTCCAGCAAGTTCCTCATGATAAATTTTAGCAAACCCTTCAGAACACCTCTGTACACCATTTGCCCTTCCCTTGAGAAAGATTTCCATTGTTACAGATAGGCCCCATTCTTTCCCATTGCCGTTTTTTCATTTTATTTCTGTCATTTTATTTAGTTTGATTTATATTCTGCTTTTTCAGGCACTTCAAAGCAGATTACATTCAGGTACTCCTTGTCCCCAGTGGCTCACAATCTTAGGGCCGGATTCATCAAGGCATTATCCCATAGACACAGAATGGGAGAAATGCCTTAGTGAATCAGGTCCTAAGACCTAGATTCATCAAAATGCTATAAATTTAGCGGAAATAGCACCTGCAATAAAAAGGAGGCATGCTTAGGCTAATTCCCCCTCATTGCATAGGTAATTTCTGCACATTTATCGCACCCACGCTATAATCCGCCACAGGTGCTACTGACCAGGCAGGAGAGAAAGAGAGACTAATATGTAAGTTTACTATTTATACCACTGTAAGAGGGGGCACTATTAACTCGGGGTAAGGTTTGAGGGGGGGGGGGTAGGTTTTTTTTTTGGGGGGGGCAGTTTTTCATACAGTCAGAGGAAAAACCTACCCCAGCCCCCAAACCTCACCCCAAGTTAATAGTGCTCCGTCTTACAGTGGTATAAATAGTAAACTTAAATATCAGTCAGTCAGTAGGTCTCTTTCTCCCTCCCCTGCCCAAACTGCTATTTGCAATAAAATCATTCTCGATCAGTTAATACATAGCTAATGCAGGCACAATGCACAGAAAAAAGGTGTAGTTATTTCCAGCGTTAAAACCTGCATTGCTGTGCATTACTCTATCGCATTTGAAGGTAGGAGCTGCTCATTACCATTAACTCCACCCACTTGCATAGTAAATGTTGCATTTGCATACTAATGTGTGTTGCGCTATTTACCATGCACATTATGGTGTTATCACATGCGTTAGGGCCTGTTGGTTTGTACCTGAGGCAATGGAGGGTGAAGTAATTTGCCCAAGGTCACAAGGAGTGGCAGTAAGATTTGAATCCTGGTTTCTCTGTTTGGCAGCCACTGTTCTAACCACTAATTACTCCTCTTCTCCATGATTTTAGTATAAGCTAAATAATTTTTTTTTCATACATGTTTATTAGTTTTCAAAGCAATGAAATACAACCACCACTAAAAAAGAAAGAAAGACTGTTTAAATGCACAGACTTCTACAGTAAAATAGATTAGCATGCACTAAAAGATTTAGCGCATTCTAAAATGACAGAAACAAAACATTTACATTTTTTTTTGTTTCAATGGCAACCAACAGAAAAACAAAACAACAAATGTTATTTCCCTGTCATTTTAAAATGACAGCACATCCGTATGAAAAAGTATCTAAACCAAGTCTCATGTTTGGATCAGAAAGGGCTGGGCATTCTGGCTGCAAACTCAGAGGGAATCTCCTTATGAAATGTAAATATCAATGGGGGAACAGATTTGTAGGAGGACTTGGAAGGGAGATGGGAAGGTGAAGGCTAAGCAAGAAGAACATTTGTTTCTTCTTGCTTAGCCTTCACCTTGGTAATTCTTGGTAATTTTCAGCCTCTGTTGCCAAGTCAGAGTTCCAGCTGCTATAAACAAATGTTCTTCTTGCTTAGCCTTCACCTTCCCATCTCCCTTCCAAGTCCTCCTACAAATCTGTTCCCCCATTGATATTTACATTTCATAAGGAGATTCCCTCTGAGTTTGCAGCCAGAATGCCCAGCCCTTTCTGATCCAAACATGAGACTTGGTTTAGATACTTTTTCATACGGATGTGCTGTCATTTTAAAATGACAGGGAAATAACATTTGTTGTTTTGTTTTTCTGTTGGTTGCCATTGAAACAAAAAAAAATGTAAATGGATGAGTCACATTATCATGATCCTCATCCTCTTCCTACATAATTTTTCAGAATGTACATGAAGCCACTTCTAGGGTGTACAGCATGATGAAATCTCCTCATGCAAAGTACCCCCATCACAATCGACTTTTTAAACTATTATGTTTTTTCTCTCTAACTCTTCCATCCCCAATTCCATGAATTCATATTTTTTCTTTATTCTTTTAATAGGATTAATCTACAGAGACAGAGAGCTGGTGTTTACTTTCTCTCAAAATGAAATTAGCGCCTGCATCTTCCCTTTGCCCAGTCTTTGAATACCCCATGCACTGTGGGTTAGTTCTGTAGAGAAAAAAATAAGATTTGATGAACAACAGGTCGCATTCATATTCAGGCACCAGCAGTGCCAATGCAATGGGGTGGATAAATGACGAATTATGAAACAATGCATTTCTGAATTCCATAGGAATCCCTCCCCTTTGAATTTGCCATTCCCTGGGCTATAAAGACCCTTATTTTTCCTGTGTGAAATGTGTACCATATCATGGCAGGAATGTTTAAAGCAACACGTCAAACACTCAAAATGACAAATTGCTTTCGGAATGAATTAGTATGCATGGGGTATTAGCTGCTACGCTTGTTTTGTACAGAATTTGTCTGCCATTCTTAATAAACAAAGACAGCCTTTTTTTTATTAATTCATTCTTAAAATTAACTAGGCTTTTTAATTAGGAATCTTGTTAAAAGATGCCTTGTCAGTTTGAATATTTGGTTGGTGTTTTTCTTCTTTTTGTGCATGTCAGATGTATGGCAAACAGGATAATTTAGTGTTGAACTTTGCTTCTAGTGAATCTAAATTTCAACGCTGCATGTTGTACACCTACAGAGGCATGACCACACATGTACTCACAAACACACACCTATCTGTGTAAGAAATATTACACATAGTCATAACACATACATGCTCACACATACCAGATTCCCGCATCTTTTGCAAAGGTGTTAAAAATAAGATTAAATCTGTAGCGGTATATAATGATTTGCAGAAACAAATAAGAAAGAAACAAAAATAAATCTGGGGGGTTTACAAAAATATTTACAGTTAAATGCTGGGAACAATGAATTCAAGCGTGATCCTGAGAGCAGAGTTTATGAAGTTCCTTTGCAGTTCATTCTGCAGAAGAGCAATCATCTAAAGAAGATTATTAATGCCTTTTAATTGGGCATGCCAGTTCTCATTAAAGATGAATGTGAGAGAAAGGACACATTATTTTGTTTTCTTAGAGCTGACGGCAGTGCTACACACTACATTTTCAGCTAGGGGGGAAGGGGAAGAGAGAGATCTCTGGATTTCAACTCGCAACCCTGAAGAAAGATACTACCATTATTACTACTAAGAAACATTTCTATAGTACCCCTAGACATACCTAGTGCTGCACATCTACATAAAATAGTCCCTTCTCAGGGTTTTGTTTTGTTTTTTACTATCTTTTTTAACTTCTCCCCCAAGAAGGAACTTCCATCCTCACCTCCTCTTGCTCTCAGCTGCTCTGCTCCTAAAAAATGGAACAAGATACCTCTAGTGCTTCTCCTGGAGACGTTACCTCACCTTCGCGGGAAAAAAATTCAAAGCTTGGCTGTTTAGCCAGGCTTTCCTTTAGTCTCCTCAGCAAAGTCATTCTCTAGAGCAGGGGTGGGCAACTCCAGTCCTGGAGTACCACAAACGGGACTGGTTTGCAGGACATTCCCTAACATTTGCATACAGTGGAAACGGTGCATGTAAATATACTTCATGCATGTTAATTGTGGATCTCCAGAACACCAGACCTGTCTGTGATACTCCAGGACTGAAGTTGCCTACTCATATTCTATCCTCTGTCCACCCAAATCTCTCTGTGAATCACAAGATTCTCCAACTTCCAAGCTACATCTGTCCAACTAAAAATATGCAATTTTTACCCATTAGTCCAACCTGATATACTCCATTTTTTTAATGTATTTACTTGAAATCTATTTCATATTTGTATATATCCATTACATATGTCCTCAATGCCCTTTTACTTTATGAAATCCACCTTGGTTCTTCCTTTAAGAAAAGGTGGAATATTAGATGCTTACAACCAACCACATAAATAAATGCATTTTAAAAGATGTGGCTCTTTAAGTGGAATTGGAACACAGTGAGAGATGAACAAGATGCACCAGCTCAGGAAAGCCATTTTAGGCACACACAGTATTGCAAGCGTCTGGAGTTAGCAATGGGGAAGAAGGACAGATAGGAGGAGCTTCCCTGATGAACAGAGATCATGATGAGGGAAGTAGAGGGAAGATTAAAGGGTAAAAGTAGCATGCAGCTGTGAAGTGATTGCACTTGTAGGTGAGAAGTAGTTTGAACTGAATGCAGAAGCAGATAGGGAGCAAATGAACAGCCATGAGAAAAGGGATAACATGGTCATAATGATGATGGAGGAAAAGAAGTCACACAGCTGAATTTTGGATAGACTGTAGCTGAGAAAATAGATTCATTGACAGACCTGTGAGGAAGAGGTTGCAATAGTCCAGGCAGAAGGCAACAAGAGAGTGGATAAGAGTTTTGTTAGTATGTTCAAAAAGAAAAAGGCAGATTTTTTGGTGACACACAGAAAGAGAGGTTTCAATAAAAGCAAAAGTAGTCTATGTTCCTATAAGTAAAGAAACACCTGAGCTAAAGAATTCCAAATTATTCCTATCAACTGAAAAGCAGGTTGTTAATACAAACAAAAAGAGCACTTTGAAATGTCTGTATGCCAATGCCAGAAGTCTAAGAAGTAAGATGGGAGAGTTAGAGTGTATAGCAGTGAATGATGAGATAGGTTTAGGGGTAGATTTTAAAAGGTGTGCGCGCTTCTCGCGCACACACATGGATGCACTGATTTTATAACAAGCATGTGCCTGCGCACGCATGTTATAAAATCCTATGGCCATGTGCATGTGCGGTCAGTGCACGCAGGGGGGCCCAATTTTGTAAGATTACGCGTGGCGATGCAATCAGGCCTCCTCAAGTTCCCTCCCAGTCCGCTCCAAACCCTTTTACCTACCTTTCTTTTTTTTTTTTATTGTTTTATTGCTTACTGCTCTTTTGGAGCAGAAGCAACTTGCACGTGCTGGCCAATTGCTGGTGCGCGCTTCCCCAGCACAGCAGCAAATGGCTGCTGTACCGGCCACCTCCAGCCCCACCCCTTTCTCTGGGCCCAGCTCTTCTGCGCGTAACGGGGATTATACGTGGGGCTGGGCCCCTTTGAAAATGCGCGCGGCGCTCGCAAGGTCCGGCCACATGCATAATCCCCGTTTTATATGAGTGTGGCCGTTTTAAAATTCGGCCATTAATTACATCTTAGAGACATGGTGGAAGGAGGATAACTAGTGGGACAGTGCTATATCAGGGTAAAAATTATATCTTAATGATAGGGAACATCAACTTGGTGGGGGTGTAGCATTTTATGTCCGGGAGGGCATAGAGTCCAACAGGATCATACAAGAGACTAAATGCTCATTAGAATCTGTATGGATAGAAATCCCATGCGTGTTGGGTAAGAGTATTATGATGGGACTATACTACCGTCCACCTGGACTAAAGTAATCAGACAGATGATAAAATGCTAATCAGGTCAGGGAAGTTAACCAATTTGGCAGTGCAGTAACAATGGGAGATTTCAATTATCCCAATATTGACTGGGTAAATATAACCTCAGGGCATGCCATAGACATAGCATTTCTGGATGGAATAAACAACTGCTTCATGGAGCAATTTGTTCAGGAACCAATGACAGAGGGAGCTATTCTTAGTGGAACGCAAGATTTGGTGAGAGAAGTAACGGTGGTGGGGCCACTTGGCAATATTGATCATAACATGATCAAATTTGAACTAATGACTAGAAGGGAGACAATAAGTAAATCTACAGCTCTAAGACTAAATTTTCAAAAGGCAAACTTTGATAAAGTGAGGAAAATAGTTAGAAAAAAAACTGAATGGTGCAGCTGCAAACATTAAGTGTACAATGGGGGGGGGTTCACGTGGTGTGATGTGCTGAAGAGGACACGTTTCCCTTCAGCTCCGGGCACCTCGCTCACAAACCCACTGGCTTTGACCCTAAAAAATGGCTAAGTGACCAAGAAACCGTGATCGCAGGGATCCAGCACATGTTTATAGTAAGATACATGCAAAAATTACCGCAACCGATGGCCTCAAAAAACAGCAGAAAGGAAAAGGAAAAAGACAAGGGATGAACAGGGGAGCCCAAGATGGCGGCTGCAGTCGGCGAGGCGGAGCCTGACCCGCCGAGCTTATTAACTGTGGAACTGTTGAGGGAAACTCTAGCGGGAACTCTCGACGAAAAGCTGGCCGGCATCCACGCTAAACTTTCTGAGGTGAGTGGGGCGCTCTCTGATCTGGGCCTGCAATTAGAACATGTGGAGAGCAGGGTTTCGACTGTGGAGGATGAAATGGCGGTGGCTGCGACAAAAATTCAATCGAACGAGTCAGTATTAAAAGACTGTCAGGAGAAAATTGATGACCTCGAAAACAGGTCGCAGAGGGCAAATTTAAGATTTCTGGGGCTCTCAGAAGAAGTAGATGATAGAGGCTTGGGAGACTTCCTGGAGGAATGGCTCCCAGAGGCAGAGGGCCTGCCTGAACTGAAGGGGGTCCTATCTATCAAACGGGCTCACAGAATGGGCCCCAGGAAGACAACAGACCAACGCCCGAGAATAGCCATCACGGAAATCCTAAATTATGCACACAAACAAAGAGTGTGGCTGGCTTTCTGACAAAAAAAGAAATCTCATATAAAACTCACAGAATCTGTATCACACAGGACTATTCAGTCCGGGTGTCCCAGCTCCAGAGACAGTTCTCAGCAGTCTGCAGGCTCTTGGTGACGAACCAAATAAAATTTGCATTACAATACCCATTGACTTTAAAAGTATGGATGGATGGCAAAGCGCACACCTTCACCTCGCCGGAGGAGGCCAAAAAAATACTACAACCAGGGGCTAAATAAGAAAGAGGGACTGCCAAAGTTTTCAAGTTAGAAACACTGGTTAAAAGTTGCTGGTTCTTTGTTTTTCTTTTTCTAAACGCTATTACCAACTCGGCGGATGACTAGCTAGAGCAGATCTTCAATACCTATGGAGGAACGCTGGCCCAGCCAGAGTGGGTTCCAGCATTCGGGGACTACAACTAACTGCCATTTCAGATGAAAGAAGGGGACAATGGCCTAGAGGCAGTCTTGCAAAGATGGCACATAAACCATGGAGAGTCCGTCACCACTCCGACTATGCAGAGTAGGATTAAGAACTCTGAAGATTAGCTGGCAACGGGCCTTTACAGAGGATTATTTTTGGCACACATCAGAGGACGAAGGCATTTGGGTCTAGATTGGGTAGCGAGGTGCCCGAACACCCGGACACTGATCCTCAGCTCCCTTCTGCGTGCAGAGGGAGAAAATCTGTGTGTTGTTGAATGTTGATTTTTGTTCTGGGGTTGGGGGGGGGGGGGGGGAGGGAGGAAGGATGGAGAGAAGGGGGGTGAGAAAAACAAGGGGCAGTGAGGGAGGCATAGTATGAGCCAAGGGTACAAGTTTGCTGGTTGAGCTCTTAGGAGGAAGGGCACAAATGAGAGCGATGGTTAGAAGCTTAGAAGCAGAGATGGGGGGGGGGGGGGAGGGCTGGGCTCCCCTCCCAAATGGATTATGGATAATAACCAATGACATGCAGTATGGAAAATAGGCATAACATGAATAAGATTGTTTCTTGGAATGTTCACGGCCTGGGATCACCAATTAAGCGGAAAAAGATCTTAAATAATCTCAAAAAATTAGATGGGGAAATAGCCTGTTTACAGGAGACTCATTTAAATGACCAAGAAAGTCTGAAGTTAAAACACGATTGGGTTGGGAAATGTATCTTTGCCCCAGCAAGTGGGTGCAAAGCTGGGGTCGCAATTCTCATACACAAAACAGCGGACTTTAGTATAAAGAACATGGTAGCAGATCCGGAAGGTAGATTCATCTTAGTGACAGGCCATTGGAGGGGGCAGGACGTGACGGTTTGCAATGCCTATGCGCCAAACAATCACTCACAAGAATTTTTTGTGAAATTACTTAACATTTTACTAGTGCACTTGGCAGGCTCGTTACTCTTGGTAGGCGATTTAAATTGCTTACATGACCCGGTCATGGATAAAACCCCAGTGGGAATAACATAAACAAACAGGAAACTTACCGGAGTAAACCTTCTTTGCCGAAGTCTCGATTTAATAGATGTATGGAGAGTCCTACACCCAACAGAGAGGTACTTTACCTTCTTTTACAACCCGCATGGGTCAATGTCAAGAATAGGTTATATCCTCATCACAAAATGGCTTTTCCCTCTAGTCACCAGGGCAGATGTAGAGCTGCTGGTCATATCAGACCATTCCCCAGTATCAATAAAGCTTCGGCTAGGGGAAAAATGGGCAGGAGACAAAATCTGGAGATTCCCTAATGGATTAGTGATGGACAAAGAATTCCAGAATTTCTTAAAGGACAAATGGCTGGAATATAAATCCCATAATGTGCAACACATGGACTCCCCACACCTGTTCTGGGAGGCAGGAAAGGTGGTACTCAGAGGGTCATTATAGCCTATCTCAGCGCTAAGGCAAAAAGAACAGATGAAGAAATTCTACAACTAGAAGCCCGGCAGAAACAAACCAAGGTGCTGTGGGTAACTACGCCATTGTAGACACATAAAAACACTTATTACAGCACTTTGTGACGACTAAGTGTGAAGTTTTTCGCAC
The DNA here is from genome assembly GCF_901001135.1 of Rhinatrema bivittatum. Taxonomy (NCBI): domain Eukaryota; kingdom Metazoa; phylum Chordata; class Amphibia; order Gymnophiona; family Rhinatrematidae; genus Rhinatrema; species Rhinatrema bivittatum. Next base: position 276,990,092 of record NC_042619.1, on the reverse strand, counting down.
ATTTTACAACACACTATACTCAGATAATTTGGATCCAAAGCAAAGCCAAGAGCAGACTTTTTCTGATATAGGCCTCCCCAAATTATCGAAAAGCCAACAAGACTTCCTCGATAGACCCATCCAAACGTACAAAGTTCTACATGAGATCAAGGTGGTGGCAAAAGGACCAGATGGGTTCTCCTATGATTTCTACAAAATTCTACAGGAGCAAATCGTGGTCCCCTTAACCGACTAGATTTTGGAAGGCCTAGAGAAAAATAAGTTTCCAGAGGAGTTCAACAGTTCCCATATCATTGTTCTACCGAAGGAGGGGGAAAATCTGAGTTTACCGGTCTCCTACCAGCCCATAACGCTTTTAAACAGTAACCTGAAAATTTTGGCAAAAGTCCTTGCAGACAGGTTGAGCATCCTACTCCCTTCTTTAGTCTCAGACCATCAAGTGGAATTCATAAAGGGCAGGAAGGCCACGAGTCACATACTAAAATTGATAACCGCTATGAATATCTCACAGCTGAAGAAAATCCCATCGTTGGCAGTAGGATTCGACTCTTAAAAAGCCTTTGATAAAGTCTCCTGGGCTTATTTTCTGTCCTAGTCAATGGAAAAAGGTCATCAAAGTTCTATCTCCAGAGGGGGGTAATACAGTGGTGTCCCTTGTCACCACTCTTAAATGTCTTATCCATTGACCCGTTGTTGAGAAAAATAGAAGGCTATCCAGACATAAGGGGATTTGTAAAAGGAACGAAAGGATTCAAAGTGGCGGCGTTTGCCAATGATGTCCTGGTCTTTCTGACACAACCAAACAAATCACTCTCTATCCTGTTAGATATCCAATCGCAATTTGGGTCATTTGCTGGACAAAAAATTAACAGAGACAAGTCCGAAGCTTTAGACATCTGTCATACTGCTCAGCAAGCGTGGCAGGGTTCGTTCCCCTTAAAGTGGGCAACTGGCAAGCTGAAATATTTGGGAGTCCTGATCCCTAGTGAATTGGATACTATTTACAAGATCAACATCCAGCCCAAACTTAAGAGCACGATAGATTCACTAACGAAATGGAGAATGTTACCCTTATCTTTAACAGGACGCATCCACCTCTGTCAAATGGTGATTTTACCAAAATGGATGTATATTCTTCAAATGCTCCCCATCTGGCTCAGATTCCGTGACCTCCACTGTCTAGCTTCCTATGGGGAAGGAAAAAAGCGCGGATTTCCCTGAATATCTTACAAAGGCCGGCGCAGGAGGGGGGCCCTCGGTTGCCCAAACACTTTTAGATACAGCCTTGCCTGCAATCTCAGATTCCTCCATGACTGGCTCTATGAGACTAACTTTTTTACACTGGGACCCTATCTCAGGGAGTGGTATGGGGAAGCATCCCTAAATGTGCTCTTACACTGGTAAGGCCATGTCGAAATACTTGGAAATACATTTGCAAGAAGATAGGGCTGAAACAGTGCATAACTCCCTTGCTAAGTATATCAAATAATACCCACTTTGCTCCTGGCTGCGGGACGTCAGTCTTCACAAGATGGAAGGGCATAGGATTACAATACTTGTACCAAATGGTACATCCAGACACAGGAGTCATGTATAACTTCTTAGATCTCCAAAAATGCTTTGTGATCCCTAAATCAGACTTCTTTGCCTATTTGCAGCTCCGGTACTTTATGAGCTTACTCGGAGATGACCAGGTACAACCAAAAAAAATCGAGTCTCTCACCAATCTCACGATGGCAAGAGATAAGAAAGACCCAAGCATCTCCAGATTCTATAGAGAACTGACGCTGGGCTGAGAAACAGATAACATTAGACCAATTTATATAAAATGGTCAACATGGTCCTCATTTCATCTATCCATTGAGGATTTTAAAGCTCTTTACTCAGGGAGACCCAATATAAATTCCTCTGGTGGGGATATATCTCTCCAGCCCAGGCTTTCAAATATAAATTATGTGCACCGCCTATCTGTCAAAAATGTGGGCAGCTTGACGGATCCTATACTCATTGTTTCTGGGAATGTCCCAAGATAAGGTCATTCTGGAGAGAAATAATACAATCACGCTCGAAGATATGGCAATGCCCACTACCAGGCAATCCTGACAACTGGCTTTTTGGGGCCCCTCGAGAAGCTTCCTCTGTCAACTCAGAACTGCTAGCATTCATAACAAAGGCAGCGATCATAGGGAAGTTGGTTATCCTGGCTGGCTGGCTAAAGGATAACGCGCCAGATACTGAACACTGGTTCCAGAGAATGTTGAATCTCAGCTCCCACGAATATCAATTAGCTCAAAACTCAACTACAAAAGGCAGAGAAAAAATGAATAAGATATGGAAACACTTCTTTTCATATATACAACTGAAGGTATCATCTTCTTAAGCACCAGACACTGCCGTTGCAAACCACTAGCCGGGAACTATACACCGGGAAAAAATGTGTGTATCGTTTCCCGGTGATGAAAATCTGATTAGATTACTCATTCACCAGCCGTGGTGGAACTCAGTTTGCGTTGGGTACCCTATGTGCTCTGTCAGTGCTGCGGAGTCCTCCAGCCTCTGTATACACGTAAAAGCCACTCTAACATAACTGCCATCTAAGGACATAGGGGAGGGGAAAGGGGAGGGGGAGGTAAGGGAGATAACCCTTAATGTGCACTACATGGAGCAGACCAAGATCGTGGGGATAAGGGACGCTCTTCTTTACGGGATGGAAAGAAGTAAAAACAGGAGTTGCGTACGAGCTTGAAGAAGGATGGGTTGTATGGTGTCACACAATAAGCTGACATAACTGTATCTGTATTCCAAATTGTGGTTTTGTGTTTAAGTTCAAGCTATAAAGTTTAATAGTTCATGTTCATATAACTTCAATAATAAACAGATGGAAAAAAAAAGTGTACAACAGGCATGGACATTGTTTAAAAATGAAATCTTAGAAGCACAGTCCAGATGTATTCCATACATTAAGAAAGGTGGAAGGAAAGCAAAATGATTACCGTCAAGGTTAAAAGGTGAGGTGATAGATTTTAGCCAAAAAAAATCCTTCAAAAATTGGAAGAAGGATCCATCTGAATAAAATAGGAAAAAGCATAAGCATAGTCAAGTGTAAAACATTGATAGGGCAGGCTAAAAGTGAATTTGAAATAAAGTTGGCCGTAGAGGCAAAAATTCATAATAAAAACGTTTTAAAATAAATCAGAAGCAAGAAACCTGTGAAGGAGTCATTTGGACCGTTAGATGACCAAGGGGTTAAAGGGGCTCTTAGGAAAGATAAGGCCATTGCAGAAAAACTAAATTAATTCTTTGCTTCTGGTTTACTAATGAGGATGTTGGGGAGATACCGGTTCTGGGATGGTTTTCAAGGGTGATGAATCAGGTGAACTGAACCAAATCACCTGGAAGATGTAGTAGGCCAGATTGACAAACTAAAGACTAGCAATTCACCTGGACTAGATGGCATGCACTTCAGGGTTCTGAAAGAACTAAAAAATGAAATTTCAGATCTATTAGTTAAAATTTGTAACCTATCTTAAAATCATCCATTGTACCTGAAGACTGGAGGGTGGCTAATGCAATCCCAATATTTAGAAAAGGCTCCAGGGGCAATCCAGGAAACTATAAACTACTGACCCTTACTTCAGTGCCAGGAAAAATAGTGGAAACTATTCTAAAGATCAAAATCACAGAGCATATAGAAAGACATGTTTTAATGGAACACAGTCAGCATGGATTTACCCCAAGGCAAGTCTTGCCTCACAAATCTTCATTTTTTTGAAGGGGTTAAAGGTGAGCCAGCAGATGTAGTGTATTTGGATTTTCAGAAAGCATTTGACAAAGTCCCTCAAAAGAGGCATCTAAGAAAACTAAAAGTCATGGGATAAGAGGTGGTGGCCTTTCGTGGATTACAAACTGGTTAAAAGACAGGAAACAGAGAGTAGGATTCAATGGTCAATTTTCTCAGTCAAAAATGGCAAACAGTGGAGTGCCTCAGGGATCTGTACTTGGAACAGTCCTTTTCAATATATTTATAAATGATCTGGAAAGGAATATGAAGAGTGAGGTAATCAAATTTGCAGATGATACAAAATTATTCAGAATAGTTAAATCACAAGCAGATTGTAATAAATTGCAAGAGGACCTTATAAGACTGGAAGACTGGGCATCCAAATGGCAGATGAAATTTAATGTGAACAAGTGCAAGGTAATGCATATAGGGAAAAATAATCCATGCTCTAGTTACATGATGTTAGGTTCCGTACAGGAAAAAGATGTAAGCGCCATAGTGAATAATACATAGAAATCATCGGCTCAGTGTGCTGCGGCAGTCAAAAAAGCAAACAGAATGTTAAGAATTATTAGGAAGGGAATGGTGAATAAAACAGAAAATGTCATAATGCCTCTGTATCACTCCATGGTGAGACTGCAGCTTGAGTACTGCTGTTTGAAATGCTGGGGGGGGGGGAGGCAGAATCAGGGCTGCCAGAGGAGTGGCACGTAGTGTCAGTGATAATATTTCTAAGGAGCTGGAAACCCAGTCATACTCCTGGGGTCCACATTCAGCTGCGGAGCGGCTACTTAGTTCAGCCGGATACACCTACTTGGCTAACTTAACCATGATATTCAGTGGCGTAGCAGCGTCGCTGAATATACCTGGCTATCTTAAAAGTTATCTGGACAGGCATACCTGGCTAACTTTAGACCTGCCCAGCAGTGCAGAGAGAGTGAGCTGGTTAACCTAGCAGGCTACCTCCACTCCTCCCAGAAATGCCCAGCCACGGAACGCCTCCAACTTGCCCAGCTATATGCTAGCTGGATAACTCGACATCTGGCTAGAATATAGACAGGTAAGCGTTTTAAAGTCACGGTTTGGCCATTTAGACGGATAATTTTTCAGTTTGCCGTCTAAATGGCATTTGAATATCTGTCCCCTAGAAACCCTACCTCCTGTCCTCCACCCTTCCCCAGCATTTGCCCCCTGGAGATTTGAGAGATGGGTGAGTGTTGGGATGCTGTGTGTGTGCTGCAATTTCTTAGGGCTGGTGCAAGATTATTAGGTGTCCTAGACAAACCTTACAAATTTGTGGCCCCCCCCCCCCAGCCCTCCCCATACACAATTAAAATGTATGCATTTATTTTTAAATTTCTTATTAACCATTTCCCCAACCATAACCTAAAAAGGGTGATTTTAATGAAAAAGGGCATTCAAAGCACAGTCTTCTGAGATAAAAATAATCACTTGCAACAGCATGTGGCCAACGAGAAAATCCTGCAGAAAAGACACTTGGAATCCATATGGTATTATGGCTACTGTAAAGCAAGTTGGGTGTAGGCTAGGCAATCAGAATAAATAGTCATGAATAAATAGAATTAAAATATAGTAAACCTCCCATAATCAAAACAGCATTAACTGCCAGCACTCAAAACAGTAATAACCCTGCTTAAGAAAAGGCAACACTGCAAATATTACACCAGGCCTTAAAACACCAATACACCTCTTATTAGGAAAACAGAACAAGCCAGGCTGCTATAGATACCTACACAGATATTAAACATTAGCAGTATACCTCACCTTGGTCACAAATGCAGAACACAGATAGACTGTCACCAAATAAGAATAAAAAGACCATAAAGTATAAATAGAAACATGCAGTTAAAACCTGAACTGGAAACCACTACAAGTCAGACTCATATGCAGTGCAATAGTACAAAAACAGAAACATCATCATTCCTCTTAAAACAAAATCAAGAAATACAGTATAAATCAATCATAAATAGTAAACCATAATAATAAAAAAATAATTTCAAAATAGATGATGGATAAAACAACATCTAATAATTAAGAAGAATAAGGATTAAAAAAAAAGTTTAAATGTTTCCCAATAATCAATTAAATATTTCAAAACAGCATTTGTATCAAATAACCCCCAATAATAAAAATTAATAAGGATACAAAATTTCCCACTCTTCATACCTGGAAAACTTTTGATTTTCAGTCACTCTTAGATTAGCCATGGATTAGTGGAGGGGAGGTGGAGTAGCAGGCAAGGAGGGAAAGTTCACATTTTCTCTTCTCCCTCTCATATACACACAAGTTAATTCTCACACACACACACACATGCGTGCGCGCACACACACACACACACACACACACACTCACACACACACACAGACACCTTTTAACCTTCTCTTCTCACTCCTCTCCCTCTTTCCTTCTCTCTCACTCACCTTTCAGTTATTCACCCCTTCTCTTCCTAACTTCCCTTTCCTCTCACTCACGCCTCTCTCCATCACTCCCCTCCTCCCCTTCCAGTCAGTCCCATCCACTCATTCCTCCCTCACCCCATCCTCTTCCCTTCCCTCATTCTCATCCCTTCTCCATTCCTCCCAGTCACTCACCTCCTCACTCCTTCCGTTGAACCCATCTTCTTCTTCTGACATTCTAACCACTTCCCTTCCCTTTCACACACAACCTCACTTCCACTTATCCCTTCTCTTTGTCACTCACCTCCACTTACCCCTCCCCTCCAAATCATTCATTTCCCCTTACCCCTTACCCCTTACCCTCATCCTACCCTCTTTAATTCCCTCAATATCAATCCCTTCTATGTCTTCTTTCACTCACCCTCACCGTTCTCCTTTGTCACTCCCACTTACCGCCTCCCAATCACTCAGCTCTACTCACGCTCTTCTCATCACTCACATTCTTCCCTCCTGTCACTTCCCTCCACTCAGTCCCTACCCTCCCCTTAGTAGAACTCACGGATAGTTGAGGTGTTCCAGAGGTAGTCCGGAGGAATGGGAGGCCTTGCAGGTTAGAACCCAGGAGCCGCAGAGCCAGCCCGAGGAGCGTGGTAGGCAAGGAAAGCGAGTCCCCAGTGTTACAGTTTTGGCTGCAGTGCAACCGCCTCACCACAAGGGGTCCCTCTAGTGCTGGCTTTCCGGACAGGCCCCGTCCATCTCCTCTGTCCACTCTATGCTCTGGGTGTGTCCTTATAACCCTGCCTGACAGTTGCCTTGGTGCTTCGGCATCGAGCTCACCTGGGCTCCCTGCTCTAGCCCTGCGCGGCCTTCGGGCCTTTCCTTGCCTAGCCCTGCGCGGCCTTCGGGCCTTTCCTTGCCTTGCCCTGCCCGGCCTTCGGGCCTTTCCTTGCCTAGCCCTGCGCGGCCTTCGGGCCTTTCCTTGCCTTGCCCTGCCCGGCCTTCGGGCCTTTCCTTGCCTTGCCCTGTGCGGCCTTCGGGCCTTTTCCTTGCCTTGCCTTGTGTGGCCTACGGGCCTTCTGACCTGCCTTGCTCTGCTTACGGCGTGTGGCCTACGGGCCTTCTGTGTATGTGTGGCCTACGGGCCTTCTGACCTGCCTTGCTCTGCTTACGGTGTGTGGCCTACGGGCCTTCTGTGTATGTGTGGCCTACGGGCCTTCTGACCTGCCTTGCTCTGCTTACGGTGTGTGTGTGGCCTACGGGCCTTCTGTGTGTGTGTGTGGCCTACGGGCCTTCTGTGTGTGCGTGTGGCCTACGGGCCTTCTGACCTGCCTTGCTCTGCTTACGGTGTGTGTGTGGCCTACGGGCCTTCTGTGTGTGTGTGTGGCCTACGGGCCTTCTGTGTGTGTGTGTGACCTACGGGCCTTCTGTGGGTGCGTGTGGCCTACGGGCCTTCTGACCTGCCTTGCCCTGCTTACTGTGCCCTGACCCAGCCTGAACCTAGACACTGCTATCTGCCGCCTGCCCTGACCCAGCCTGAACCTAGACACTGCTATCTGCCGCCTGCCCTGACCCAGCCTGAACCTAGACACTGCTATCTGCCGCCTGCCCTGACCCAGCCTGAACCTAGACACTGCTTTCTGCCGCCTGCCCTGACCCAGCCTGAACCTAGACACTGCTGTCTGCCGCCTGCCCTGACCCAGCCTGGACCCAGACACTGCTATCTGCCGCCTGCCCTGACCCAGCCTGGACCCAGACCCTGTATCAGCCATTCTTGTCTCTCTCAATCTGGAGCCACCCTTCTGGGTGGTGTTCACGACTCCTGACCGGAGCCCAGTCGTAACAGTATGCCGAAGCCATTTACATTGGGAGAGACAGTAAGGACTCAGTATTCAGACGGTGAGTCTCCACGCTTTATTATCTGTACCATTTGTCAAACTCTGAATTATCCTACGTACCTGAACTGTTTAGCTTGTCAGCTCTCGGACCAGGAGCACTGGATTTGCAGCAACTGTCACAAAAGGAATGTGTCTGTATACCAAGAATGCCTTAATTGCAATTCTCCCAAACCAGGCTGGTGGAAGTGTCTCTGTCTTCCTTGTCTTTTGCCTCCAGGCAAACCCTGCCCCCGCTGCACAGCTAACGGGCCACCTTCTCCTCCGAAAGATTCAGCCAGAGCTATCACACTCTGCCCTGCTTCTGGCTCAGCTAGGAATGTTTTCACCCTGGACAGTTTGCTAACAGAAGATTGTAGCATAACTTGTCACAAAACTTTTTACCAAAAAGCAGCTTATACTCCAAGAAAACCAAAAACTTACCTGGCCAACAGAACTTCTAGGACTTCCGTTCTAGGAGAGCAAGCACAAAAACAGATGGAACTCATTAACCCGAGCAGGGCTCTGCTTCCCACAGCTGCTGAACAGCCTGTAACGAGCACCTTCCCTAGACGTCCTAGAACTGCCTGTGCCTTCTCTAAAATGCTCCCCCAGAAACAAAATCAGGAGCTTCAGACTTTGGCTCGAGGTATCAAGCCCTTGGCAGTACAATCTGTGTCTTCCATGTACACTACTTCTAACCTTGCTGCTCTGCCATCTGAGCCTGCTTCATCACCCCAAGAGGGGGCCACGCCTGCTGCATCGCCCCGAGGAGGATCCAAGCCTGCTGCATCGCCCCAAGAGGGGGCCGAGCCTGCTTCATCGCCCCGAGAGGGGTCTGAGTCTGCTTCATCGCCCCGAGAGGGGTCCGAACCTGCTACCATGCCCCAAGAGGGGTCCGAACCTGCTACAACGCTCGGAGAGGGGTCCGAGCCTGCTACATCGCCCCGAGAGGGGTCCGAACCTGCTACATCGCCCCGAGAGGGGTCCGAGCCTGCTACATCGCCCCGAGAGGGGTCCGAGCCTGCTTCATCGCCCCGAGAGGGGTCCGAACCTGCTACAAAGCCCCGAGAGGGGTCCGAACCTGCTACAACACCCGGAGAGGTGTTCGAGCCTGTTTCATCGCCCCGAGAGGGGTCCGAGCCTGCCTCATCACCCCGAGAGGAGTCCGAGCCTGCTGCATCGCCCCGAGAGGGGTCCGAACCTGCTACCATGCCCCAAGAGGGGTCCGAACCTGCTACAACGCTCGGAGAGGGGTCCGAGCCTGCTTCATCGCCCCGAGAGGGGTCCGAACCTGCTACATCGCCCGGAGAGGTGTTCGAGCCTGCTTCATCGCCCCGAGAGGGGTCCAAGCCTGCCTCATCACCCCGAGAGGGGTCCGAACCTGCTACAACGCCCGGAGAGGTGTTCGAGCCTGCTTCATCGCCCCGAGAGGGGTCCGAACCTGCTACCATGCCCCAAGAGGGGTCCGAACCTGCTACAACGCTCAGAGAGGGGTCCGAACCTGCTACAACGCTCAGAGAGGGGTCCGAGCCTGCTTCATCGCCCCGAGAGGGGTCCGAACCTGTTTCAACGCCCCGAGAGGGGTCCGAGCCTGTTTCATCGCCCGGAGAGGGGTCCGAGCCTGTTTCATCGCCCCGAGAGGGGTCCGAGCCTGCCTCATCACCCCGAGAGGGGTCCGAGCCTGCCTCATCGCCCCGAGAGGGGTCCGAACCTGCTACAACGCCCCGAGAGGGGTCCGAACCTGCTACAACACCCGGAGTGGTGTTCGAGCCTGCTTCATCGCCCCGAGAGGGGTCCGAACCTGCTACAACGCCCCGAGGGGGGTCCGAACCTGCTACAACGCCCGGAGAGGTGTTCGAGCCTGTTTCATCGCCCCGAGAGGGGTCCGAGCCTGCCTCATCACCCCGAGAGGGGTCCGAGCCTGCTTCATCGCCCCGAGAGGGGTCCGAGCCTGCTACAATGCCCCGAGAGGGGTCCGAACCTGCTACAATGCCCCGAGAGGGGTCCGAGCCTGCTACAACGCCCCGAGAGGGGTCCGAACCTGCTACAACGCCCCGAGAGGGGTCCGAACCTGCTACAACGCCCCGAGAGGGGTCCGAACCTGCCTCATCGCCCCGAGAGGGGTCCGAGCCTGCCTCATCGCCCCGAGAGGGGTCCGAGCCTGCCTCATCACCCCGAGAGGGGTCCGAACCTGCCTCATCGCCCCGAGAGGGGTCCGAACCTGCCTCATCGCCCCGAGAGGGGTCCGAGCCTGCCTCATCGCCCCGAGAGGGGTCCGAGCCTGCCTCATCGCCCCGAGAGGGGTCCGAGCCTGCTTCATTGCCCCGAGAGGGGTCCGAGCCTGCTGCACTACCCCGAGAAGAGCCTGCTAAACCGGTCCTGCTGCCACCCCCGGAGGGGCTCAAACCAGTACCACTTACAGACTTTCTGACTCAGCCATCTGAGCCTGTTGAATTGCTCCAGCTGTTGTTGCCCTCGGAGGGGCCAGATTTCATCTTTGAGTACCCCCTGCTAAGATGGGACCCAGGAGGAGGGGGAGGCCTTGAGGAGGGGGTACTGTTACAGTTTTGGCTGCAGTGCAACCGCCTCACCACAAGGGGTCCCTCTAGTGCTGGCTTTCCGGACAGGCCCCGTCCATCTCCTCTGTCCACTCTATGCTCTGGGTGTGTCCTTATAACCCTGCCTGACAGTTGCCTTGGTGCTTCGGCATCGAGCTCACCTGGGCTCCCTGCTCTAGCCCTGCGCGGCCTTCGGGCCTTTCCTTGCCTAGCCCTGCGCGGCCTTCGGGCCTTTCCTTGCCTTGCCCTGCCCGGCCTTCGGGCCTTTCCTTGCCTAGCCCTGCGCGGCCTTCGGGCCTTTCCTTGCCTTGCCCTGCCCGGCCTTCGGGCCTTTCCTTGCCTTGCCCTGTGCGGCCTTCGGGCCTTTTCCTTGCCTTGCCTTGTGTGGCCTACGGGCCTTCTGACCTGCCTTGCTCTGCTTACGGCGTGTGGCCTACGGGCCTTCTGTGTATGTGTGGCCTACGGGCCTTCTGACCTGCCTTGCTCTGCTTACGGTGTGTGGCCTACGGGCCTTCTGTGTATGTGTGGCCTACGGGCCTTCTGACCTGCCTTGCTCTGCTTACGGTGTGTGTGTGGCCTACGGGCCTTCTGTGTGTGTGTGTGGCCTACGGGCCTTCTGTGTGTGCGTGTGGCCTACGGGCCTTCTGACCTGCCTTGCTCTGCTTACGGTGTGTGTGTGGCCTACGGGCCTTCTGTGTGTGTGTGTGGCCTACGGGCCTTCTGTGTGTGTGTGTGACCTACGGGCCTTCTGTGGGTGCGTGTGGCCTACGGGCCTTCTGACCTGCCTTGCCCTGCTTACTGTGCCCTGACCCAGCCTGAACCTAGACACTGCTATCTGCCGCCTGCCCTGACCCAGCCTGAACCTAGACACTGCTATCTGCCGCCTGCCCTGACCCAGCCTGAACCTAGACACTGCTATCTGCCGCCTGCCCTGACCCAGCCTGAACCTAGACACTGCTTTCTGCCGCCTGCCCTGACCCAGCCTGAACCTAGACACTGCTGTCTGCCGCCTGCCCTGACCCAGCCTGGACCCAGACACTGCTATCTGCCGCCTGCCCTGACCCAGCCTGGACCCAGACCCTGTATCAGCCATTCTTGTCTCTCTCAATCTGGAGCCACCCTTCTGGGTGGTGTTCACGACTCCTGACCGGAGCCCAGTCGTAACACCCAGTACGTGCACTAGCCCCCGAGGAGCGGGTACCAGACAGGGTTCAAGTCCAGGGCACAAAGTGTAGTCTCAACAACACAAAGCAGTAGTCGAAGATGTACGGAATTTGTTGCCAAGTTGGCTAGCTGAGGGCGAAGGTGGAGTTTAAATACACCCGTCTGATGATGACATCAACCGGAGATGCCCCTGAGGTTCCCGCCGAGGAGGCTTTAAAGGAGGGCCTGGTGGTGCACATGCGCACCTAGGAAGGCCCGAAGTCGAGGAAGACGGCAGTGGTGGCCAGGCTGCCATGAGGAGCCCTGGGGAACGCGGCGGTGAAAGCTGGCCCGAGCCGCGAGCAGCCCCGGTGAGGGCAAGAGAACAGTGCAGGAAGTAAGTACATGCGGTCGCAGCTGTCTGTGACCGACAGTCATAACAAGAGGATGTGGTCAGGCAGCTGCTGTGGGGCTATTTTGGGGAGTACTTTATGGTGCCTCCAAAATTTTGCCAGCTGAGATGCTCGCGGCCCTAAGAAGCACACATTCTCTATTTCTGTTTGCTGCGAGCGGGATAGGCCCTGCTTGCAGCACCACGTGGCTGCTCTTTGGCGGCCCCTATGGCTCGACGCCCTTGGCAACTGCCGAAGTTTGCTTAATGGACGCCCCGGCCCTGAGCATACCAGTGTAGAACTTGGGGGCTGCTGTGAGCAATCTCTAAGTTGCTCTTTGTAAAACAGTAATGCTTCTTATGGGGAGCACTGGGGAAATCATTAATTTATTTTTTTAAATTCTCCATGCTATAAAGACCACTTTTGATTTACTAATAGGTCTTACAACAGCCTAATGCAGTTATGGAAATAATTAGCCGTGTATGCATTCATGGACAGCCCTCCCACTGGTGGAGCTTACCCTTGGACCTGAGGCTTTTATAGCAGAGCTCTGACATAGGTTCTGGGGGCAGTATTATTTGGAAGTCAGAGAGAGAGGTTGTATTTCCCTAAGTTGGATTTTGGGCCTACCTAGAGCCTCAGAAATCCTCTGAGAACCCTCCAGAATAGGTCACTCCATTTTGATTACTGGCAGCCAATGGCCCGAGTGCAGGAGATCGCTCCCGGACCCCCGCTGGACTACCAGGGGCTTTTGGCAAGTCTTGGGGGACCCTCCTGACCCCCACAAGACTTGCCAAAAGTCCAGCGGGGGTCTGGGAGTGACCTCCTGCACTCGGACCGTCAGCTGCCAGTATTCAAAATGGCGCCGATAGCCTTTGCCTTTACTATGTCACAGGGGCTACCGGTGCCATTGGTCAGCCCCTGTCACATGGTAGGAGCACAAGATGGCACCGGCCATCCAGTGCTCCTACCATGTGACAGGGTTCGGCCAATGGCACGGATACCCTGTCACATGGTAAGGGCAAAGGGCCATCGGCGCCATTTTGATTAGTGGCAGCCGACGGCCCGGGAGTGGGAGGACGGCCCGGAGCGGGAGATTGCTCCCGGGACCCCCACTGGACCACCAGGTACCTGTAAAAAGTTTTTTGGGGGGTCAGGAGGGTGGGGAAAGCTAAGGGGTTAGTTTTAAAGGGTCGGGGTGGGTTTTTTGTTTATCGGCTCGGGCCCAGCCGAAAAACAAAACCACGATTGGGCCCGATGCAAAAAACCCCACATGTGAATCGGAACTGGAATCCGAACCGATTCCGGTTCCGATTCACATCTCTAATAAATATTGCCTCATAAATGTTAACACAAGTGTTTAATGGAATAAGAAAATAGCGGCTATTAATTAAAATAACTGGCTTATTTCCTTTTTTCTTTATATGCATTCTAACAGTCCCCATTTGAGGTCTCTTTTGAACTAATGTTCCTTTAGGATTGATTATATGAAATGAAATTATTTGTTTATTCTTCAAAAAATGTTCAATATTTCATTTAAGTCATGTTGTTGGCTATAAATTGTAAAAATTTTGAAAATAAAGAATTAAAAAACAAAACAAAACAAGGAACCTCCAGAAGCGCAGGCTACTCAGGACCTGGAACATCAGGACTTGGAACATCAGGACTGGATCACGGATCATCAGGACTGGAACACAGAACATCAGGACTGGAACACAGTACATCAGGAACAGACGAGACATAGCAGAGACCAGGAACATGGATGACGAGGGATCCCAAAATGAAGAAAGGAAATGCCAAGCAGGAGCAGAAACATGGAGTCCTAAAGAGGACTAGCCACTAGCGAAGGCAAGGAAGGAATGGAAGCAGGGCCCTTAAATAGGGCTGAATAGGAGGAGATGACCAGGGAGGAGTTCAGGTGGGACCCAGGGCATATCCGGCCGTGGGCCCTTTAAATATAGAAGGAAGGTGTGGCCTCACCCCTTAGGGGAAGTGGGCAGGGCCCTGGACAGTGGAGTCCTTGCCACAGCGTGCAGGAACTGGAGCAGACCACGACCAGGCCCCACGTTGGAGCGGTGGCGTCCAGGCCGCGGAGCTGACAGCTGGGAGCGGCTTCCTGCTGCAAGTGAGGCCAGGGACTGTGGCCTCCGGGCTGCGAAGCGGAGATGATGTCAGCGGCTCCTGCCACTCTAGAACGCCAGCACGGCCCCGCTGTGCTGAAGAAGGAAGGCGGCCTCCGGTCTGAGAAAGGACGTTGGTGGTGGCTCCTGCTGCTCTGGGAGGTCCGGGGACGACAGCGGCCTCCAGGCCGCGAGGTAAGCGCCTGCTCGCGGCTGGGCCTGTGAGCAGAGTGCAACAAAAGCTAGCCAGGGTCCCTGTACTCCACTTGTACATTAAAGAGGGGTTACAATTACATAACTTTATACAATTGCTAGAGTGTGAAAAAAATACTTTTAATGACTATAAGGTCAGGTTGTAAGTGAAGATGTCAAATCAGTAGGTATTACATTTATGGAATAGTTCTCATATATAAAAAGAGAACTTAAATATTATTTGTAATTTATCAAGAAGCACATGAGAAAGGAGTCTCTAATTGTTAAATCTGGATTAAATTCAGTTATTTTACAAGTGTACTGCTAACATCCTAGGGAAGCCATGGCTGAAGTTTTGTCTCATTTTAAGGATAACAGAAAAGAAAAAAAAATCTCAGTGACTGGCAACTAAGTTAAGTAGGAAAATGAACCAGTGATACTGTCTGAAGAAAGTCTGAGGCAGCTGGGACTGCTCACTTGGAGAAGGGGATGAGAACATGAGATTACGGTTGATAGATGTTTGAAAGCTCATTATGTGGACCAGTCAGATTCCTTTCTTACATTGGGTATTACGGAAAAGACAGGCAGACATAATTTGAAGCTATAAAATGAGAAATGTAATTTGTTAGTGTGATCAAGTTTCCACCTAGAGCGGCCAGGTATTAAGTACAGCTAGATATTTTGGAGGGTGAACCTGCGTAACTTTGAAAAGAACATCACAGGTAATGGATATTTATTTTATCTGATTGTAGTTTTGAGCATTTTCTATGCAAAAGCATTAAATATTTCAGGCATTGGCTAATATAATATATGATGCACTGCAGAGCTGTGGTGTCTATGCTGCAAAATTCTAGCTAGATGTGAAATAAAATAAGCTTTCCAAAATGTATGTGTGCAATTTTGCCCCTGCTTGCCTACTTATAAAAATAGTGGGCCGGATTTTAAAAGGGTTACGCGCATAAGGTACGCGCGTAACCCTTTTAAATCCCTCCTGCGCGCGCTGAGCCTATTTTGCATAGGCTCGGCGGTGCACGCAAGCCCCGGGACGCGCGAAAGTCCCAGGGCTTGCAAAAAGGGGCGATTGGGGGCATGGTTTAGGATCGGGGGGCATGTTCGGGGGCATGTGGGCGGTCCGGGGCGTGGCCGAGTGCCCCAACACAGCGGCCTGTGTCGGTGCCTGTCGCGCCGGCGCACGTAAGTTACTACTGCCCGGAGGCAGTAGTAACTTTTAAGATAAAGGTAGGGAGGGGTTTAGATAGGGCCGGGGGTGGGTTAGGTAGGGTAAGGGAGGGGAAGGTGCGGGGGGGGGGGGGGGGGTGAATGGAAAGTTCCTTCCAAGGCCGCTCTGATTTCGGAGCGGCCTCGGAGGGAACGGGCAGCACGTGCAGGGCTCGGTGCATGCAAGGTGCACAAATGTGCACCCCCTTGCTCACGCCGACCCCGGATTTTATAAGATACGCGCGGCTACGCGCGTATCTTATAAAATCCGGCGTAGATTTGTAAAATCTACCCCAGCATGCATAAAGTAAGCAGGCCCAAAGAAAGAGGCAAGTATCACCCAAGCTGGCCCGAATATCTATATAAATAAAAATGTTAAATAGTTTGTACGTCGTCGCTAATCTCGCCAACCGCTTAACCGAATGCGTTCAAATTTGCACACAACATTCACTTCCCATACGGGAAGGATCTTATACACTTACATTACATATAGATCATACCTGTGACAGGTAATACAAGTTTAAAAATTGCTTACACAAAACAGCGACATCTGGTGGCCGTCGGCGCAAGCGAAACTCTTACACCTTTCACACACACTCACACACCACACCCCACCCCCACACAGGGCTATTGTCTTTCATTCACACTCCCTCATAACACACAGAAATCCACACTCATCACACCACACACCCCCACCCACACGCCTGCCAATGTCACTTACTTCACCCACCCTCCCAAAACACACCAAAACACGGATTCCTGGCTGCTACATTGGGAAGCCACGCATTTCACACACCCTCCGAATTTAATTTAAAGTATCCTCTTCCACCCACCCACGCACTGCACTCCGATCACACACTACACCTGATACAAGTCCGTGCTTCTCCGCCAGCACCACAGGAACGGTCCGGGACACATCGCATTCAGTAGGGCCGTCGGATGCCAGCAACCAAAATGGCGCCGGCGGACCTTGCCCTTACTATGCTATACGGAGACAACAATGACGTCGGTACACCATGTGACATAGTAAGGGCAACAGCCCGTTGGCGCCATATCCTCAGCGGACATTTGCCCTTACTAGGTCAGGAATCATGACGCACCACTTTCACCGGTGAAGTTTTGCGACATGGCAGCCAGCGGAACAAACCCTAGCACACACCCTCGCCACCGGCTGGCAGTTTACACATGTAGCCGGGGAGGAGCACGGTGGGGGACCGTTCTTATTTTCCGCTGCGCGTTTTTCACAGGGGGGGCACTCATTCTCCACATCTCCCGAGAGGGGGGCTGTAGCATGGGTTGCTCTAATTCGCCGGGTTGGGGGGGGGGGCCAGGAAGGTGTGCTTGCATATTTAAACTATTCTTTGCTGGTGCTGTTCATTTGGGGTAAAAAAAAAAAACACAAAAACACAAACTGTAACCTTTACTGCTCTGTTCTGTTTTTTCAACTTAACCAGGCTCAGCTACTGCACCAATTGCTTTCAAATTTGGACACAACCTTGCTTTCACTTTCGGCAAGGTTCTTCTCTATCTAGATTACATAGATGTCACACGGTTACAGAAAAAAACATGTTTTTACATGTGTGTGGGGAAAACAGTGACATCAGTTGGACAGACATGCAACACACGGTATCTACCTTGGGAAATGAAGCTGCTGTACTGCGCATGCGCGGGCAGGAGCGCACGTCGGGCACAGCGGGACCAACATGGTGCTGGGAGGGGCAGCAGCGGTGCACGTCGCGCACAGCGGGACCAACATGGCGCTGGGAGGAGCAGCAGCGGCGGACCGGCAGCAATATCGGGCGTGGTGGTGTCGACCGGCCAAAATTCGACACCTGGGAGGAGCTGCGGCGGCAATCTGGTACGGCTCACGTGCACGACAGGGAAGGATCCTCGCTGACCTCGCGCCTTCGGGAGCGGGCCACGCAGAACCACACAAGAGGGAGAGGGATGGGGGGGGGCAGCTGGGGGGGCATTGCAAGCTGGAGGGGATCAGAATCAGGGAAGGAGATTGAGAGAGGGTGCGGTGTCACTGACAAAAGGGTAGGGAGTAGGCGGGGGAGGTGACATGAGGGGAGGGTGAATGAAGGGGGCAGTGAGTGTCAGTGGAGAGACTCAGAGGGGAGAGGTGAGTGTGAGGGGTGAGAGTTGTAGAGGGGATAGGGGAGTGAAGGGGGGGTTAGTGACCGAAGGGGGAGGGGTGAGTGTGAGGGGAGAGAGCTGGAGTGGGGACAGGGGAGGAAAGGGGAGGAAAGGGGAGGAAAGGGGGGTGAGTGACCAAGGGGGAGGACGATGTATGTCTGAGGTATATGAGCAAGGGGAAGGGGGAGGGGGGGGGAAGAACCTGACTCTGCCACTGCAACGCGTGGCCGGGCACAGCTAGTATTAAATGTAGCAAGAGGGGAAAAACAAAAAAACACTTTGTTTAAAATAAAATCTCTGATTGTAAAACATGTCCTAAATTGGTATAAATCCAGTCCCACCACTACCCCTGGTGGTTCTGACTTTGGAGGCAGGAGTCAAATTACAGCTTTGAAGGCCCCACATAGCTGTAGATGCCCTGCCTTCTGATGTCTAAAATCACTTCCTATTCCTTAGGGGACTCAGTGGGGCAGTAGATGAAGCAGTCCATGTGTGGAGTCATCTTTACCAGGCCAGAGGATACAATGCCCCCCAAATTGTTCAGTTTTGGGGCTCCCATTCAGTATCTTGGGGTGGAAGGCCTGCTGGAGCTGAATATTCCTAGATACCCTCACTCCTTAGGGTTAACCCTGCCCTGAGAAACGAAAATGACAGATCAAGAACTTTCATGAATAAGACATTCCTGGTCTCAATATACAGGAATAACAATTTTTAGGGATGTACAGGGGGAAAAAAAATATTTTCGGTTCGTTTTTGAGACATTTTTCCCCATGAATTTTGGTTTGTGGATTACTTGATTCTTTTCATTTGTGTGAAAAAAAACAAATTAAACAATCAAACCCCCTCAAAATGGCCAAAAAAATGAAAATGAGCCCTCCCTCTCATCCTTCTGGAAAAATTCCTGGACCAGGATCAACCCCGACCCCTACTTACCTGGTCTGTTGGGGATCCACCAGCGTTGAGTAAGCCAAAGCCTCAGACTTGCCTGACGCCTGGGCCTCAGTCTAGGCCAGAACTTGGACCCAGGCCCGATACCACGGCTCAGGCCGGAGGCCAGGTCCCGACTTAGGAACTTCAGCCAGATCCAGGCCTGACACCACAATCCAACCCAGAGGCCATGTCCCGAAGTCAAAGCCTTGGGCCTGGGCTCAGGCCAATTGCTGCAACTTGACCCAGAGGCCGGGTACCAATTCTGGGGAGACCCAGTGCCATGACCCAATCTGGAGGCCGGGTCCCGATAATGGGGCCTTGGCCTATGCCAGGGCTCAAGCCCGATGCCATAACCCAACCTGGAACCAACACAATGACAGCATCTGCTGGGGTCATGCCAGAACTAATTAACTCTGGTGCATTCACCCCAGTGGACGGCGCCATTTTGATGTACAGCAATTTACCCATCATTGCGCTTTGGAGCGAAGAAAGAAAAGGATAAGAACATAAGAAGAAGAACATAAGAAAATGCCATACTGGGTCAGACCAAGGGTCCATCAAGCCCAGCATCCTGTTTCCAACAGTGGCCAATCCAGGCCATAAGAACCTGGCAATTACCCAAAAACTAAGTCTATTCCATGTTACCATTGCTAATGGCAGTGGCTATTCTCTAAGTGAATTTAATAGCAGGTAATGGACTTCTCCTCCAAGAACTTATCCAATCCTTTTTTAAACACAGCTATACTAACTGCACTAACCACAACCTCTGGCAACAAATTCCAGAGTTTAATTGTGCGTTGAGTAAAAAAGAACTTTCTCCGATTAGTTTTAAATGTGCCCCATGCTAACTTCATGGAGTGCCCCCTAGTCTTTCTATTATCCGAAAGAGTAAATAACCGATTCACATCTACCCGTTCTAGACCTCTCATGATTTTAAACACCTCTATCATATCCCCCCTCAGTTGTCTCTTCTCCAAGCTGAAAAGTCCTAACCTCTTTAGTCTTTCCTCATAGGGGAGCTGTTCCATTCCCCTTATCATTTTGGTAGCCCTTCTCTGTACCTTCTCCATCACAATTATATCTTTTTTGAGATGCGGCGACCAGAATTGTACACAGTATTCAAGGTGCGGTCTCACCGTGGAGCGATACAGAGGCATTATGACATTTTCCGTTTTATTCACCATTCCCTTTCTAATAATT
This sequence comes from Rhinatrema bivittatum, assembly GCF_901001135.1. NCBI lineage: Eukaryota > Metazoa > Chordata > Amphibia > Gymnophiona > Rhinatrematidae > Rhinatrema > Rhinatrema bivittatum. The sequence goes on along the minus strand of NC_042619.1, from coordinate 276,970,128 downwards.
CCCAATGCTTGAAGAATTGCTCCCAGGCCTGGGTTCTGAGGCCTGGGCCCTTAACTTGGGCCAAGGTACAAGTTTTGGGACCCAACCTCCTGGCTGAGGCTGTGCCATAAGGCCTAGGTCACTGCCTAGGCCCCAGCATGGGGACTTGGCCTCCAGGTTGACCTGGGTCTGGGCCAAGGCCTCAGCATTGGGACCCTGCCTCCATGTTGGGTCATGGCATCTGGCCTGGGTCTGGCCAAGGCCCCAGCATCAGTACTCGGCCTCCGGGTCAGGTCGTGGCATCAGGCCTGGGCCTGGGCCCCAGCCTAGGCTGAGGCCCTGATGTCGGGACCCAGCCTCCAGGTCATTTTCCTGCATTGCACCTGGTCCAGGCCAAGGCCCTGATGTCAGGACCCTGCCTTCAACGGATACCTGAAGGATCAGATAAGGTTTTCTTTTTTTTAATTATTTTTATTTTTGGGAGTCTCAGCCAAGATCCTGGCTTTGGGCCCTGCCGAGATCCCAGCATTGCACTCAGGCCTAGGCTGTGGTCCTTGCTTTGGTTCTTGGCCTATGCCCGAGCATGACACCGGTTCCTCAGTCTAGGCCCTAAGTCAGGCCTCACCTAGGGCATAAGTTGCTGCCTCTGCTTTGGGCCTCGTCCTGTGCCATAGGCAAGGCCCAAGCTTCAGGCCTAGATCTGGGCATGATATATTTGTTTAAATGAAATTGACTAATAAGGTTCATTTAATTCAGGGGGCGACCGATTCAGAGCCAGCCAAATGAAAGAAATTAGCCTTAATCATCACATTTTGGACTTTTGTTTTAAACAAATGCACATCTCTACCAATTTTACAAATTAAGTGGCTGATGCACAAACCCATAGTATTTAAAAGAGGTTGGCAGTTTTTTCTTGTAATTTTGCTATGGATGCAAATGAGCTCATTTGCATCTGTAGCAAGATTTCTTGCAAAATGTACTATATATTTCATGCCATTGCAATGTTCAAAACATTGTGCTGGTGGCAGCTTTAGACAGGGCTATCATGTCGTATAGAGGCCGTGTGGCACCCTACCAAAAGTTAAGGGAAATATCTAATGGGCCAGTGGCCTCCTCACTCCACATGAGGCAAAAATGTGTGGGTGTGGTGGAGCATGAAAAAACTGTGGTCTCCCTTTGTTTCCCCCGGACTTACCTGATAGCTGGGGAAGAGGTGTCTTCTGGGGGCAGAAGTGGCACTTGCTCCTGCCCATCGGCTGCCATTTTCCAACATGGCACTCTCTGACCAGTTGACTCTATTCACTCCCATGAACAAAAAGTCCCACTTTACCTATACGTTTTTGCCCTGTGAGGGCTGAGAGGGCCACTAGCGTACCAGTGACTTTCATTTACTTTTGGGGGTCCCTTCTGAGGGCTGTGTGGTCCCTTTTTAGTGGCACAGTGCTTCACACAAATCCCTGTTCTCCCTAAGGTGTAATTATTTCTTAGTGTAAAAGGTACTGTGAAACTTTTTTGGTGTGCCATTTTCACAAAATCCCTCTCTAGCGAACTGCTCTGCATGATTTTACATTGTAGCAGATCATTGGGGAAGATTTGAATAAACTTTTGCACATAGCTGAATATATGTGAAAGTTTATCAATGTGAACTCTATTTTTGCAAAACTTTTTTAAAAAAGGTTTTCTCATGAAAAATTTCATGCAAAACACCCAGCTTTCATGTTTTATTATTTCTTGGCTTTCTGTAAAATTTTTAAAGCAGAAATTATTTTTGTAAAAAACGTTTTGCACTGTAGTATGCTGACCTCTAAGTTATGAGGAGAAAGTCCACGGATGTTGGATGAGTTGAGAAACACTTGGATGCAAAGGTTGAGGATTCTGTTTTCTTTTTCTTTTGTTTTATGTTCTTATTGTTTTCAATTTTGGACTAGATTTCATTGGAAAACTATTTTTATTCCTAACATTTACATACATATACCTATTGTGAAAATTTGGTTGCTGTAAGATGACTGGTTTGGTAGATAATGTGTATGTAAACAGGCAGACAAAGTGAATACATAAGTAATATTTTTTTATTTTTTTAGAAAAAAATAATACTAAAAAGCAGCCAGAATTCTCTCTGGATGCTTGGCCATGTACATGGCTCGATAATTTTTCAGGAGTGAACCCACTGTGATTTTAGCCAGCAACTGTAATACTGCCTCATGGTATGTGTGACTGCTGTGGACCCTTGCTGCTGTGATGTGGTTGATGTAGCTTATGGGGCGAGCCCCATAGGACCTCACTGACAGCTGGTAGATGTTCTTGGGCAAGAGACTGGTCTAAGTCTTCAACAGTCCCATTTCCCACAGGTTTGGCCCTTGGGTTCCAGGGGCCAGCAGGACTTAGAAGACAGGGTTGAGGTCAGTGGTATGTGATGTCATTTATAGCAAGGGATTCAGTTTTGTTCCCTCAGTCCCCTCTCCCCTTCCACATGTACCATCCTCCCACCCTCCCCAGTCTACAGAAATATTGCTCCCTCAACCCCCTTTCCCCTAGGACACATAAGATACATGGAACCCATATGGCAATAGGCCTGTTGTAATATGTAATGGGTATGGGCTTGGCCCTTAGAAAGCCATGAATAAACAATTACAATATAGTAAAACTTCCATACTAATTGCCAGCATCCAAAGTACAACCCTACCAATGAAAAGGCAACACTGCAAATATTTTATCAGGCTTTGAAACACAAATATACCTTCTATTGTGAAAACAAAACAAGCCAGACTGCCTAAAATATCTGTAAAATAAAAAAAATACATGTACCTCAAAGTGTTGTACAAAAGCTTTTAAAACTACATAAGTCCCTTCTTCAGATGTCAGATTATGTTGCGGTCCCGGTCACGGTACTCGCGACTGGGGCCTTACCTCCTGGCTTCTGGCATCGGGTCCAGCCTCGCTGGAGAGCTTCGCCGGGTTCCGGACCTGTTCGGCGGCGTCCCCGCGGGGGCGACGCCATCGGGACGCCCAAGCCAGCCGTCCTTCTCCTAGGCGCGCGCACGCACAAGGAGGCCAAAGATATAGGCCCTTTCCCGCCACTCACTGCTCCACCCGCTCCCGTGACGTCAGACGCCGGTGGGTATGTAAGGTCAGCGCTTGCCTCTAGCAGACGCCTTGCAACGAGGTTACCTTGCGGTTCCTAGTTGCTGTGTGCCTCGGAGTTCGCTAACTTCTCGCTTGTAGCCTGCTTCAGTTCCAGCCTGGTTCCTGCTTCTGTGCCTTGCTTCAGTTCCAGCCTGGTTCCTGCTTCTGTGCCTTGCTTCAGTTCCAGCCTGGTTCCTGCTTCTGTGTCTTGCTTCAGTTCTAGCCTGGTTCCTGTTTCTGTGTCTTGCTTCAGTTCCAGCCTGGTTCCTGTTTCTGTGCCTTGCTTCAGTTCCAGCCTGGTTCCTGTTTCTGTGCCTTGCTTCCATCACAGCCTGGTTCCTGTTTCTGTGCCTTGCTTCAGTTCCAGCCTGGTTCCTGTTTCTGTGCCTTGCTTCAGTTCCAGCCTAGTTCCTGTTTCTGTGCCTTGCTTCAGTTCCAGCCTGGTTCCTGTTTCTGTGCCTTGCTTCCGTCACAGCCTGGTTCCTGTTTCTGTGCCTTGCTTCAGTTCCAGCCTGGTTCCTGTTTCTGTGCCTTGCTTCAGTTCCAGCCTAGTTCCTGTTTCTGTGCCTTGCTTCAGTTCCAGCCTGGTTCCTGTTTCTGTGCCTTGCTTCAGTTCCAGCCTGGTTCCTGTTTCTGTGCCTTGCTTCAGTTCCAGCCTGGTTCCTGTTTCTGTGCCTTGCTTCAGTTCCAGCCTGGTTCCTGTTTCTGTGCCTTGCTTCAGTTCCAGCCAGGTTCCTGTTTCTGTGCCTTGCTTCCATCACAGCCTGGTTCCTGTTTCTGTGCCTTGCTTCAGTTCCAGCCTGGTTCCTGTTTCTGTGCCTTGCTTCAGTTCCAGCCTGGTTCCTGTTTCTGTGCCTTGCTTCAGTTCCAGCCAGGTTCCTGTTTCTGTGCCTTGCTTCCGTCACAGCCTGGTTCCAGCTTCTGTGCCTTGCCTCAGCTCCAGCCAAGATACCTGCTTGTTCCTGGTTCACCTTCTCAGCGTCCTTACTCGCCTAAGTCCCCTCGGCTGGACTCCTACGGGCTCCTCCCGGGGGAGTCTCGGCTTCCAGGGTGAAGTCATCACCACCGATCTCCTAAGTCCCAGCGGCCGGGCTCCTACGTGCTCCTCCCGGGGGAGCCTCGGCTTCCAGGGTGAAGACACCTCTTCAGTTCTCCTAGCCCTAATCCCTTGACGCCCAAAGGCTCCTCCTGGGGAGTACGGGCTCCCTGTGTGAAGGCCACCTCCTTCACCTGGCCTGGTGTCCGCCTCCCGGCCTGCTCCCTCTCATATGGAGACAATAGTCCATTTTACCTTAGTCTCCGGCAGGCCGGCCCAAGGGTCCACTAAACAGTATAATCACAACAGATCAGAGTCTTTCACATCTAAAGACGGGTCTTATATTGTCTCAGTAACTCACTTACAGTATTTCTGGATAACACTTACATAGCTCCAATAAAAGCTATCAAATCCTCCCAAGAATACAGTTTACCCCAAGAGACAAATCTGCCATATCAAAATACCAACTCCCAGGACTCAAACAGCAACCACCCTACCCAGGACTCCAAATGACAGAAAATCTTCAGTGATGTAAAACTACCCCAAACCCCACCCCGAGTTCAAAATGCCCCCTCTTACAGTGGTATAAATAGTAAAGTTACATAGTGATCTGTACAGAGGTGCTCTCTCTCTCTTACACAAAAACCTTTTTAGTCTGTAACATGCCTGTGGTGGATTAAACAGAATGCAATGCAAAATTTAAGCCTAGCTTGAGTACATGCGGGAGCAGGGAAAGTAGTCTAACCACACCCCTCTTTTTTATCACAGGTGCTATTTTTATCTTATTTACAGCTTTCTAATGAATCCTGGCCTAGGTTTGTACCTGAAGCAACAGAAATTAAAGTGACTTGCCCAAGGTCACTGTTGCGCCTGGAGGTGGACCTATGTTCTGGAGCAGGGTTGGTAGGCTTCCTGGTCGGGCTCAGGAAGCACCTGCCACCAGGAGGTGGAGCAGAGGAGGAGACAGAGGCTAGCTGGAGCTTCACCACTGGAAGTCCACGGTCCCCCCGGGTTGAGCCCTTGGGGACCTGGGCCGCTTGGACTTAGGTGGACCTCACAGGGTCTCCAGAAAGGAAGTTCAGTGGTGTGCCCACCAGGATCAAGGGTGCACAATCAACGTCAAGGCTAGGGGTCTGAGGGACCAGAGAAGGTCAGAGCAGTGTCTTTGATGACAAGGCTAGGATCAAGGCCAGAATCAAGGAAGCAAGGTCAGTAGTAGCAGAGGTCATGTTCCAAAGGTCAGTCCGAGAGTAGTCAGCCAAAGCAAAGGTCAAGTTCCAGAGCTCAGACGTGGTCGAGTAGACAGGCAGGAGTCAGTATCCGGGTCGAGTAGACATTTAAAACTCAAGGTTTTAAAACTCGAACACATTTATAACATTCGCATATATGCGCAAATGTTATAAAATGGCCTCGTCACTGGCACGAGCTGGCCTATGAGTGTATATGTGCGTCCGCGCAGCTTTTTAAAAGTTACTAATCCCATTTGTACTTATTTTAGTGCACTAAATGCTTTCGGTAACACTAAACAACATGAAACAAAAATGCATATTCCAAATTTGGTCTCTAGCTGGGTGCTCCTTGCTGTTTTTTTCCCCATTGCTCTAACCTCTACAGATCAGCAACTGGTGAACTATTATCTATCATGGGCCTATTTTAAATCTTCCTAAAGCTTTGCCATGCTCCACAAGTGAATTTATTAAGTGCTGTTTAATTGGCTTATAATGTCATAGACTTTGCTTAGTTAACAGAAATACAGTTACTCTTCTACTATGTGTTTAGCTCTTCAGAGAAGGGCTGTTTTATTTTTCTCATTTATTTCAGGGGAAAAAATAAAAAAGGTAGGAAAGCAGTGAGCAGAAGTACCCATAAAGTAGACAGATAATGGGTTCTAGCCCAGCAATTAATTTATATAAAGGAGAGCGGGAGACTGTTTGCTGCTCTGTTCATGGACCTGATAGCAAAGATTTTAAGTTCCTATATCTCTGTTCACTATAAGGTGAATTTTAAAAGCCCTACGTGCGCCAAAGCTGGGAGATACATGCGTATCTTGGGCTGATGCGTGCCATGCTGATTTTAAGAAGTGTCAGAGTACATGCGTATCTCCTGCCACGCACACAAATACAAAAGTTAAAAACGGGGCAGGGCATGGGTGCGTTCTGGGAAGATCACTTGAAATGTGTATTTATGCGCCCAGGCGCACGCCAGGGTCCCATACCGTGTAACTTTACTTCTGCTATGGATGGCCTGTAAGTTTTAAAATAAAAAAAATCAAGGCTAGTCAGCGGAGTTTGAAGGGTTGGAGCTAACAGGGTAAAAGGGAGGCTATCTAGCTGGGGGGGGGGGGTTTAGAAAGTTCTATCCTTTACTGGCGTCAACTGGGAACAAACTGGGGAAAAGGGTATTTGCATTGGCATGCATGCCTAGCAAAATCCCCCCACTTACGCGGTAGAGGTGTCATTTGCACACACATGCGCACATCCGTGTAAAATTGCAGGCACATCTACGTGCATGCTGCTGATTTTATAGCATGCATGCTTATACGCACCAATGGCGCCGGACCAATGGCGCCAGACCCTGCACATGTGGCACACAGCGACTGGCTAGGACCCTCTGGGGACCGAGGAGGCCGACCATGTTCTCTGCGCCCGCACTGAGCTCCCACTGATCAGCGATCCGGCACATGACTGAGAGGCCCGCCCCGCTGACGACGCCGAGGACCGCCCCACACCCAATGTCACCAACAGAGCCAGGAAAGGTAATTAAAGCCCAGCGCCTACCTTGGAAACCCTCCTTTCGGCACTGGACCCTGCACATGTGGCACACAGTGACCGGCTAGGACCCTTCGGGGACCGAGGAGGCCGACCACGTTCTCTGCGCCCGCACCGAGCCCCCACCGATTGGCGATCCGGCACACAACTGAGAGGCCCACCCCACTGATGTCGCCGAGGACCGCTCCATGCCCAACGTCACCAACAGTGCCAGGAAAGGTAGTTAAAGCCCAGGGCCTACCTCAGGCACGGCGTGCCAGGCGCCACGTGCCGAAGGAGCGTGAGCATAGGGGCATGCCCCTTAGTGCGCCCCTTTGAGTCTCCCCTCAAGCAACTACCACCTCTTCTACCAGAAACCCATTTCATAGACACCTCTTCCCCTTTCCCCCCACCACCCGACCAACCACACCAAAAAGCTGGTACCAACCCCTCCAACCAAAATAACTACCGATTCTCATCTTAACTCACCAGAAACCAGAGACAGCCCCACCTACAAGCACATCCCCACATGATCAAATTCTGCTCAACCAATATCCCTTTCTTATACCCTACCCCCAACATGGAATGCAGACAGACAACAACAAACCAGTACTGGACAGCCAAAAGCACAAAAACAATCCGCCCAATCAACCCACACAACCCATGAAAGCTCATCACAATCCCCATCAATCCAAACGCTCAAATCACAACCCTCACTGTATTAACCCTACTCTTACTTAACGCACAGTCCATAACCAAAAAGATCCCGATAATACATGACCACCTACTTGACACTCACCCAGTCATACTCTGTGTAATGGAATCACGGCTCAAAAGCACAGATGTCGCCCTCATCAACCAGCTATCCAAATCAATCTACAATATATTCTCCATCCCAAGACCAAAAAGAAAAGGAGGCGGTATCCTACTTATGGCTCTAAAGAAATACAAACTCAAAATCCACCCCATCAACCTACTACCTCCCATCGAAGCAAACATATTCAAACCAAAATACCTACAAATTCTTCTGCTATACGCCCTACCTGGAGCACTCCAACACAACCTGTCCACATTAATTGAAATCATCACATCCAACATTATCATGGATACCCCTGTAATTGTACTGGGTGATTTCAATCTACACATAGATAAAACACCCCCCACACCAACATGTGACCTCCTCTTAGATACCATGACAGCAATTGGCTTCAAACAAATAATCAACTCCTTTACCCACAACTCTGGACACACCCTAGACTTAATTTTTATCAACGAACATATATCACAGACCAATCTACCAACGATTTCCACCATCCCATGGTCTGACCACAAACTCATCCAAACCAATTTTCAATTGCAACACCCACTCCCAGAGACACACAAATACAACAAATTCATCGAATTCACCAAACTATGCACAAGCGACGAGCTAATGGAAATACTACAGACAAACTAAAAGCTCTAAACAAGAATGACACACACACTGCAGCAAACTCAAGGATCTCCATCAATTTGGAAATAGCAAAGATCAAGTGCCCAACTATCAAAAAAGAAATCAAGACAACCAACAAGTACAATGCCCCTTGATACACCCAGAGTTAAAAAACACCAAACACCTATTAAGACAAGCTGAAAAAAGACCCTTCTCCCCTCCTAAAGGACAGATACAGAACCATTCTATACATATACAGATCCGACACAGAAAAAGCCAAACGCGACTACTATGCTAAAAGGATTCATGACTACCAATATAATCCTAAAACCCTATTTACATATATCACAGACTTGATACAACCACCCACCTACACACCCTGTCAAGAAAACCCTACAAAAACCTGCAAAGAATTTGCCCACTTTTTTAACAACAAAATCACCAAAATAATTGCAACTAACCCACACATGAACAAGACCCCCCCCTCAAACTACCACACTTAATTACAAACTCATGGAATCATTTCGAAACAGTTGCCTCAACAGAAATTGAAGCAATCATCCAAAACCTCAATCCCGCCACACATACCCTTGACTCCATCCCAATAAAACTCCTAAAACAAATCCCCAACACCATCTCCAGACCTATAGCAGACATTGTTAATCTATCTCTTGAACAAGGCATCTTCCCAGACATCCTCAAATGCACTGTCATCAAGCCAACCCTCAAAAAACCTCAACTTGACAAGTCCGACCCATCAAATTTCAGACCCATCTCCAACCTTCCTCTTATAGCCTAGATCCTCGAAAAAATTGTCAACCGTCAACTCACCGAACACCTGGAAAACCAGAATATGCTATCTCCATCACAACACGGCTTTAGAAAACATTTGAGTACGGAAATGCTACTTCTCACCCTCACCGACTCCATCCTCAGAGGCCTCGACAGCAGACACTCCTACCTGCTGATCTTACTAGATATCTTAGCTGCCTTTGACACCGTCAACCATGAAACACTATTAAACAGACTTAGTGAAATATACCTATGCAACACCACACATGAATGTTTTAAATCATACCTATCAGACCAATCTTACAAAGTGAGACTAAATGCATCAGAATCCACACAAATACCCCTTCCACACGGTGTCCCTCAAGGTTCATCCCTCTCATCCACCATCTTCAACATCTACATCCTACCCCTATGCACCCTTTTATCCGATTTAAACCTATCCTATTTCATATATGCAGACGATGTCCAAATCCTGCTCCCTCTAAAAGAGACAATTGCAAATGCAAATACCCTAAAACTCTGGGACACACATCTCCAGAAGATAACCCAACTACTGTCACAAATGTCACTTCACCTCAACCATAAGAAAACTGAAACTCTACACATAACTAACAAATCTACCACAGCACTCAGCTTCAACTATGCAACATCAAAGATGGAATATAATATAGCCCCTATAGTCAAAGACCTAGGTGTCATCATAGATGGTGATCTAAACCTGAAAAAACATATCAATTCAATAATAAAAGATGGATTCTTCAAACTTCAAATCATAAAAAAAAGTCAAACCACCCCTTTACCCCCATGACTACCGAACTGTTCTTCAAGTGCTACTATTCTCTAAACTTGACTATTGCAATGCCCTCCTTCTGGGTCTCCCGTCCATCGCCCTTAAACCACTGCAACTACTTCAGAATGCTGTGGCAAGATCACTCACAAACATCAAAAGATCTGATCATATCTCACCAATACTCAAAAACCTACACTGGCTACCCATCCCACACAGAATACATTAAACATTCTAACTCTCATTCACAAAGCTCTATACTGTGACAGATTTGACTGGCTGAGCACGACCTTCCATTTCTACATTCCCCAAAGAAACCTCCGATCCACTAACACAGGGCTCATCCCAATACCCTCACAAAAAATGGCACACCTGACCGCAATACGAGATCGCGCTCTAACGATAGCTGGTCCCTCACTCTGGAACAGCCTACCGTCACAAATAAGACTGGATCCCTCAACTCACTCCTTCAAAAAAAACCTCAAAACATGGCTTTTAAAAAAAGCATTCCCGTCAGCTACCTAACCCTCTCCTCACCACAAGCTGCACCCCACTACATTTGCATCGACAATGCCTTCCCATTACCCCCTAACACATTATCAATACGACTAACATTCATAGTAACAGCCAATCGTAACCCACCAATGTTACCCATTGAACCTATGTTATCCATTGAATCTAATTATAGAACTTTTATAACCTATGTTTTCCATTGATCCTATTTATAAAACTTTTATAACCTACCCTAAATCAAACTGTAAAAAACCTGTTCCTACTGGGGTAGATTTTATAAACTTGCGCACACGCGTACTTTTGTTCGCGTACCAGGCGTGAACAAGAGTACGTGGGATTTCAATAGATATGCGCGTAGCCGCACATATACATTAAAATCCGGGGTCGGCGCGTGCAAAGCTGCCCAAAATTGGCAGTCTGCGTGTGCCGAGCTGCGCAGCCTGCCTCCGTTCCCTCCGCCTCCCCCCACCTCCCCCACCTTCTCCTCCCTTCCCCTACCTAACCCCCCTACCTCTGTCGCGAAAGTTATGCCTGCTCGAGGCAGGCGTAACTTTGCGCGCGCCGGGCCGGCTGCCGCGCGCCATGTTACGGTCCGGGGACTGGTCTGGAGGCCGCAGCCATGCCCCTGGAATGCCCCCGGGGCTGAAACCACGCCCGCAGCGCCGCCCCTGGATGAGGCGCCAGCCACGTCAAGCCTCTCGAGATGCCCCCCAATGATGCGCGGATCGCGACATGCCCCCCTGACACGCCCCCCCCCCCAGGAAAGCCCCGGGACTTACACGCGTCCCGGGGCTTTGCGCGCGTTGGAAGCCTATGAAACATAGGCTCGGCACGCGCAGGGGGTGTTTGGGCCAGGTTTTCGGGGGGTACGCACGTATCTTACGCGCGTAGCCCTTTGAAAATCTGGCCCACTATGTTTATATGTTATACTGTTAAAAACATTGTTACCTTTGTTTGATCCTAAGACATAAGGTTGCTCCTAGTTATACTCTTAATTATATTGTTACAGACGATACAAAGTTACAATGTAAAATAAGAAGCCTTTCTCTTCTAAGAACCTCTGTTATACTGTAAACCAATGTGATATGCCAGATCGACCACCTGCATATAAAAACAAACAAACAAATAAATAAATAAATGGCTGCGTCCATTTGTGCGAGCTGGCATACACGCATACATGTACGCCCGTGCAGCTGTTTAAAAGTTACCATCTGTATTAAGGATGTGCTGCTGTTTGTAAATGACAAGGAATTCATAACAATATTTGTCGTTTGTTTTACGTCCTTCCCATCCAAGCACAGTTTAGTTTTGTTTAATTTCTGCATTGTAGTGTGTTCTAACTCCTTTTAGTGTGAGCTAAAGTGATTTAAGGATGTGCTAAAATTCAGAAGCAAAACCAAATGAAAAGAACATTTAAAAACAAAATAAAAAAGCTAAATGAAACAAAAGATGTCCCATGCCCATCCCTTCACTATACAGAGCAAGTAATTACAAAGAAACAATATGACTACACATACTGGTTACTTATTGATTCTAAAGCTCTAGATTTTCAGACAAATATCACGTGCCTTGGGATGTGAGAAATAAATATTGGCACTCTGTGCTGGAGAAATTGAAGCCCTCTGTGTATTCTGTGATGACTTAAGGCCATAGAAATGTACGTGTAATTATTTCAGAAGCTCCTACATCCTGCCTTCTGGTAGGGTTAGGCAATTTGGTCCTTTGAGGGGTTGCAGTCTGGCCTGCTTTTTTTCAGCCAAAGTACAAAAAATTCACCAAATGTATGCAGATGAATCTGAGGAAGATGCATTGTAGATAGATATTTTGAAAAGCAGATGGGTCTATGGCCCTCAACAATGGGTTTTGCCTGCCCCTGCCTTGTTAGGAAATACTATAATTCAAACTTCTCTAACCAGACTTACGATACATGGGTATCATTCCTTTATGTACTCAGTCTTACATACAATAAGTATAGTCATCTACCCAAGCAGCCATCATGTATTAATATCTCAAAAAAAATCTAATAACTGCAAAAGCTTAAATCTTCATAATATTTCTTAAGGGTTAAAGAATTGAAAAAAAAAGACTTATACAATTATACTTCCTGAAACTGCTGTAGAAACACACCTGACAATGGCTGTGTTTTGGCACTCTGTACCTGCATAAAAGGTCCAAATTTCAAACAAAGGAGCTCATTTACTAAGCATTTTTCCCATAGACACAGAATGGGAGAAAAGCCTTAGTAAATCAGGTCCAAAGATGGCTATTCTGCTAGGTGCAAGCCCTACTCAAACCTGAACACCAGTAATATATCTTCCGGATAATCAACTCAACCTCCAACAAAATCTCATTAATAAACTTCTTTGTGTGAGGTGTTTTAAGACATGGCCTATATGTCTCTGAATAAAGGGGTGGAGCGTGGGCAGTCCAGGGCAGGGCGTGGGCGTGCCAGAGGCCTCCATAGGGCTAGGCTGGGGGATCGTGCACGCAACCTACGCCTGCTTGGAGGCAGTCGCAACTTGTAAAATAAAGGTTAGGGGGGGTTTAGGTAGGGCTGGGGGGGGCGGTGTGACGGGGTCACTATGCTAGACTAGATAGGAAGAATAAAGCTAGGAACCAAAGATTCAAGGGAAGGGGGGGAAGGAAAATACAGCAACACCAGGCAAGAGACGTCCCTTGGTTCCTTCCCCCGGATGTTACAAGGACAGAAGAACCACAGGTGTGGGAGGTTAAGGGTGGGACTTCCCTGGAGCCAATCAGCTGGCAGAGGAGGAGGAGTTTCCACAGGATAAAAAGGACTCCCTAGTAGAGCAGTCTCAGCCTCCTGCTGGGGACCGAGGAGGAAGGATCGGGTGTCCTGTCTGCTCTGGGAGACTTCGAAGCTGGACATTCCCCAACCGTGTGAAGGACTGCCGCAACTATCACAGAGAAGGTAAGCGTGGGAACTTCTGTTGTTGGACGAATGACAAGGATACTTTGCCTGGAGAACTGCCAGTGGGTGGCTGTACCTCTGGGGAAGGGTTGAGGTCCCAGAGGTACGGAGGGAGGTGGCAGTTATGCCCAGTGGGGCCGGACTTTTGAACTATGGACTTTGAGAGGGACTTCTGAAGCCAGTGGTTGGAAAGTGAGTTGCTGGCTCAGTGGGGAAGGCATCTGCTTTCCATCCAGGTGGTGAGGGTTCACATCCCACCTGGGGACTTTTAAGATAAATATATTTAAACTGCTATTTGAGTTTCCAAGGGACCAGGGAAGCTTGGTCAAGGTTTGGACCCAGGAACGGATGTACGCACCAGGGAAAGCGTCACAGGCAGGTTAGGGAGGGGAAGGTGGGGGGGTGGAAGGAAAGTTCGCTCCGATTTGGAGTGGCCTCAGAGGGAACGGGGAAAGCCATTAGGGCTCCCCTAGAGCTTGGTGTGTGCCCACCCTGGATTTTATAACATGCCCGCGGCTGTGCATGCATGTTATAAAATTGGTCATACATTTGTGGCACCGGGTTGCGTGCACAAATGTACGCCCGGGCGTACGTCTTAAAATCCGGCCCAATGTATGCAGCTCTTTGACTTTAAAAAGTTTTAACTTTTGCAATTTTGAGGTTTTTTTTTTTTAAATATTGATAAATGATGCAAACTTGGGCAAATGATTATATCAATATAAGAATAATACTAAAAACACTTTTACATAAAGCTTTGATACCCACAGGACTATTATACTAAAATCCCAATACAGATGTTTCAGATATAATATCTCTTCGTTTTTCTGTTTGGTTGTATATGTATGTGGGGGGTTTGCTTCTAAGTTTTGTATATTACTGGGAAATACTTCCATAGCTGGACAAGTCTGGGCATTCTATGCCGCCTAGAGTTTCTTTTTAAAAAAAGCTGGTGACTAATAAAAAAGGGGCAGGGCATATAAATTCACATAAATATATAAATAATCTACATTTATCCAACACACAACAATAAGAGATAAGTGTTTAATAAGATGTCTGACAAATTATGCATTTATTTTCCTTTCAACACAAAGCAATTTGATCTTCAATCTATGTGCACAATTAGGGTCTGACGGTCAGGTGGTTATGTAGAAATATAAAGTATGTGGGTTGACTACATGCATATATTTTTAAAACTTCAGTATATGAGCAACCAAGTAACACCGCCCAGGTGTAACTTGGTTTTTACTTTGGCTAAAAGTATGCACACCCTAAAACTACATGCATGCTTTTCACTTGCTAAAAATCCACTTGGGGATTCAGTCATTCTGTTCATGTAACTCCCAAATATTTTAAAGGAAATCTGAAAACCTGGCTGTTTAGCAGAGCCTACAATGGATCTGGCTGAGACTGATTATAAAGCAACTGTTTTTTTTAATGTTGTTTTATCTCTATTTTATTTATATAAATCTATTTTATTTATATAAATAATTGTACAGTGACTACTTCATATCTAGCAAGGTCCTCTCTAAAACCCCACTCATTCTTTAATGTATTCTCTATTTAATATATTCTTTATTATTTGCTTATTTATTTAACCCCCAGTTTACTTGACCCAAGTTTAATCTCCTGTTCGATGTAATTGCACTGCTTTTGGTCATGCCTGTTTAATGTTATAATGTAAACCGAATTGATATGTAACTTTGCTACATGAATTCCGGTATATAAAACTTAAATAAATAAATAAATAAATATTATACCTTATGATGCCTGTTTTAGCAAAGCAGATTGTTGAGCCGTGTGAGACCAATTGTAAACTATCATATCTTTTATCTCGTATTATCTTTTAATTTCTTTTATATTGGATTTAACCTTTAATATTTAATTA
Organism: Rhinatrema bivittatum; assembly: GCF_901001135.1. Taxonomy (NCBI): domain Eukaryota; kingdom Metazoa; phylum Chordata; class Amphibia; order Gymnophiona; family Rhinatrematidae; genus Rhinatrema; species Rhinatrema bivittatum. The sequence goes on along the minus strand of NC_042619.1, from coordinate 276,954,902 downwards.
TTTTAGTTGACATTATTCTTGAAAGCCTGTAATCTTACTTCTTTATCTTAATTATTCTAGATTTTACATTACAACTATGTATTTATATTTTTTAATTTTGTAAACCGTTGTGATGGTATAATTGAATGACGGTATAGAAAATGTGTTAAATTAAAAAAAAAAAATTTACCCATGTAAAATTAATCCCTACATATTTAAGTGCAGAGCTTTTTGTTCTAAATATTTTGTTTCTATTGAATAGAATGGGTACAGAATAGATGGAAACAGCGAAGTAGTCTCTATGCTACCCTCGTACTGTGCCCAAACCATCCTCTGGAGGTACTATCTCTAAGAGTGAGAGGGTAATTCAGTTTCTGTACCTGTGCAGTCTTTGGCCTTACTGCCCAAGTCTGTCAATGGGGGTTGCCAGTCAGAACTAAACTATGGTAGAGGTTTTAGTGCTGTGGATACTGGTCCTCAGGGACCAGGAATTAAACCACAGTCATTTTACAGAGACCACAAAATATGTTTCAGATGATAAAGCCTCTGTGACGAATCTTGAGGAAGCAGGGCACAATGGGGGGTGGGGTGTCTAAAGAGAGTCAGGGGTAGTACATCGATAGGAGGGGTTGGAGTCAGGATGGGGAGATGGAGTTTCGGGGGTGGAGGAAAGAGAGAGGGGATGGGCAGCTCGTGATTGGCTGAGGAGGGGAGTGCAAAAGGGTGCCCCACTACCAGGGGCACTCCTTTTACCTCGGTTTGCTAGGCATGGTCACCAGGGAATATGCTATAGTAATGTCAATGTATTAGCACATAATTATATTGTTTGATTGTTGCTAAATTGCTGTGAGGCTGCGGCCAAAGCTATCCAATAATAAAACTTCATTCTGTTCGACAGGCATGGTGGCATTTTATTTCAAGGCACAAGGGGGTGGGGCAGATAGCATGAAGGGTGGGGAACAGAGGGGCTGTAAGTCAGGGCGAGGGGGGAGAACTAAGGCCTAACCCCTTCTAATATTGTGGTTTTGGAAACTACTGATCTGAACCAGATTTTAACTGGTGACCCAAGGGTGATAAGATTTTTAAGTTACGCCCAACTCCATTGATTCATCCAGCCCTTCCCAGAAGAAAAAAGGTAAGTGCAGAGGTGTTCTATGTTACATCCATAAGATGTAAATTTGGTACTTAGTGGAATGGGACCATGGACCAAAACCAGCTACTGACTAACAACCAGAAAAGAGTACAAATTAAATTACAAACCACATACTATTACTTTTATTGATAGCTGCCAAACCATTTTTTAAAATAAGAAAAACTTGTTGGATGGACAGACTTCACAATTCACAGTGGAATGGCCCATGTGCTTGTTCCAATGCAGATGTCAACATAGTCCATAAGAAGGGAAGGGTTGCAGTATTAGGCCTCCAAAAGCAAATTATCTGGAAGATGTATCAAGTCCCAGTAGTGCTCTAATGCACATTAGTGTATATCACATGATATACATTTATTTATTTAGATTTATATTCCACATTTCATACTTTTTTAAGCACTTCAAAGCAGACTACATTCAGGTACTGTAGGTATTTCCCTATCCCCAGAGGTTTTACAATCTAAGAGGGTTATTTTCTAAAGCTTTATCGTGTGCATTAGGCCCTAACGCACGCGATAAGGCCATATCACATGTAAAAAGGGCCTTTTCACATGCAATATAATGCAAATTAGGGGAAGGGGAGGAGTCGGGGCAGGGAGGGGGGCGGAGTCAGCGGTAGCTTCGCTACTGGCGATTAATGTTACTAACATTATCGTTGGCAATAGCACGCCAAATAGCACCACCTTTCACGATGGCGCTATTCGGTGCGAAAGCTGGCAAGTGGCGGACCGCTGTGGTGCGAAGACTGCGGGCTTTCGCAGGACCGCCACCCCCTTCACCCCCCACCCCCCGTTTTCACAGGATTCATCATTCTGCGAAGAATGATGAATCCAGACCTAAGTTTGTACCTGATACAAGATATTATGCATGGCCCTGCCCAGCTTACATCCCCATAGCAATGAGCTGCTTTGCATGTATGAATAATGCAAATGCATGCAAAGCAGCTGATTGCTAGGAAATTTGATACTAATATTTTATCACGGTCGACTGAGAAAATGGTCAGCTGGGATAAAAGAGCAATACCTCCTGGAATCTCGATAAATGTAACGTTAGAGCCCTGGACCCTAATGTACATCCCCAGGCTTTTATGTTAAATTTAAAAGGCTAAAAAAATGATAGAGTGGGGGTAAAAAATGATCCCCTTTCAACCCAGGGATATTTATTTTAACCTTTTGGGGGGGGGGGGGGGGGGCATCACTATATGTGAAATGGTTACTTTTTAAAAATTTTAAGGAATCTTGGCCACCTCGAGTGGCGGCCCCTTGTTGAGTTGGAGGTCAGCCCTGTCCCTCGCTCAACCTTTAATTTAACTGTGGAAAAGTTTTATTTTTGGCAGTGACCCTTTAAAGAGATGATGCTCCCTTGAGGTTGGGGCCGCCATCACACTTAAAGGAATGTTAGCTACGTTCTTTTGTCCTATGGTGTTTAGCTGTGAGACAAAAGAATGCATCATAGATTTGCAATGATTTTTTTCGGGGGAGGGACTCCACTGTCGCGGCAACACTCCTCTGTGATAGTGGGACCCATCATGCAAAAAAAAACAAAACGCAGTTTAATGCATCCGGAGTAATGTTTGTAATATTGTGTCAAAAGAAATGTCTCTTGATCATTGCACTGTATTGCTGTTGTGCTTTGGTGTTTGGACAGTTCTTCATAAACTATATCCTCAGTCTACTAACTGCAATATTTCTTTCTAGAAGCTTTCCAAACTGAAGTCAAGTGCCTATAAAACACTTCCTCTTTCATGTGATAACAGGCATAAGTGCTATTCATCTAAGATTAATCAAGAATAAACTCTCTTACTGTTTTAGCTGCACTTGGAGAAATATGGCCTAATTGCCATTTTATCAATCCCTGTATCCCCACCAAACAAATATTATAACAATTAGCAGTTTAAAAAGTTACAGAGAAATGATGTCAGTTTTAAGTTCAACAGCAGGATGATAACGAAGGTGAAATCTGGTCTTACCTGCCAATTTCCTTTCTTTGAGTCCTGCTACATTAGTCCAGACTAGTGGGATATCTCTGTCTAATAGCTGTTGTGAGCGGGCACTTGAGAGCATGAGCCCCTATGACGCAAAACAACCGACACAACCCCGGGGCTGGCTGTGGTCCAATCTGCAGGCACAGGCTAAGCTGAAGCTGATGACTGGAGCCTTGGGACAAACTTAAGGCTCAAGAGGCGTTACGAGCGTGGAGGTGCTGTCGCTTCTAAAGGGAGATGTGAGCTCTTGGATTGCCACGCCACTCAAGGAGGAGCCCTGAGAGCACAGCAAAAGGTGAGCTGATGCAAGCACGGGAAAACAAGGAACAGAACAAGGCTCATGGACAAAGACTCAGGAGCAAGGTACAGCAGACGAGGGTTCAGGAACAAGGTACTGTAGACAAGGTAACAAGAGCGAGGTTCTGTAGACAACAAGTCAAGAGAAAGAGCTAAGTTGAGACTGCGTCGCAGCACACCCTACACAGCCCACCCACGGGGCTGGTCGTGGATCATGCTGGAACCGACGTAGTCAGGAGCAAGGTTCTGTAGGCGACAAATCAAAAGCAAGAGTTGAGACTGCGATGCAGCATGCCCTACACAGCTGGTCGCGGACCACGCTGGAGCCGCCGTAGACTCTAGATGGAGGACGAGACCAGGACATCAGGAACATTCGAAGCAACAGAGGACCAGGACATCAGGAACATGAAGGCATCTGAAGGTACGGACGAAGGAACATTGGACATCAGGAAGATGAAGACGGAGCCGTCAAAGCAGAAGAAGATCACGGAGGACCTGGACCGAAGATGAAGACACAGAAAACTGTGAAACTTGATCCGAAGGCCTGGAGTGACTGAAAAGGAGCTCTTGTATATGGCTGCAGCAGGAAACTGAGTGGAGCTGGCTTCTGGTTGGGCCGCAAGCACTTCCTGTCGCTGGCCCTTTAAAGAGAATGAAGAGGCGCATGCTGGCACCTAGAGGAGGGCCCAGGCAGAACTATGGACAGTGGCAGTCTCTACGCACAGATGCAGAGAGGAGAAGGCAGGCTTTAGGAGGGGCCTCCAGGCCGCAGGATCACAGAGCGGCAGCGGCCTCCTGTTGCTGCTCAGGAGGGACTTCAGCGGCGGCTCCTCACCGCAAGGGGAGCTGGTTGGTGCGGCCTCTAGGCCGCATGAAGATGGCGTTGGTCCTGCCACATGGGAGGCTCTGCTGGCGGCATTTCAGCCGTGAAGAAGATGGAGGAGAGGCAGGCACTAGCAGGGATGGCTTCCCTGTTGTGTAAAGACCCCGACAGTGGCTTCAGCCGCAAAGAGGAAGTAGAAGTGGCAGCGGCGGCAATAACCATGAAAGACGGCTCCCAGCGGGTTTGGCCCTGCCATCCAGGGCAGGAAACTTCCGCGGCCTCGGGGCCGCAGGGGACGGTGGCAACAGCGGACTGCCATGCTCAAAGAGGGAGCAGGTAAGGAGTCTGCCCACATGCCATAGGCAGATTCACAACAGTACATCCCCCCCTTAAAGACCCCCTCCCCAAGCCTATCAACAGCTTAGAAGGGTGGAGGAGCACTCCATATCGTCAGTGGATGATCAAGTGTCCAAGGACAGAAGTTGGAAGATTCTTGGTGAGGAACTGTAGCGATGGTAATACCGTAGCTGAAGACATGGTGAAAAATGTCGAAGTTCCAGGCAAGACGTAGACAAGACATGGAAGACACAAACAAGCAGGGTACAGGATTGCAGGACAGCAGGCTTGCATCTCACTTTCTAGTGAGCAAGGGGCAGAGTTCAAGGGCAAGACGTCTAGGATGAACAGAAGGCATAGATGAATAGTAACTTGGAATGAGGACTGGTTTTTGTTTCAATGTAGTCAGAGCAAACGTGGCAAGTAGACAAGCATCATCTTCATGGTGGTAGCAAAGAAAAGACGGATCAGACTTCAAGCTGGATTCTATAGATGTGAAGATGGAACTCCAGGAGAGTAAGTAAGCAAACTTACTTGTGCCAGCTGCTTTTGGATAGCAGTTGTGTCAGGAGGACTGAAATGGAAGTCTGATGCACATAGTTCAGATGATGGAGAGTTGATCCTGGAGGCAACTTTGTCTAAAGATGAAGAATTCAATACCGAGGGAAGGCCCTTAGTGGGGGTCGTAGCCAGGAGACCCACAGGATCTTCACCAATGGAAACCTGAGATCCCCTCGGGAGGAACCCTTGAGGATACGAGCCGCTTGGACATAGAATGGTCACCTGGGGACAAGTGTACAATGAGAGTTCCAGAGGACATAAGTTGAGCAGGAAGTCGAAGCCAGGAGACCCACAGAATTTTCAGCAATGGAGACATGAGATCCCCCCGGGAGGAGCCCTTGAGGATCCGAGCCGCTTGGACTTAGGTGGGGTTTGCGGAAGGCGAGAGTCCGAAGGGAAGTCTGAGGCTAGGCAAGCAGCAGAGACTGAAGACAATCCAGGAGTCAAGATAGGTGGCGAAGCGAGATGCCAGAGCACGAGCCAAAGACAAGAGCCAGGAAGACGAGCAGGCAAAAATGAAGAAACTCATGATTGCTGCTTCCAGGCTTGCATGGCTAGATGAAGGAAGCCTTTACAGTTTGGTATGAGAGTGTGCATCTTGGGAAATCCATGAATATTTCAGGCATTCACAAGGTGGTGAACTTGTTCTCTGACTTGATGGTCAGTAGGTGTCGCCATGGCACTTATGCAAGAGACTGTTTGCTAAAGAGAATTGCTTCGATGACTATGAAGTTCCCTTAGGGCTGGGTTAAGAAGCCACTCACGACAGATGGAATTTCAAGAGACAGGCTCGAAGACAGTAAAGAATTTCATGGGTACACATTGAATCTCCAAACATTGCGGCCGATGGAGAGCATCCTGGCAGAAGTGAGTCACTAGTAGAAGACATAGGAGGTGGCAAAGGCTCAGTGGCCTCATTGAGCTGTACGGAAGGCTTCCTGGGATGATGAACTGAAAATAACCGCATGGGTTCCTCTGGATCGAAGGAAGTAAGGTTGCTTCACCATATGGCCTCAAGGAAGACAAGGTCTCTTCAGGGAGATGAACAGCACGGCGGTGCAGGCATACTGGACCATTGGAAGATAGTAATGCAGTCCTTAGCTTCGCAGAGAGGCTGTACAGCAAAACAGATGGCAAGGAGCCAGGATCTTCCAATCCGGATATTGGTAGCTTGGAATGCTGCGTGAGGGACGCTAGAGGACTCATGATGGCGAGCTCTGGGTGCAGGATAGCTTGCGATGGTGATCCTGGGTAGGATCCATTTGCATAGAGCGGAAGCTGGATCAAATCGTGGATTCAAAGTGATTCGCTGAGATGAGGTCAAAGTGAAACGCATGAAGGTGATGTCTGCAACGAACCGACAACTAATCCACAGCTGGAGTCATACTTGCGTACGTGGAGAGAAACTTCTGGTTGAAGCTGGCTCCATAGCAAGCACTCAGACAATGCAAGCAGGAGTGAAGTCAGAAGCAAGGAGACGAAGACAGGTCTAAGGTGCAGGCGCCTCCTGCTGGTCGTAGAACCAAAGACCTGGGGGTGATCTGGAGTATGCCTTAATGAAACGTACTCTCTGATGCTTGAGAACTCTGGTCATTGAAGGTACTGGATGCTAGATTTGGAAGCTGGGTGCAGATGCCTCCTGCGTGCATATGGAACCCAGAGAGCTGGACCACATCAAAGTGGAAAGAACGAAGATGAACTCTGGAACAGTGGCAGGCACCTCCTGCAGGTCGTGGGAACCAGACAGCTGGTAGAAGAAAAACATGGAGCAAAGAGAAAAAAAAATTTGGTTAAAGCATAGTATTAAATGTCCAGAAAGCTAGAAGCAAAATTCTGAGCCAAAATCAAGTGAACAGAAAGTCCATGAACTAAGGTGAGAGAATTCTCTGGGCAAGAGCAAGTTGAAGAAAGTCCAAAAACTGAAGTAAAAGTTTTCCAGGCAAAAATCAAGGCCAAACAAAATGTCCAAAAAACTAGAGCTCAACACAGTCACGGCTTACCAAGCTCATGGCCTTCGGATACTGTTGCGAGTGCGGAGGCGTGGTCACTTCTGATGGGAGATGTGAGTCCTTGGATCACCACACCACTCAGGGACAAGCCCTGAGAGCACAGCGATAGGTGAGCTGATGCAAGCACAGGCAAACAAGGAACAGAACAAGGCTGGAGCAAAGACAAGAAGACTGAAGGTCTGACCATCTACCGGACCTGCACACCCCAAGAAGACCAGCAATGCAATGTTGGTCAATGAACAGTCCTCCGACTATTCCAAGCCTTTTTGGACCTGCCGCGGGTTAACGGCAATAGGCGGCTGGCCGGACAGAGGACAAGGGCAGACAGAGGCCTTGGAACATGGAAGACTCTTGGTTGAAGACATAGGCGAAGACTCTTGGACAAAGACTCAGGAGCAAGGTACAGCAGACGAGGGTTCAGGAGCAAGGTACAGCAGACGAGGGTTCAGGAACAAGGTATTGTAGACAAGGTAACAAGAGTGAGGTTCTGTAACCAAAGAATCAGGAGCAAGGTTCTGTAGATAAGTCAAAAGCAAGAGCTGAGTTGAGACTGTGACGCAGTGCGCCCTTCACAGCCCACCTGCAGGGCTGGCCGCGGACCACGCTAGTCCGTAGACTCTAGACGGAGTATGAGACCAGGATATCAGGAACATCGAAGCAACAGAGGACCAGGACATCAGGAACATGAAGGCATCTGAAGGTATGGACGAAGGAACCTTAACTAACCATTAATAGAGCCTTAACTCACCATTAACAGACTCTCAGACTTTACCTTAACACGGTAAAACAACAACACTGCAAAACTCCATAACTTAGCAAATACCAAAAATTTTGTAAATTCTGTTAAACTTCCTATCGCCTTTTCTGCTCCCAGTTGTGTATTTCCCTGTTTTATTGTAACTACAACGTTATTTAGTTCAACACCTTTTAATGTTTTTTATTGTATCTTCTTTTGACACCCCTTTGTTAATTGTAAACCGACATGATGTGATACCTATCGCGCATGCCGGGATAGAAAAACACAAATAAACATTGGACATCAGTAACATGAAGACATCTGAAGCTACGGATGAAGCAACATCGGACATCAGGAACATGAAGACATCTGGAGGTACGGAAAAAGAGACATCTGACATCAGGAAGATGAAGACGGAGCCATCAAAGCAGAAGAAGACCATGGAGGATCTGGACCGAAGATGAAGACACAGACGACTGTGAAACTCTATCCGAAGGCCTGGAGTGACTGAAAAGGAGCTCTTATATATGGCTGCAGCAGGAAACTGAATGGAGCTGGCTTCTGGCAGGGCCACAAGCACTTTCTGTCGCTGGCCCTTTAAAGAGAATGAAGAGACGCGTGCTGGCGCATAGAGGAGGGCCCAGGCAGAACCATGGACAGCGGCAGTCTCTATGCACAGACGCAGAGAGGAACAGGCAAGCTTCAGAAGCGGCCTCCAGGCCGCAATATCACAGAGCGGCAGCAGCCTCCCATTGCCGCTCAGAAGGGACTTCAGCGGCGGCTCCTCACCACAAGGGGAGCTTGTTGGTGCGGCCTCCAGGCCGCATGAAGATGGCGTTGGTCCTGCCACGTGGGAGGCTCTGCTGGCAGTGTTCCAGCCACAAAGAAGGTGGAGGAGAGGCAGGCACTAGCAGGGATGGCTTCCCTGCCGTGTAAAGACCCCGGCAGCGGCTCCAGCCGTGAAGATGTAGTAGAAGTGGCAGCGGTGGCCATAGCCGCGAAGGAAGGCTCCCGGCAGGTTCGGCCGTGCTGCACAGGGCAGGAAACAGCTGCGGCCTCGGGGCCACGGGGGATGGTGGCAGGACTGCCACGCTCGAAGAGGCAGCAGGTAGGGAGTCTGCCCGCATGCCACGGGCAGATTCACAACAGTGGAGCTGAAGACTTAGAACGGGAACACTTGTAGACTTGGAGCAGGAACACTCGAGACTTGGAAGTGGAACATGAGACTTGGAAGAAGAACAAATGAACCAGGAACTAGGACATCTCTAATGAGAATCAGCAACCCATGCTGGTCTCTGGGGTAGCCCTCTGGCTGCTCCATAAGCCCTTTCTGATTAAATGCTTAGGAACAGTTGGAGCATAAGACCAATGAATGCTGAGGACTCAGGACACTGACAAGACAAGGCTGAAAGCTCTGAAGACATGGGACATGACGAAGGTTCTGAAGATTTGGAATAAGACAAAGCCTCTGAAGGCTTGGAACAAGAAGAGGGCTCAGGACTTGGAACAGGCAGATGGCTGGAACAAGAATTCCGGAAACCAGAGACAAGACTCAGGAACTTGGAACTCAGACTCAGGAAATTTGACTTGGAACTCAGAACTTGGACTCAGAAACTCGGACTCAGGAATTCAAAACTCGGATTCAGGAACTCAGACTCTCAACCCAAGGAAAATGAATCTGAATAATTGAACCAGCTGAGGACTTAGACTGAAGAATAAAGAACCCAGAAGACAAAGACAGGAACACCAGACTTGGACCCCATGTGACGAAGACAGGAACAGGAGACCTCTGGAACGCAGGAGACAAAGACAGGAGCACCAAACAAGGAACAACAACAGGAACTCAGAGGACCTTGAAGGCCAGGAACTCCATGTAAGACCACAGGACTTAAAGACTGTGAAGGCAATGAGGTAGCATTTGAAGAGCCCTTTTATAGGGCTGACAGGAAGGACATCATCTGGAGGCATCAAAGGTTTTTCTCTCTATGGACTCTTTAAATCAGGAACTGATGCACATGCGTATGTCTAGGGGATCCTGTCTCAGTGACGTTGGTGATGAGGGAGGAAGGTGGCAGCTTTCCAGACTGAAAGATCATGGGTCATGTTGGCAGCATCTCTCAGCTGCAGGAAATGACAGCCAGGCCCAGGCAGCGTCAGGTACAGCAGCACTTTTGGCCACGTAGGAAGGCAGAGGCAATGTCAGTGGCATCCCAAGGCTGTGAAAGGAGCATAGCAGGTGTCCAGCTGGCAGTAAGGCCACTCGTGGGGCCCTCCCACAAGTGGTATTGCAACAGTACCCCCTCCTCAAAGTCCCTCCTTCCGGCCTCTTTGCTTTGGCTTTGGAGGAGGCATAGTTAATCCCTTACCAACAGGGACTGAGGGGCAAACACAGGATTCAAAGATACTTGATTACAGTACTGAAACGAAGAACCATTCAGGTCAAGCTGGACAAAGACATGGCTGCAGACTTGGATGAAGATATGGCTGTAGGCATGGACAAAGACATGGTTTAAAACACAATGAAGAGTAGAACCAAGGCTGAAGAATTTGAACAAAAATTTGGGGACAGGTACCTCCTGTGGGCCACAGGCAAAAAAAAAAAAAACTCAGGAAAGAACGAGTCAAAGCATGGAAGGCCTGTCGTGAGAACATGTTTACGGCTCATGGCCTTTCCAATTTGTTGTGAGCCGGTGCTCGATAATATGAGCCTCTGTGCCGTGACACAACCCCGGGCTGGCCATGGTCCATGCCGCTGGTGGGTGAGCACATCCAGACATGGGCTAGGTTGAAGCTAAAGTCTGGAGCCTTGGGACAGACTGAAGACTGAAGTGGAGCTGAAGATTTGAAACAGGAATACTTGTTGACTTGGAACTGGAGCACTTGAACTTGGAAGAAGAACAAATGAACCAGGAGCTAGGACATCTTTAATGAGAACCAGCAACCCATGCTGGTCTCTGTGGTAGCCCTCTGGCCATAAGCCCTTTCGAACTAACCCCTTAGGAACGGCTTGAGCATAGGACTGACAAAGGCTGAGAACTCACAAAATTGATGACAAGACATGGCTGAAGGCTCTGAAGACTTGGGACACGACAAAGGCTCTGAAGACTTGAACAAGATAAGGGATCAGAACTTGGAATAGGTAGATGGCTGGAACAAGAACTCTGGAAACCAGGGACAGGACTCAGGAACTTGGAACTCAGACTCAGGAGCTTGAACTTGGAATTTGAAACTTGGAGCTCAGGAACTTGGACTCTAAAACCAAGAATGAGGACTCTGAAGACTTGAACCAGCTGAGGAATTGGAATGAAGAGCTCAGAAGACAAAGACAGGAACACCAGCCTTGGACCTCAGACGACAGAGACAGGAACAGGAGACCATTGGAACTCAAGAGACGACAACAGGAACACCAAACCAGAACAAGAGACCTGGAACACAGATGACCTTGAAGGCCAGGAACTCCATGGAAGACCAAAGACTTAAGGTCTTGCAAAGGCAATGAGAGAGTATTTGAAGAACCCTTTTATAGGACTTGCAAGAAGGATGTCATCTGGGGGTGCCATGGGCTTTTCCCATTGCGGGCCCTTTAAATCAGGAAGTGAGGTGTGTGCGTGCCTAGGGGATGCTGGCCTCAGCGATGTCGTCAGTGAGGAAGGAAGGTGACAATGTTCCAGGCCGCAAAGATCACAGGTCACATTGAGGGTGTCTCTCAGCCACAGGAAATGTCAGTCAGGCCCAGGCAGTATCAGGTACAGCAGCGCTTCGGGCCACATAGGAAAGCAGAAGTGGTGTTGGCAACGTCACTGTGAGCTGCGGCGGTTGAAAAGCACCTCACCATCAGGCGCCAGCGAGCGGGGAGGCCACCTTCCATCCTGGGCCCCCGCAAGAAGTGAACACCATCTTAAATAAAAAAAAAAAAGAAAAGGAACTATCATCAGGAGGTGAGGGAAATGGGTGACTGCGATGTGTGACCACGCCCCTCCCCCGACGTCACTGTGAGCTCTGGCGGCGGTTGAAAAGTGCCTCACCATCAGGCGCCGCGCGCCGTGCGTCGGGCGCCGAAGGGGCGCGACAAAGGTGCTCTCCCCTTTGTGCACCCCTTCGTGCAACCCTTTGTGCTTCATTTAATAATTTTTCTTTTATGTTTTCTGTTAAATAACCTTTTTTTCAAGTTTCTACCTTATGCCTTTGTTAACAACTTTATTATATATGTTCTCTGTATTTGACTATGGAAATATTTTTTTCTGTTTTATGTAAACTGGTATGATTTGCATTTTAATGTAAGAATGTCGGTATATAAAAATTATAAATAAATAAATAATCCCAAGGCTGCAAAAAGAGCAGAGCCGGCATCTAGCTAGCATTGGTTGATTGAGGTCAATCGCAGGGTCCTCCCACTAGCAGTTTCGCAACAATAGCAGATTGAGACGGAAACACACCCTTTTTCAGTGTCATCATCGCTCCATATATAGATTGTTGCTGTACCGGCAATAGTATTCTTATATCAAAGCAATGGCAAATACCAACTGCCCCTAAAACACAACTTTAGGAACAATAAATAGAGACTTCATTTGTCTGCAGCTTTTCATGTGAGAAACATCTAAAAGCTAAGTGGAATTGTTAGCTTATTTAAAATATCTGGGCCATGTACAACCTTTGTCTATATTTGTCTTAATGTGTGTCTTTAGGGGAATACTTTTAATTTAATTAAGAAAAAAGAGCAAAAGTCTATATTGTGGCTGAATAAAAAAAGAAAGGCAAAAACAAAAAGCTCCTTTTCTTTTAGCCTTGTCTTTAGGGAGGTGCTCTTTTTAGCAAATTAAATTAATAGCCATAAGACTGGTGTCTTCATGCAAGTCTTTAAGCATATATTGGAGTACTGATTGCTCCACAGTGGAATAGAAAATTTCCCAGTAAGTGCATGTCAAGGAAAAGGTATGTTTGCTCATAATCTGAACTGCTCATAATCTCCCTTCCCTTCTACTCACCCACCCCTGGGATTGCTCATCTAATTAGGAACATATTTATTAAATTTGATAAGTTACATTGTAAATCATATTCAAAGTGTTCCATATCAAAATAAATTCACAAAATATCTATTATTCAATGTAATAACTGTGGTGTCTTTATGTTAAGGCAAACCATTTAAAATTTTAGAGCTTGCCCCATTTGTCTGCAGGTCTCTTCAATGAATAAGGTGTTGATTCAACTCAAATTATAATTAGAATCATGGAAATGACGGCAGAAGAAGACCAAACAGCCCATTCAGTCTGCCCAGCAAGCTTTCACACTTATTTTTCTCATACTTATCTGATACTCTGACCACTGAGGTCAAGGCCCTTATTGGTAACTTTTTCATTCTAATTTGCTTCCACCCCTACCATTGATGTAGAGAGCAGTGCTGGAGCTGTATCAATGTGAAGTATCAAGTCTAATTGGTTAGGGGTAGTAACTGCAGCAATAAGCAAGCTACTCTCATGCTTATTTGTTTACCCAGCCTGTGCAATTTAGCACTTGTTGGTTGTTGTCTGAATTTAAATCCTGTTTTATTCATTCCCCCTGCCATTGAAACAGTGAGCTGCGCTGTATATGTATTCAAAGTGAAGTATCAGGCTTGATTGGTTCAGGGTAGTAACCACCACAACAAGCAAGCTACTCCCACATTTATTTATTTACCCAGACTATGCAATTCAATCCGTGTTGGTAGTTGTCTGAATGTAAATCCTCTAATCTTCATCCCCCCTGCATTGATAGTGAAGTATCAGGCTTATTTGGTTTGGGGTAGTAACCACCGCAACAAGCAAGCTACTCCCACGCTAATTTGTTAATACAAATCCTTTTTCCCACATTTCTTCTTGCCTTTGAAGCATAGAGCAATGTTGGAGTTGCATTAACCGTGTAAATGTTTATTGAATAAGGGTATTAATCACCAGGTAGTAGCCGTCATTCCCGCAAGCCACACCCATGCCTCTTCTCTTCATTCACATCCTCAAGACTTTATGGATCCACAGTGTTTATCCCACCCTCCTTTGAAATCCTTCACAGTTTTGGTCTTCACCACTTCCTCTGGAAGAGCATTCAAAGCATCCACAACCTCTCCGTGAAGAAATACTTCGTGACATTGGTTCTGAGTCTTCCTCCCTGGAGTTTTAAATCGTGACCCCTGGTTCTGTTGATTTTTTTCCAACGGAAAAGGTTTGTCGTTGACTTTGGATCATTACAGCCTTTCAGATACTTGAAAGGTTTTATCATATCACCCCTGCTCCTCCTTTCCTCCAGGGTATACATATTTAGATTCTTCAATCTTTCCTCATAAGTCATTCGATGAAGACCCTCCACCTTTATGGTCACCCTTCTCTGGACCACCTCCATCCTGTCTCTGTCCCTTTGGAGATACGGTCTTCAGAACTGAGCACAGTACTCCAGGTGAGGCCTCACCAAGGACCTGTACAAGGGGATAATCACTTCCATTTTCTTACTCAATATTCCTCTCTCTATGCAGCCCAGCATTCTTCTGGTTTTAGCTATCGCCTTTCACATTGTTTAGCCGACTTCAGATCATTAGACACTATCACCCCAAGGTCTCTCTCCTGCTCCGTGCACATCAGTCCTTCACCCCCCCATCGAATACTTTTCTTTCGGATTTCCACACCACATATGCATGACTCTGCACTTCTTGGCACTGAATCTCAGTTGCCATATCTTTGATCAGTCTTCCAGCTTCCTTAAATCCCATCTCATTCTCTCCACTCCTTCTGGCGTGTCCACTCTGTTGCAGATCTTAGTATCATCCACAAATAGATAAACCTTACCTTCTATTCCATCCGCAATGTTGCTCTCAAAGATATTGAACAGGACAGGTACCAATAATGACCCTTGCGGCTCTCCGCTCTCTTTTCCAAGTAAGTTCCATTTACCCTCACACTGTCTTCTGTCCTTCAACCAGTTTCCTATCCATGCCACCACCTTGGCACTCATTCCCAAGCTTCTCGTTTTATTCACAAGCCTCCTGTGCGGGACCATATCAAAAGCTGCGCTAAAATCCAAGTAGTTGACATTGAGCGCTCTTCCTTGATCCAATTCCTTATTCACCCAATCAAAAAAGTCTATCAGATTCATCTGACAGGACCTTCCCTTGGTGAAACCATGCTGCCTCTGGTCCAGCAATTCTGCTGCTTGTAGATAGTTCACTATTCTTTCCTTCAGCAGCGACTCGATTACTTTTCTCACCACCAAGGTGAGGCTAACTGGCCTGTAGTTACCAGCCTCCTCTCTGCTCCCACTCTTGTGAAGAGGGACTACCGCCGCTCTTTTCCAATCACTCGGCACCACTCCCATTTCCAGGGATCTATTGAACAGGTCATGCAGCGGAGCCACCAGCACATCTCTGAGCTCCCTTGGTTTCCTGGGATGAACCTCATCAGGCCCCATGGCTTTGTCCATGTTCAGTTTTCCTAGCTCTTCCCATACATTCTCTTCCATAAACGGAGTTTCATCCATTCCACTCCCCTCTAGTTTCTTGTTAACTAACGATGGTCCTTCACCGGGGTCTTCTTTGGTGAACACCGAACTGAAGTATTCGTTTAATATTTCTGCCATTTCTTCATCTGTTTCACCCATTGATCCTTTTCACCTTTCAATTTCACTATACCACTTTGGACTTTTATCCTTTCACTGATGTATCTGAAAAATGTTTTGTCACCTCGCTTTACCTCTTTGGCAATCGTTTCTTCCGCTTGACTTTTCGCTTTCTTGATTACTTTCTTCGTCTCCCTCAGTTTTACCAGATATTCTTCCTTGTGATCCTCCCTTTGGGATCTTTTATATTTCTCAAACGCTGTTCTTTTATCTTTTATTTTATCAGCCACCTCCTTTGTGAACCAGATAGGTTTCATTCTTTTCTTGCTTTTCTTTACTTTTTTTACATATATATTAGTCGCTTCAGTAATTTCTCCTTTTAATTTGGCCCACTGTTCCACATCTCTCATTTTCTCCCATCCTTCTAGTTCTTCCATCAGGTACTTCCCCATTTCAACAAAGTCCGTGTTTTTGAAACACAAAACCCTGGTCTTTGTGCGACTTCTCCATAACGTATTAGTGATATGAAACCATACCGTTTGATCACTGGTGCTGAGGTGGGCACCCACCTGGACATTAGAGACATTATCTTCATTAGTGAGCTCTAAATCGAGTATAGCTCCCTCCCTCATAGGCTCCATTACCATTTGTTTGTACAGAGCCACTTGCAGGGCATCCATCATTTCTCTACTACTGTTAGGTTCTGCAGAAGGGATTCTCCAGTTTACATCCGGTAGATTAAAATCTCCGACAATCATCACTTCTCCCTTCTTACTCATCTTTTGGATGTCTTCAATCAGATCTCTGTCTAGTACTTCCATTTGATTTTTAGACCTATAAACCACGCCAATAAAACGGATGCCCCATCATTTTTTTTTTTTTAGGACGGCCCATAAAGCTTCTTCTTTGCACCATCTTCCCTGCAGCTCGGATGCTTGGATATTGTTTTTGACATAAAAAGCCACTTCTCCCCCTTTTCTGTCCTCTCTGTCCTTTCTTAACACATTATATCCTAGTATGGTAGTATCCCAATCACGAGAATCTCTGAACCACGTTTCTGTACAGCAACAATGTCCAAGTCCGCCTCTACCATTAGGGCTTGCAGGTCTGGGATTTTATTGCCCAAACTATGAGCATTTGTGCACATAGCTTTCCAGCTATTTTGGTACAGGTTAATGCCTTTCTTGGACTCTCTATGTGACTTATTTAGCTGACGTTTTGTTATCCACTTTGCCCTTTTTTATTTCTCAACCAAGCACATGATGAACTCAACTATTTTACATTGTTTGTCAAGCCATACGAACATTCACAAATGAAAAGAACAAGAAGTGCACCTTTGTACTAAGTTACAAACATATCCTTCTGGTCCTTGTTTACATTTGAAAGCTAAAAAATGATTAGCAAATCAACCTTAATGAGAAACATATCTTGATACTAAAATCTTCGCTTGGGGCCCTGTTTCAGAGCAGGTAAAAATGATCATCCTTGTACTGATGAAAAAGAACTTGAACGTGAAATAAAAGCAAACTAAAGGAGCCATATACTAAGCAGCACAATGCATTAACATGGATTAAATGCTGAAACTGGTACTTAATGTTCATTAAAAACATGAAGAGTAAAGGGGAAACTCAGATCAGTCAGCATTGTTTTTAATGATAGTGCTATCACATTAGAAGTTTGGGGGCTCCTATTGGTAAGGGGGTGAGTACCAGGGGTGGAGGGCTTAGGGAATAGTACCATGTTGTTCACTAAACTGCAGTACTTGATTAGTGAATAACAAGGGGGCAATGGAGTATCAGCGAGTAGAAAGCAGGCACTCAACGCTGAGTGCCTGCTTTCTTAACGAGCACCCAACCACCTCTTCCAGGGACACAATGACCTACCATGCTAAAAAGGACGCACTAAGGAAAATTGTGTGCCCCTAGCCTGTCCTTGTGTTCGGGTGCCTAGGAGACATGGCTGGGCACCCATGTCTGACTTGTCCTAAGCTCCCTCCCCCGAAGGTGTGGCCCGATGGATCAAGTGGTCTGGGTCAGATCCGAGTGGGGGGGGAGGGGGGAGGGTTAGTACCTGAATGGAGCTCCTTAGGAAAGCCCTTTGAAAACGTAAAATCTTCTCCCTCCCATGGGCCAGGAACCCCTACTGGAGAACTTCCTCCGGCAGGGCTGTTCCGATTGGTCCTTTTCACTGACATTTGTCAGCAATAAGTGAAGGAATGAATAAATCAATATTAAAGTGTCGGGTACTTAATATTAATTGATTCACTCTTTCACTTATTGTCGATTGGTCCTTTCATTGTCACATGTCAGCGAAAGAACCAATCATCTTTCAGAAGGCTCTTCTGAAAGGGGATTGGTGCTTTCTACTGAGAAATGTCAGTGAAAAGGACCAATCGGGACCAGCCCTGCCAGAGGAGGTTCTCCGGCAGGAGTTCCCGGCCCACCGGAAGGAGAAGATTTGAAGTTCTCAAAGGGCTTTTCTAAGGTCCTCCATTCAGGTACTGAACCCCCCCTCCCGGATTTGACCTGGACTGCTTGGCCCATTGGGCCAGACCTTGGAGTAGTTTTACCATTGTTTTACATTTTTTTTTTTTTTTTTTTACCTAACTCCTTTTTGTTCCTCCGACTTAATATC
Source organism: Rhinatrema bivittatum (assembly GCF_901001135.1). NCBI lineage: Eukaryota > Metazoa > Chordata > Amphibia > Gymnophiona > Rhinatrematidae > Rhinatrema > Rhinatrema bivittatum. The sequence goes on along the minus strand of NC_042619.1, from coordinate 276,936,818 downwards.
GCCATGATATTAAATTGGAGGAAGTAAAGAAAAGCTGTATTTTCTGCTTTTCTGTACAACTTTTTCGGGTGCTCAGAAAGTAACGCCTGCTCCGAGCAGGCATTAATTTCTGAGCACAAAAATGTGTGTATTGGATGCACATTTTTTTACTGCATGAGTGAATAACTAGTAGCCTCATCGTCATGCATTTGCATATGATGAGCGCTATTAGTTTTCCGGCACGTTGGACATGCATTGTGGAGGCGTTAATGCCCTTATAGCATAAGGGGCTGTGGACATTCCTACACAACCCATGCCCAACTGTGGGTTAAACAGTGCATTTGGCAGAGTGCACTATATTGCATCGACCTCCAGGGCACAGTTCTAACATAGATCACTATCAGGCCGATACAGTACAGTGCGATCCGACGGAGCACACTGTTAACCCGCGATTGGACGTGCGTTTACGACACGCTAGCTTTACCCCTTATTCAGTAAAGGGTAATATCGCATCTAAAACATGCGTCCAACCCCCACCGAACCTAATAGCGCCCGCAACATGCAAATGCATGTTGATGGCCCTATTAGGTATTCCCGCGTGATACAGGAAGTAAAATGTGCAGCCAAGCCGCACATTTTACATTAAGAAATTAGCTCCGGGGAAGTGCACAGAAAAGCAGTAAAAACTGCTTTTCTGTGCACCCACTGACTTAATATCATAGCTTAATATCACGGCTCGCGGGTTGAAAACCGGACGCTCAATTTTGCCGGCGTCCAGTTTCCGAGCCCGTGGCTGTCAGCGGGCTCGAGAACCAACACTGGCAAAATTGAGCGTTGGCTGTCAAACCCGCTGACAGCCACCGCTCCTGTCCAAAAAGAGGCACTAGGGACGCGCTAGTGTCCCTAGTGCCTCTTTTTGCCGCGGACCCTAATTTAAATAAATTAATTTACTGTATCGCGCGCACAAAGTAAACAAAGAGTAAGTGCAAAGCTATTAAAAGAAAAGTGAATTTTAAAAAAAATTCCTCTTATGCACATCAGAGGGACTCATGCCAAGCACAGCACACATGTTCAAATTTTAAATTATTTTCTAATAAAAGCAGTGTCTTGGGCTTTCTCCTTGCTTTTTTATACAAGAATTTTTTTTTTTTTTTGCTGTAATTGCTAAGTATTGTATTAAAGATGGTCAAGGTAATCTGCATTACTGTACTGATACTATGGAATTTTATGCATTATTATTCAGTAGCCCTTATTTAGAATAAACACATGCTTGTAGCAAAAAGAGGTCTTGGCACTCACAGTAATTCATATATAAATTTCATCAAAATGCTCAAATGCTGTATTCTCAAGCTCTCTTTATAACATTGGTTATAATAATTGTAAATCTATATAAATGTACATAGGGCTGTACAAGTCAATCACTGCTTCCAATCTGTGTTTGAGCATTAGTAGAGGTTTTTTTAGGCCCAATGCTTTCCTCCTACTGCTTTGGACTATTATCTTAATTGGAAGTGGCACCTATTGGGTAAGAAGCCATAAGCCCTCCTTCACAATTATGAGAATATGTTTCCTCAATTTAGACCAGCAATTACAGTGAAAGCTCTTGGCCGAGGGCCACAAACTATAGCTTCCTCTGGAACCTGCCTAGCTGGACCTTAAGTCTGGACTCTAGATGTTGCCATTGAGTGATAGATGACAGTCTCTCCCCATAAGTGCTGAGAATGCTGTCTCTGTAGCATTCCCAGCTGACAGACGTTTTGCCTAAGAATCAAACCTAGGATTTCAATATTGCAGTGCTGCACACTGCCATTGAAACATCAGGCCAACCCTTGAGCATAGAAGGTTAAGTGATCTCCTTAAGCTCAAATGCTGAGCGGTGAAGAGTGAAATCATGCTGAGGCCTCAAGACTCACAGTTGTGTTTTATTTAGATACTAGGAACTGTACCCGTTCTATGCCCGGGTGGCGAGCCTTTTTATTGGCAGATATGCTCTTGCATGGAAGCGTTAGCTGAAAGGGAAAAACTAAATTGTTTTTACCCAGGGCAAGGGACGTGGAGGCACATTTGCTAAACCCAGGGCTGGCAAAGTTTATTTACCAAGCTGTCTCTTGCACTCCCCCACACCCCCTCTCCTCTCTCACACACACACATTCTCTCTCATCAGCATCCCCCCACCCACCCTCTCGTACCACACTAGGGATGTGAATCGTGTCCTCGATCGTCTTAACGATCGATTTCGGCTGGGAGGGGGAGGGAATCGTATTGTTGCCGTTTGGGGGGGTAAAATATCGTTAAAAATCGTGAAAAATCGAAAAACCGGCACATTAAAACCCCCTAAAACCCACCCCCGACCCTTTAAATTAAATCCCCCACCCTCCCGAACCCCCCCCCAAATAACTTAAATAACCTGCGGGTCCAGCGGCGGTCCGGAACGGCAGCGGTCCGGAACGGGCTCCTGCTCCTGAATCTTGTCGTCTTCAGCCGGCGCCATTTTCCAAAATGGCGCCGAAAAATGGCGGCGGCCATAGACGAAAAAGATTGGACGGCAGGAGGTCCTTCCGGACCCCCGCTGGACTTTTGGCAAGTCTCGTGGGGGTCAGGAGGCCCCCCACAAGCTGGCCAAAAGTTCCTGGAGGTCCAGCGGGGGTCAGGGAGCGATTTCCCGCCGCGAATCGTTTTCGTACGGAAAATGGTGCCGGCCATACGCATATGGCCGGCGCCATTTTCCGTACGGAAAATGGCGCCGGCAGGAGATCGACTGCAGGAGGTCGTTCAGCGAGGGTTCCGGCGCCTCACTGAACGACCTCCTGCAGTCGATCTCCTGCCGGCGCCATTTTCCGTACGAAAACGATTCGCGGCGGGAAATCGCTCCCTGACCCCCGCTGGACCTCCAGGAACTTTTGGCCAGCTTGTGGGGGGCCTCCTGACCCCCACGAGACTTGCCAAAAGTCCAGCGGGGGTCCGGAAGGACCTCCTGCCGTCCAATCTTTTTCGTCTATGGCCGCCACCATTTTTCGGCGCCATTTTGGAAAATGGCGCCGGCTGAAGACGACAAGATTCAGGAGCAGGAGCCCGTTCCGGACCGCTGCCGTTCCGGACCGCCGCTGGACCCGCAGGTTATTTAAGTTATTTGGGGGGGGTTCGGGAGGGTGGGGGATTTAATTTAAAGGGTCGGGGGTGGGTTTTAGGGGGTTTTAGTGTGCCGGCTCACGATTCTAACGATTTATAACGATAAATCGTTAGAATCTGTATTGTATTGTGTTCCATAACGGTTTAAGACGATATTAAAATTATCGGACGATAATTTTAATCGTCCTAAAACGATTCACATCCCTATACCACACCCTCCCCAACCCCCTCTTACCAACCATGCTCTCTGTCACCCCCCCTCTCTCACACACATATTCTCTCTCACTGGCATCCCCCCCATGCTCTTTCTCACACCCTTCTGCTCTCTCTCACCCTCCCCTCCCCGACACACATTCTCTCTCTCACCAGCATGCCGTGGGACCTGTGCTGTTTGTGGCGAAGATGAAGGCTAGGTGTGCCATTCGCGGCATATGGGGGCCTTCCATTTTCACCTTGAGCAGAAAATAGCTGCGGAGACCCTGGCATGCCACGAACGGAGCGTGTCCCATGGCACACGCTCCATTCGCGGTGAAGATGAAGGCCCGGGTGCGTCAATCACGGCACACAGGGGCCTTCTCTTTTCGCCGTGAACGGCACGCCGGACCTTCATCTTCGCCGCAAACAGAGCATGTGCGGCGGAACGCGCTCCGTTCACGGCATGCCAGGGTCTCCTCTGCTATTTTCTGACTGTCCCACGGTGGCCACTGTCCTTCCGGTTTTGAATAGTCTTCCAGTGAGGAAGGAGATCGGCGAGGTGAGGGAGGAAATCTGCGGGAAGGAGGAATTCTGCACAAAATCTGCATTCCGCAGTAGCGCTGAATTCCCCCAGGAGTAAGTCTTGTAGCTGATGTTGTGACATGGCTGATGTACGGCGTGTTTGATCCTCCAAGGCGGCCAGGGAGCTGCCTGCGCCATCTATCAGCAGGCTGGGGAACATGCGCGACCACTGACGGACACACTACCAAGCCCGATATATTATGGATTAGGCAAGGCAGCCTCCATTTGCCTTAAAGTAGAACAACTCTACACAGATTTATATATTGTAATGGGGGGAAAAGTAGATTTTTAACTTTTCTGAACAAAATGTTGTTCCATTTTTTTTAAACTTCAATTTTTAGTAAAGTTCATAGAAAATTCCAAACAGGCAAACAGCATTAAATAAACACAACAATCAAACTCTCACATAAGGATGAAGGGTTTCAATTTTTATGATCACTGGAAAAATGTTTAATAAAATTGATAGCAAAGCAAGGTATCTTGTCGGGTCATCTTCACTTCCACAACTGGTCCCTTGCACTGAGTCAATTCATGTTGGACTATTTATACGGAAGGAAAGTGAGGCATTCTCAGTCAGATCTTTGGGAATTGCAATATTTCAGATTCTAAAAAAATGCATTTTGATCTATTATTTCATCTGATATGTAAGTGGCAAAATGAATGTCTTAAATGAAAGAATGCAAATATTAGTGAAGAGACATTAATTGTTTTGGTTAAGACCTTTAAATGTAATCTCATTCACATGTACTCTTTTAATGCCTATTGATACTTAAGGGTCACCAGAAAAATGACATTTTGACTTCTTAAGAAGACAGACATTGCCAATAGTCTTTATAAACTCCATAAATTGCAGCATTTCACTAGGTTTCAATATTTTATTAAAAAAAAAATGTTTTGCACTAACCAGTGTCCTTGATGGAATACATTTAAACACATTCATAAATACTGCATAAAAAATATCAACACTAAAAACCAGAGAAACAGAAAATCATAAATCTTCTACCAATAACCAAATTCACTTACACTACTGACACTCACCAGGGTACCAGAACTCCTTATACATCTTTACTTAGCTCCTACTTGAAGTCCCACAATACAAAACCCTGTTTAAAAAAGAATATTTGTAGCTGCTTCTGAAAGGATTTGATAAACTTTTTTTGTCTCAAATTGTAAGGGAGAGCATTCTTAAGCCACTGGGCCAGATACCAAGAAGATCTTTTCACATGATTTAATGAATCAAATGTAATGCAAGGAAATCTAGAAGGTTCTGTCCTCCTGACCTTAAATCACGAGAAGGATTTTAAGAGAGAAAAAAGAGATGCTAATGGGTCCTAACACTTGACAAGCAATGAAGAATTTAACATCTATGTTCTGGGCAAGTCTCCTATTGTATACATGTAATTCGGTTTGTGTTTAGTTATGTCTGCTCAACAAAGCCAAGATAGAACTCTTTCTCTTTACCCCAAACCTCTTCCCTTCTTACCACTTTCTCTATTCCTATGGGTTAACACTGTCATCCTTCCAGCCCTCTCATCCCGTATACTTGGGGTCATCTTCAACTCTTTACTCCCCTTTCTACACAAATCCCAAGTACTCCTAAAATATGTTGTTTCTTTCTCTACATCAGAATAGCTAACTGCGGAGGTACAAAACTTTCTCTATAACACCAGAATCTGTTCCTTTCTTTCTGAACACAATACCAGAAATCTTATCCACTTTCTCATCACCTCTTGATTTGACTAATGCAACTTGCTCTCATAGGTCTCCCATTAAACCTTCTCTTGCTACTAAAACATATCCAAAATTCAACTGCATAAATTATCTTTCACCATAAGAACATAAGAACATAAGAAAATGCCATACTGGGTCAGACCAAGGGTCCATCAAGCCCAGCATCCTGTTTCTAACAGTGGCCAATCCAGGCCATAAGAACCTGGCAAGTACCCAAAAACTAAGTCTATTCCATGTAACCATTGTAACCATGTAACCATGTAACCATTGCTAATGGCAGTGGCCAAAGTTGCTATACCCATTTAAGCCCTCTTCTCAAGTCACTACATTGGTTCCCTATCTGTTTCCGCAAACAGTGCAAGCTCCTCTTACTCACCTATAAAAGCATTCACTCTGCAGCTCCTCTCTACCTCTCCTCTCCTATCTCTCCATACACCCTTCCTCGTGAACTCCACTCATAAGGAAAGTCACTCCTATCTATGCCATTTGTTTTTACTGCCAACTCCCACCTCCATGCTTTTCATTTTACTGCACTATACACTTTGAATAGTCTTCCCTAAGTTGGTGTTTTTTATTCTTTCTCTTGCCTTACTTAAATCCAGTCTAAAAACCCACTTTTTTGAGACTGCTTTTAAATCTTAACCTCTGATTATCTCACTTACAACCTTATTGATTTTAACCATTTTCTTAATAAATGAAATTCCCAAAATCTTTTTTTGCACTGTATATTTGCCTTGATTAGATTGTAAGCTCAACAAAGCATAGACTACTATATGTGCTTTTTTAGGAGTGAGAAGAAGTAAAAATTTCATTTTGTTTTTTGTTTCATTTTGGGGGTTTTCCCAATTAATTTTGTTTTGCTTAATGTTTATATTGTTTATTTCATTAAACAAAATAAATATTAATCCCTCTCCCAAAAAATAAACCAGAAAAAATGAAACGGGGTCTCCTGTCCTACCACCTGAAAAAGAAGCTGGAGTCAGGATCCTCCCCAGCCCCCACTTAGCTGGTCTGGGAGGGATACAAAGCTGGGTTCTAGGCCCAGGTTGGCCTTCTGTAGGCCTAGGCTGCAGTAGGTTCCTGTGACCTCAGCCTAAGCCCTATGCAAGGTCCAGGCTTTGAGGCCTAGACCTGACCCTGATGCCCAGTCCAGAGACTTGGTCCCAATGCCTGAGCCTTGGCCTAGACAAGGTCCAGGGGCCTAGGCCCAATGATAGGGCCTGGTCCAAACCCAGGCCCAACACTAGCCCGTACATCAAAATGACACTTTCTACTGGGGAAGACACACCAGAGTTAATTTGATTCCAGTGCATCCCAGTAGATAGTGTTATTTCAAGGAGTATAAAAGAAGACAGAAGACAGCTGAAGAATGCCTCTGATATGTGGTCTCCAGACCTGAGACTGACCATGGACTGAGGCCCTGGTATTGGGACTCAGCCTCCAGGTTGGGCCCCAGCATTGAGCCTCGGTCCAGGCCAGACTTGGCTGGAACATCAGATCAGGCAAGTCTAATTTCTGGGGGGCCTGGGCCTTTGCTCAGATCTTGACCAAGACCCCGCATCGGGCCAGGTTATAGACTGAGACCCTGGCATCTCGCTTGGGCATATGCTGTAGCCCCTGCATTGGGCTGTGGCTTATGCCTAGATAAAGCAGGCCTCAGTCTTGGGCCTAGGCTGAAGTGTGGGAGTCATGCTCAGGCATAGGGCAGTGCTCCTGCTTTGGGTCTCGGCCTGTTTCCTTTCCAAGGCCCAAGCTTTAGGCCTAGGCCTGGGCCCAGGCCCAGGCCCTATGATTTACTTTTGTTTTCCCAATTTTCAAAATGGAACAAAATTCTGGCTTAATTTTGTCAGAATTTAAATCATTCCATTTTGAAAATGACCCAAACGAAATAGAAAATGTCGTCTTATTTCTTATTAATCTCAAATTCCCATTCCTAGTGCTTTTGTACAGCACTGCATACATTGAGTAGTGTTATAGAAGTTATAATTAGTAGTAGTAGTGTTAGTAATCAGTGGTGGTCTATCAGAAATTTCTCATAAGCAGAGGTTAGCCAATTTTCATATAGAATTTAATAATTTTTTCTAGTAGAAACATGCACCTCCTGTCTCTATAACTTATATAGAAGCTAGAAAATATAGCTAGGGTGGAAATTTTGATAGGGGGGAGATAAACGTGAGTTCAGCTTCTGAAGAATGTCTATGGTAAGCAAAATCATATCAGACCCAAAAGAGATGTGCTCAAAGTGGTTACCTGAAATGAAAATAATACCCACTCTGCAAATGTCAAGTTTGCAACCCATCACAATAACTGTGTAAAAATCACAGATCAGACATACTGACCTGACAGACATAGTGGAAAATTGGTAATATGCTCCTGACATCAGCAGGGTAGTCCCCTGGTCAAGAGCTTTGTCCATTCAGGTATCTGCAACAAGGTACTAACCAAACAAGTGTCTATGACCTTAATAACCCATTGTGGTACCCAGAAATAAAGTGTCAGATACTGCTCAGGATGCCACATACAAAACTAATAGCGTAGGTGCAGCGAGAGGAAAACTGAAACAGGTGACAGGAAGTACTGGGAGGAGAAGATGTCACAGTGAAGATCCATTGCCACACAGATACACCCTGATAAAGAATGTAATTGTCCACTCACTACTTAAGCAGATTGTCATCAGGCAATATAAATTCTAGCTGGGAGTTAAGATTATCTGTTTAGGGCTATCTGACTAGCACACAGGGTGAGCAATGAATGTATTATTGTTAATGTTTCCTCATCATTTAGAACCTACCCAACTAGATAGGGGTGTTATTCCCCTGTATAAGATTGGCAGGGGTAGTTTCCTGGGGGCCTGAGCTCACAGTAGGAACTGTAGGCCATATCAGAAAATAAGTAGCAGCTTTGGAGCTGATATCTCATTAGGGTTGTATATTAGTTTGAATCAAATTCATAAAATACAATGAATGAGGCCATTTTTTATTCATTCCAAATGAGCTGTATGTTTTGTATATTTATAAAAAAAAAGGACCTCTAGCAGGACCAAGTCTCAGGTTGGTCTCATCACTGAGGCCTAGGCCCGGTGATGGAGCCCGAGCCATCACAAGGCCCAAGCCAAGATCCAGGTTTGAAGCTGGGGCTGGGGACTGGCCTGAAGCCAGATTCCAAGGTCTAAGTCTGACAATGGGGCCTGGGTCCCATCACTGAGGCTTGACCCAAGCCTGGGTTCCATTGCCTAGGCCTAGGGCCAGGCCTGACATCAGGGCCAGGTCTGAGGCCTGGTTCTGTCACCAAGGCCTAGGCATGATGCTGGAGCCCCTGCAAAAAAGACACAAATGATCAGTTGAAGTTCTTTTCAACAATATCTACTGGAGCCCCAACATTGAGCCTAGGTCTTGGTGACAGAACCAGGCCTTGGGCTAGGCCCAGCATCAGAACTGGGCCTAGGCCTGAGCTTCATTCACAAGATCTGGCCTAGGTAACTGGCTCTGGCACTGGGCCCAGGTCTGCATGATGGGATGGGGTTTGGCATTGGGCCAGGGCCTAGGCCCAGACTTCAGCAATAGGAATCAGCCTTGAACTGGGCTTGGCATTGGGCCTGGTCTTAGGCCTAGGCCTCAGTGATGGGATATGGCCCTGGCCCAATTTTTTGTTTGACAGTGAAGTTAATAGGGCCTAAGGATTGCTTTACCCTTTGACATCAATGTAAAATGAAAAAAAATAAAACAAATAACAAATATTTATTTTTTTTGAGATGAACCTAACAAATGATTTTGATCTAAGAAATAAATGAATGAACTGAAACAAATGTTTTTACTTTGTACATCCCTATGCCTCATGCTTTGCTTCTTAGTAGCAATGTGCATTTGTTTAAAAATGCATGGTAATTTGAACCAAATCAGTAATTTGTTTTATTTGTTTTAGATTGAAATGAAATCACAATCGTCCCAAAAATTCCTAAAATTTCTGGGTTCCTTCGTTTTGGAAAATAGTGCACACTATTTTGCAAAGTAAATAACAATGAAAAAATGAAACAAAAAATAAAATAAAGCCCATGAAATGAAAAAACAAAACTTTATCTGAAAATGAATACAATGAACCAAAGCAGGCTAAATTTACCTGTACATTCCTAGTTTACAATGGAGTACCTAGTTGGATTGTTGATAATGTTCCAATTCACAGTCAAGCCAAAAATCGTGAGCTGTAACAAATAATACAGTAAGAAATAGAGGTCGGGGCAGGGCTTCATTATGAAATCTAGAAGTTGAAAGGAATGTCAAATACATACTTTTTGATGTAGGAATTGCCCATATACTTCATGTTGTATGGGATAGGTTAAACCATTCTAAGAATAATCAGAACAAACAGTTTATAGATGCGATGGTTTAGCCTATCCCTTATGCCAATGAGCTAGCTGAAAATCCTATTGTGATAATATAAATGTCAGTCTCTTTCTTTTCTGTTCCAAGGTAAGGTTGTAGCCTGTACAGCTTTGCTATACTCTTGTTGTTTAATCAGCAAAACACATGGGAGAAGATTAACTGCTATTTGACACTTAATTAATATTGATATTAGATTAGGAAAGTATTCCACTTGAAATTTTCTTGGAGTTAAGAAGACAGAGTGTAAAAATGTCTAGAGACAATTAGGCAAAGCTCTGTATGCTCATATCAGAGAGCTGCAAGACAGAGCTGCATAGAGCTGAATAAGGAAGAATTAGTGCAAAAGGAATGTGCAGGAGGAGATTTTTCATTTTAGCTCATTTTTTTTCATTTCTGGGTTGTGTATTGGAATTTATTTTGTTTAATGTTTAGTCTGGTTTGCTTCATTTGCCAATCTGAAATACACATTAAATAATAATAATAATAATAATAAAAAAAAGAAACATTCCCACTCACTTATGGGGTCCCAGCTCCTACATATACCAACAGAGGTTTCAAAGTAAAAAGAGGCAGAAGGGAGCCAACCAGCTATAATTTAAATATGTTACCAATTGCAGAGTCAGTTGGCACTACATTGTTTTAGGGTCATTAAACAATATGGCGGTAAAGCATTACAGCACTGAATGATTTACAGCCCTGCAACTGGCCCCATTTTTATATTGCAGGCAGCGGGGCAAGAGCAACTGAGGCTTGATCCTGTCCCTTTCTGCTTTGGAAACTACAAATGGAGGAAGTAATAGCTGTAGAGGGATGCAGCAGGGAGGGGAAGGGCCATTTGTGCTGCTAAATAGTGTGCACTGTTTGCTAGCAGACACTCTTTATCCACAGATCTCTCCAAAAGATTTCTGTTTTTACATATTTTGAAATGATTATTTTCAGTTCATTTCATTTGGACTGAACTGAAAATGGATTCATTTATCACGTTTTACCCAACTGGGTAAAATGAATGCACATCTTTATGTAGTTTAATTCTAGAGAGACCTTTGGCATTTTTTAGAGCAACCCTAAGGGCCGAATTTTAAAAAGATTACGTGAATTTTAAAAAGATTACTCCGGACGATTTACGCGCGTAACTGGGTTTATGCGTGCCAGACCTATTTTAAAAAGGCCCGGCGACGCGCGTAAATCCCCAGGCTGCATGTAAGTCCCGGGGCTTGCAAATAGGGGTGGGGTGGGGGTGGGGAGTGGGTGGGGTGGGGCGGTCTGGGGGCGGGGTCAGGCTTCCCAGGGCTGAAGTAAGTTTCAAGATAAAAAAAAGAAGTCATCAAAGGTAGGGGGGAAAGGGTGGGGAAGGTAGGGGAAGGGAAGGTGGGGTGGGGGGAAGGAAAGTTCCCTCCGAAATCGGAGCAGACTGGGAGGGAAAGGGGGAAGGCAGCATGACTCGGAGCAGGTTCGGCGCAAGCAGGTGCACAATTGTGCACCTGCTTGCGCGCGCCGATCCCAGATTTTATGACAAGTGCGCACCTGTGCGCGCATTTTATAAAATCGAGCGTACATGTGTGCGGTCAAGTAACTTGCGCACATGTACGCCCGCGCGCAAGCTTTAAAACTCTACCCCTAAGGTTTTTCCCTTACCCAGGGTTTTGGGATTAGTCAGGCTCTGCTTATAAAATCCAGGCTGAGCATGCGTAGTTTTGTTTTTTAGAGAGTAAGGAGGAGATGTTTCGTGATCCCCACATTCATGCCGCACAGCCTGTTCCAGAGGGGTCAGGACTTTGCTTCCCTGTCAGTGCCCCATGGACCTGCAAGAGGGACTGTCCTGGGAGAAAATAAGAAGAGAGTGATTTTTTGACTCTTGGAGAGATCTTTATTTTCCTGACCTTTTCCAGTTCAGGAAGAAATGGGATAGAGGCTATTTTGTCCTGCCCTTGTTAGAACTGTGGACCCTTGAGCTGGCTTGAGAGCAGATGGATCCACCGAAGGAAGGCCCTCTGGTGGCTCTCGTAGCCGGGAGGTGTTGCAGGACCAGGAGACCAGACTGGAACTTCACCTTTACCAGACCTCGTTCCCCGCAGGTTGAGCCCTTGGGTGCTGGCAGGACATAGGCGAAGGTCTCCTGGCAAGGAGAGTCCAGTAGACAGTCCGAGTTGAGGCTGGCAGAGATCCAGAAGAACGGAGATGGTCCAGGAGTCAAGGCGGGCAGCAGCGGTGCAATACAGTAAACCAGGCCAGAAGTTGGGGCAGGCAGAAGACAAGCAGGAACCAGAGAACACGCCAGAGGTCAGGAAGGGCAGAAGACAGGAGAATCAGGATACCAAGCCAAAGTCAGAGTCGAGAAGACAACCGAAGACAGGAACTGGAGGAGGAGTGGAACCACAGGAACATAAGAACATAAGAAAATGCCATACTGGGTCAGACCAAGGGTCCATCAAGCCCATCATCCTGTTTCCAACAGTGGCCAATCCAGGCCATAAGAACCTGGCAAGTACCCAAAAACTAAGTCTATTCCATGTAACCATTGCTAATGGCAGTGGCTATTCTCTAAGTGAACTTAATAGCAGGTAATGGACTTCTCCTCCAAGAACATATCCAATCCTTTTTTAAACACAGCTATACTAACTGCACGAACCACATTCTCTGGCAACAAATTCCAGAGTTTAATTGTGCGTTGAGTGAAAAAGAACTTTCTCCGATTAGTTTTAAATGTGCCCCATGCTAACTTCATGGAGTGTCCCCTAGTCTTTCTACTATCCGAAAGAGTAAATAACTGATTCACATCTAGCCGTTCTAGACCTCTCATGATTTTAAACACCTCTATCATATCCCCCCTCAGTCGTCTCTTCTCCAAGCTGAAAAGTCCTAACCTCTTTAGTCTTTCCTCAGGGGAGTTGTTCCATTCCCCTTATCATTTTGGTAGCCCTTCTCTGTACCTTCTCCATCGCAATTATATCTTTTTTGAGATGCGGCGACCAGAATTGTACACAGTATTCAAGGTGCGGTCTCACCATGGAGCGATACAGAGGCATTATGACATTTTCCGTTTTATTCATCATTCCTTTTCTAATAATTCCCAACATTCTGTTTGCTTTTTTGACTGCCGCAGCACACTGAACCGACGATTTCAATGTGTTATCCACTATGACACCTAGATCTCTTTCTTGGGTTGTAGCACCTAATATGGAACCCAACATCGTGTAATTATAGCATGGGTTATTTTTCCCTGTATGCATCACCTTGCACTTATCCACATTAAATTTCATCTGCCATTTGGATGCCCAATTTTCCAGTCTCACAAGGTCTTCCTGCAATTTATCACAATCTGCTTGTAATTTAACTACTCTGAACAATTTTGTGTCATCTGCAAATTTGATTATCTCACTCGTCGTATTTCTTTCCAGATCATTTATAAATATATTGAACAGTAAGGGTCCCAATACAGATCCCTGAGGCACTCCACTGTCCACTCCCTTCCACTGAGAAAATTGCCCATTTAATCCTACTCTCTGTTTCCTGTCTTTTAGCCAGTTTGCAATCCACGAAAGGACATCGCCACCTATCCCATGACTTCTCACTTTTCCCAGAAGCCTCTCATGAGGAACCTTGTCAAACGCCTTCTGAAAATCCAAGTATACTATATCTACCAGTTCACCTTTATCCACATGTTTATTAACTCCTTCAAAAAAGTGAAGCAGATTTGTGAGGCAAGACTTGCCCTGGGTAAAGCCATGCTGACTTTGTTCCATTAAACCATGTCTTTCTATATGTTCTGTGATTTTGATGTTTAGAACACTTTCCACTATTTTTCCTGGCACTGAAGTCAGGCTAACCGGTCTGTAGTTTTCCGGATCGCCCCTGGAGCCCTTTTTAAATATTGGGGTTACATTTGCTATCCTCCAGTCTTCAGGTACAATGGATGATTTTAATGATAAGTTACAAATTTTTACTAATAGGTCTGAAATTTCATTTTTTAGTTCCTTCAGAACTCTGGGGTGTATACCATCCGGTCCAGGTGATTTACTACTCTTCAGTTTGTCAATCAGACCTACCACATCTTCTAGGTTCACCGTGATTTGATTCAGTCCATCTGAATCATTACCCATGAAAACCTTCTCCATTACGTGTACCTCCCCAACATCCTCTTCAGTAAACACCGAAGCAAAGAAATCATTTAATCTTTCCGCGATGGCCTTATCTTCTCTAAGTGCTCCTTTAACCCCTCGATCATCTAACGGTCCAACTGACTCCCTCACAGGCTTTCTGCTTCGGATATATTTAAAAAAGGTTTTACTGTGAGTTTTTGCCTCTACAGCCAACTTCTTTTCAAATTCTCTCTTAGCCTGTCTTATCAATGTCTTACATTTAACTTGCCAATGTTTATGCTTTATCCTATTTTCTTCTGTTGGATCCTTCTTCCAATTTTTGAATGAAGATCTTTTGGCTAAAATAGCTTCTTTCACCTCCCCTTTTAACCATGCCGGTAATCGTTTTGCCTTCTTTCCACCTTTCTTAATGTGTGGAATACATCTGGACTGTGCTTCTAGAATGGTATTTTTTAACAATGACCACGCCTCTTGGACATTTTTTACTTTTGTAGCTGCTCCTTTCAGTTTTTTTCTAACAATTTTTCTCATTTTATCAAAGTTTCCCTTTTGAAAGTTTAGCACGAGAGCCTTGGATTTGCACACTGTTCCTTTTCCAGCAGGAACAAGAACAGGAAAAGGCACTAGAACAAGCTGGAACACAGGAACGGAGACTGGAATGCAGGAACAAGCAACTAGCTACTCTCTCAAGCTGACCTGTTGCCAAGGCAAGGAAGATAAGCATTAAGTGGGCTTAAATAGCCCCAGCCGGTGATGTCAGCATTGGAGGCTGGGCTGAGGTTTCTCGCTGTGGCCCCTTTAAATCCCCAGCTAGGCCGCACACACGCGCTTAAGGGGGAGGAGCCCAGGAAGCAGTCAGCGGTGTCTCCCTCATGGGGAGAACCCCACAGTGGAGGCCTGGTGTGAGCTGCGCGGCAGGACCACAGAGGAAGACAGAGGCCGGCATCTGCCAGTTAAGGTAGGGTGACCCAGCTGCGGCGGTCCACGGCCGGGATTCCCAACAGCCTTAGCAGTTGTAAGGGGTTCTGCAGTTGCCCAGAAGTAAGAGAGAAGAGTTTTGTTTTTTTCATTTTTGTTGGGTGGAAACCTAATTTCTTTTCACCAGGAAGGGACATTGACTCAGTAATTTGGGTGAGAAGGAAAGGATATTTTTTTTTGCTTTGTATCAAGAGTTTGAATACTTTTGGTGATTTGAACTTTCATCATGCTTTTCCCTGAAAAGCGTGATGAATATATTTTGAACATCATTGCAAGTGTCAACCCAGGGTATTTCAATCCAACTAAAACACCTATCAGGTCATCAAGGAGTGAGTAGGCTTGAGAGAATGACTGAGATGAAGTTGACTGTTTAAAGGTCCCCACTCCATGAGCCTATGTCCTTGAAGACTTGCCTACTCCCCACTGGAAGATCCCTGGCACCCTGGTGGCTAACAGATATGGTCTGTAGAAGGGAGAATCAAAGGTCTGAGAAAATAAGATTTTCCCCAAAGATTGTTATGTGTCCCTGTATTCCAGGAGTCATCTGAAGAGGGGGTTGCATTTATAGAGAAAGTTGGAGGTTAACTAAATAGCTGGAGCTGGCTCTAGACTAATTGGTGCTCTGTGTGAAAACTGAAATTGGTGCCCCCCCCCCCCCCACCATAATCTCTGAAAAATAGCAGCTTCACTCAATGTACCTGCAGCCTCGTTCTTACCTTCCATCTGGAGAAGGTACAGAGAAGGGCTACCAAAATGATAAGGGGAATGGAACAGCTCCCCTATGAGGAAAGACTAAAGAGGTTAGGACTTTTCAGCTTGGAGATGGCTGAGGGGGGATATGATAGAGATGTTTAAAATTATGAGAGGTCTAGAACGGGTAGATGTGAATCGGTTATTTACTCTTTCGGATAATAGAAAGACTAGGGGGCACTCCATGAAGTTAGCATGGGGCTCATTTAAAACTAATCGGAGAAAGTTCTTTTTTACTTAATGCACAATTAAACTCTGGAATTTGTTGCCAGAGGATGTGGTTAGTGCAGTTAATATAGCTGTGTTTAAAAAAGGATTGGATAAGTTCTTGGAGGAGAAGTCCATTACCTGCTATTAAGTTCATCTAGAGAATAGCCACTGCCATTAGCAATGGTAACATGGAATAGACTTAGTTTTTGGGTACTTGCCAGGTTCTTATGGCCTGGATTGGCCTCTGTTGGAAACAGGATGCTGGGCTTGATGGACCCTTGGTCTGACCCAGTATTGCATTTTCTTATGTTTCCCTAATTCCTCTTAACTTCTATCCCTCTCCTTCCAACACTGCCTATCTCTTCGTTCGCATCTTCCATTTCTGCCACACCTATCCCCATTGACAGAAGAATTGCACTGGAGACCCAGCATCTATAAACATTGCTTCCTGCTACTGGTGCCGCTTTCTTTCTTCTACAAGGGAAAGGTGCCAGTGGCAGGAAGCAGAATTTAGAAGTATTAGGTCTCCAGTGCAGATCTACTGTTCACAGGGGTGGCAGTAGCAGTTCTTCAGCCCCATGGGATGC
The DNA here is from genome assembly GCF_901001135.1 of Rhinatrema bivittatum. NCBI lineage: Eukaryota > Metazoa > Chordata > Amphibia > Gymnophiona > Rhinatrematidae > Rhinatrema > Rhinatrema bivittatum. Next base: position 276,920,198 of record NC_042619.1, on the reverse strand, counting down.
AGGGGAAGAGAAAGCAATTGAGACAAAGCCATAGGACCTGAGGAGGTTCATCCAAGGATACTGAAGGAGCTCAGAGATGTGCTGGCGGTTCCGTTGTGTGACCTTTTCAATAGATCCCTAGAAACGGGAGTGGTGCCTAGTGATTGGAGAAGAGCGGTGGTGGTCCCACTTCACAAGAGTGTGAGCAGAGAGGAGGCTGGAAACTACAGGCTGGTTAGCCTCACCTCGGTGGTGGGAAAAGTAATGGAGTCGCTGCTGAAAGAAAGAATGGTGAACTATCTACAGTCGGAAGAATTGCTGGACCAGAGGCAGCATGGATTCACCAGGGGAAGGTCCTGTCAGACAAATCTGATTGACTTTTTTGACTGGGTGACTAGGGAATTAGATCGAGGAAGAGTACTCTATGTCATCTACATGGATTTCAGCAAAGTTTTTGATACGATACCGCACAGGAGGCTTGTGAATAAAATGAGAAGCTTAGGAGTGAGTGCCGAGGTGGTGGCCTGGATTGCAAACTGGTTGACGGACAGAAGACAATGTGTGATGCTAAATGGAACTTACTCGGAAGAGAGAGTGGTGTTAAGTAGGGGTGTGCATTCGTTTGCAACGTAATGGCAATCCACAACGTATAGGGCCATATTCGTTGTATTCGTGGGGAAGCGAAACGTATCGTGAATCCCCACGAATACAAAAAATCTTCACCGAATTATTCGGCCATCTAAAGGAGCGAATTTAAACAAACCCCCCAAGACTTAACAAAACTCCCTTGTGGTCCAGCAGGGGTCCGGGAGCGATCTCCTGCACTTGGGCCGTTGGCAGCCAGTAATCAAAATGGCGCTGATAGCCTTTGCCCTCACTATGTCACAGGGGCTGACCAATGGCACCGGTAGCCCCTGTGACATAGTAAGGTCAAAGGCTATCGGCGCCATTTTGAATACCGGCAGCTGACGGCTTGAGTGCAGGAGATAGCTCCTGGACCCCCCGCTGGACCACCAGGGAGTTTTAGTAAGTCTTTGTGGGGGGGTTCAGGAGGGTGGGGGGTTGTAGTTAATTCAATTTTAGCCGGGAAATGAATATGAATAAACGCATGAACGTATCGGGGGCTCCCCTTGCTGAATGCAACGTATCTGCCCCCTGATGAATACAAATACCAAATGCAAAGTATGCCATCCCTCTGCACATCCCTAGTGTTAAGCAGAGTGCCGCAAGGATTGGTGTTGGGACTGGTCCTGGTCAATATCTTTGTGAGCGACATTGCGGACGGGATAGAAGGTAAGGTTTGTCTTTTTGTGGATGACACTAAGTTCTGCAACAGAGTGGACACGCCAGAAGGAGTGGAGAGAATGAGACAGGATTTAAGGAAGCTGGAAGAATGGTCGAAGATATGACAGCTGAGATTCAATGCCAAGAAGTGCAGAGTCATGTATATGGGGTGTGGAAATCCGAAAGAGCTGTATTCGATGGGGGGTGAAGGGCTGATGTGCACAGAGCAGGAGAGAGACCTTGGGGTGATAGTGTCTAACGATCTGAAGTCAGCGAAACAATGTGAAGGTGATAGCTAAAGCCAGAAGAATGCTGGGCTGCATAGAGAGAGGAATATCGAGTAAGAAAAGGGAAGTGATTATCCCCTTGTATAGGTCCTTGGTGAGGCCTCACCTGGAGTACTGTGCTCAGTTCGGGAGACCGTATCTCCAAAGGGACAGGATGGAGATGGTCCAGAGAAGGGCGACCAAAAAGGTGGATGGTCTTCATCAAATGACTTATGAGGAGAGACTGAAGAATCTAAATATGTACACCCTGGCAGAAAGGAGGAGCAGAGATGATATGATATGGACTTTCAGATAATTGAAAGGTTTTAATGATCCAAAGTCAACGACAAACCTTTTCCATTGGAAAAAAATCAGCAGAACCAGGGGTCATGATTTAAAACTCCAGGGAGGAAGACTCTGAACCAATGTCAGGAAGTATTTCTTCACGGAGAGGGTGGTGGATGCCTGGGACACACTTCTGGAGGAAGTGGTGAAAACCAAAACTGTGAAGGATTTCAAAGGGGCGTGGGATAAACACTGTGGATCCATAGAGTCTTGAGGATGTGAATGAAGGGAAGAGGCATAGGGGGGCTTGTGGGAATGACAGCTGCTACCTAGTGGTTAATAACCTTATTCAATAAACATACACACAGTAAATGCGACTCCATCATTGCTCTATGCTTCAACGGTAAGAGGAAATCTGGAAAAAAGGATTTGCATTCACAAAAAAGCGGGGGAGTAGCTTCCTTGATGCAACGGTTACTTCCCCAAATCAAATAAGCCTGGTACTTCACTTTCAATGCATATCCAGCATAGCTGTCTGCTTCAATGGCAGGGGGAAATTTTCAATGCATATCCAGCGTAGCTCTCTGCTTCAATGGCAGGGGGGAATGAAGATAGAGCATTTACATTCAGACAATGGACTGAATTGCATAGTCTGGGTAAACAAATAAGCATGGGTGTAGCTTGCTTGTTGCAGCAGTTACTACCCCTAATCAATTAAGCCTGATCATTCACTTGGAATACATATCCAGCGCAGCTCTCTGCTTCAACGGCAGAGGGGGAATGAAGAAAAGAGGAATTATATTCAGACAACAACCAACAAGGACTGAATTGCATAGTTTGGGTAAACAAATAAGCATGGGTGTAGCTTGCTTGTTACGGCAGTTACTACCCCACATCAATTAAGCCTGATACTTCACTGGGTAAACAGGGAGTAGCTTGCTTATTGCGGCGGTTACTACCCCTAAACAATTAAGCTTGATACTTCACTTAGATGGAGCTCCAGCACTGCACTCTACATCAATGGTGGGGGTGGAAGTTAACTAGAACCAAAAAGTTACTAATAAGGGCCAAGAGTAACAGATAAGTATAAGAAAAAAAATAAGTGTGGAAGCTTGCTGGGCAGACTAGATGGCTCCGTTTGGTCTTCTTTTGCCAACATTTCTATGTTTCTATGTATCTATGAGAGCAGTCGCATGTGGTGGCATTCTAAGTAAGGGATTCAATAAAAAGTAAATACACGGTATCCCCTTTTCTTTCACCTTTAACTCCCCCTCATACAATCATATTTCTTTCACTCTGTTCCCCACCATCTGGCATAATTACCTAACTTTCCTTATCCCTTACCTCTCCTTATAAAATCGCCTAAGTTTCCCTGTCTCTCCTAATCCCTTATCCCAAAGAGTGAAATTTAACATCACAGTAAGTGAGACTGAAGGCCAAAGAGTCATATTTTTCTGGTAGTGTATCTGTGGTATAAATCTGGAAAGATTACAGAATTGTATTGTTTTGAAATTGAAAGGAGCAACACAAAATTATGTTTAGTACGGATGTGCATTCCATTCAAACAAATTTAAAAAATGCAACAAATAAGGTCAATCTGTTATAATCGGGGAACCATGAAAAGAATCGGGGCCCCCCTTGAACGAAATGCACATTATTTATTGCATTCGTTTGAAAGGAATGCATTGGGCCTAAGCCTAGGCCTGAGGCCAGGGCCTCATTTAAGGCATAAACCAAGGCCCAAAGCAGGTGCCATGGCCCACATCTTAATGCAACACTGGCACCTTGGCCTAACCCTAGGCCCAAAGTCAGGGCCTCGCCTAAGGCATAGGCCAAATGCCAAAGTAGGGTGTACAGTGTATATGGTGTTGGGCGGGGCACTGGCCCGGGGGTGAACAAATCTAGGGGCGGGACTGAGGCCTCCGGAACAGCCGCCAACCTAAATTACAGTGCCAGGGTATGGCGCGCCGGCAGCTGGCTGGCGCACGCAAGTTACACCTGCCTGGAGGCAGGCGAAACTTCAACAATAACGGTAGGGGGGGTTTAGATAGGGCTGGGGGGGCAGGTTAGATAGGGGAAGGGAGGGGAAGGTGGGGGGGCAGAGGGAATGGAGGAAGTCTGTGTGGCTCGGCGCGCGCAAGTTGCACAATTGTGCATCCCCTTGCGCGCGCCGACCCTGGATTTTATAACATGTGCGCGGCAGCGCGCGCATGTTATAAAATCAGGCGTAGATTTATTTGCGCCGGGTTGCTCGAACAAATCTACGCCCGCGCGCAGGTTTGAAGATCTGCCCCATATTATACTATTCAGGTATATAGACTAGTTCATAAAGAATATTGTGGGGTTAATTTCAAAGCCCTTTACAGGCATTAAACAAGGATTTATGCATGCAATTAACATGGCACAAATCCTGCGCACAAATCCTGGAAATCGAAAACATCCTCAAGAAGCTAAAACCTTCATCACACCCATTGGACGCAATACCTTCCAATCTTCTTCTCTCCATCCCAAATGTTATTTCAAAACCTTTAGCAGATATAATTAACTGCTCCTTGACACAAGGTAAGGTACCAGACCAGCTAAAACTAGCCATCCTCAAACCCCTTCTAAAAAAACCTAACCTTTCGACTTCTGACCCTGCAAACTTCCGTCCTATAGCGAATCTCCCTCTTATCTCCAAAATCATGGAAAGAATTGTTAACAAACAACTGTCAGAATACCTGGAGGAGAACAACATTCTCTCCCCTTTCCAATTTGGATTCCGGAAAACTCAAAATACCGGTCCTTTTAACCTTGCTATCGGACACCATCCTTCTTAATCTGGAAAGAAAACAACCTTACCTCCTTGCTCTACTTGACTTATCGGTGGCTTTTGATACCGTTAATCACACTATCCTTCTGGAGCGTCTATCAGACATTGGTATCCAAGGAGTAGCACACAGCTGGTTCAAATCGTTCCTTAAAAATAGATTGTACAAGGTCAGGATCAATAATAAGGAATCACACCCCATCAGATCTAACCTGGGAGTCCCGCAAGGATCATCACTCTCTCCCACTCTTTTTAACATTTACCTGCTTCCACTTTGCCAATTACTTTCCAACCTAAATTTAACGTTTTACCTAATCACAGATGATGACCAGATTCTTCTCCCAATTATATATTCTCTTCAAAAAACTTGGGCCTACTGGAACAGTTGTCTATGATCTATCAACAGTCTTCTCACCAGCCTAAACATAGAAACATAGAAACAAAGAAACATAGAAATGACGGCAGAAGACCAAATGGCCCATCCAGTCTGCCCAGCAAGTTTTGCACTTTTTTTTTTCTCATTCTTATCTGTTACTCTTGGCTCTTAGTAACCTTTTGATTCTATTTCCCTTCCACCCCCACCATTAATGTAGAGAGCAGTGTTGGAACTGCCTCTAAGTGAAATATCTAGCTTAATTGGTTAGGGGTAGTAACTGCCACAATAAGCAAGCTATACCCATGCTTATTTGTTTACCCAGACTAAATAATTCAGACCTTGTTGGTTGTTGTCTGTATATAGACAACAACCAACAAATAAGCATGGGTATAGCTTGCTTGTTTTCAATACAAATAAGACCGAGTTCCTCATTTCGCCAGATGAAAACCACATTCTCCTCAACTCTCCGAGCGCTTATCAACTCGCTAAAACAGTTATCAACCATTCCCCTTCTGTCAGAGACTTAGGGGTTTGGCTTGACAACCAATTCAAATTAAAGTCATTTATCCACAACACTACTAAAGAATGTTTCTTTAAATTACAAGTTCTTAAAAAACTGAAACCTCTCCTGCATTTTCGAGACTTCCGTTTGGTACTTCAGTCTATTATCCTCTCTAAATTAGACTACTGCAATTCTCTCCTCCTAGGTCTCCCTGCGTTAACTATCAAACCCTTACAGATGGTCCAGAATGCTGCTGCTAGGATACTTACCAACTCAAATAAAAGAGACCATATTACTCCCATCCTTCATTCACTTCACTGGCTACCCATCAAATTTAGGATCTCGTTTAAAGTCCTCATGATGATCCACAAGGATATACATAACATCGCCCCACTTAAGCTTAGTACTCAATTCAGTCCTCATACTTTAGACAGACCAGTTAGAAGAGCGTACAAAGGATCCCTGTATGCTCCTCCGGCCAAATCCACTCTAAGAAAGCGAGCATTATCAACAGCAGGGCCTACTCTTTGGAACACTCTGCCACCGGATCTACACCAAGAACCCTGCCATCAAACCTTTAAGAAACAGCTAAAAATGTGGCTTTTCAGACAAGCTTTCCCTGAAACCCAAGATCACGCTGACAGCGTTCAAAGGACATAACCAAGGCTTGAGGAGGTCAGGCTAGGGGGAAAGGAAGTTCCCTCTCAGGCCGCTCCAATTTCGGAGTGGTCTGGGAGGGAACAGAGGAAGCCAGCGTGGCTCAGCATGCGCAAGGTGCACAATTGTGCACCCTCTTGTGCATGCCGACCCTGGATTTTATAACATGCTTGCGCTCCTTTTAAAATCTACCCCAGTATATACCTAAGTAAAAAGGTTGAACAGTTCAGTTACTCACCTTGGAAAGGTGTTAAAGTAGTGTGATTTGGTTTGATTAGGTACCAACATTTGTTAATCAAGAGAGCAGTGAGTCACTCTGGCTGACTAACTGAAGTGTTAAGGTTGTGTGATTGATTTGATTAGGTACCATCATTTGTTAATCAAAACAGCAGTGAGTTACTCAGGACAACTAATTGTAGATAAATCTCCAAAGGGATTGCTTTGCACTAATTTACCTTAGAAGCACATTATATATTGCAAAGGAAGAGCTCAGTAACACACAATCCAGTGGGAGCACTGACAGGAGAGGATCACCTTGCTGGTGGCTGAGAGGAATCAGTAAGTTTTGCTTGGAAAATTTCCTTTTTTTTAAAGTATTGGGGCGGAGTTAACTATTGGGGAATATTATTTACTGTGTTTGTGTGTGTGTGTGCTTTTAATAGTCAGTAAGGCAGTGAATTAACAGAAGTTAGATTGTTTGTATTTCCCAACCCACCCACCCCTAGCTCATCCTTTAATTTATAGGCAGGTGCCACTTTCACACTAAAAAAAACCAAAAACAGCCTTTTAACTTCACGAATTCCTCACACCTTATTGAGAGTTTGATAATTCCCATGTAGGCCACTACGAGACATATAGTGGATACACTAACATATTTAAAGGATGCTAATTAGACACATTCCTACTCCCATAGCAACCAAAAACTTAACTAGGAACTGAACAAATTTTTTAAAATATATCCGAAGCAGAAAACCTGCTAGGGAGTCAGTTGGACTGTTAGATGATCGAGAGGTTAAAGGAGCATTTAGAGAAGATAAGGCCATCACGGAAAGATTAAACAATTTCTTTGCTTCAGTGTTTACTGAAGAGGATTTTGGGGAGATTTCCGTACCAGAGAAGGTTTTCATGGGTAATGATTCAGATGGTCTGAACCAAATCACGATGAACCTCGAAGATGTGGTAGGCCTGATTGACAAACTGAAGAGTAGTAAATCACCTGGACCGGATAGTGTACACCCCAGGGTTCTGAAGGAACTAAAAAATGAAATTTCAGACCCATTAGTAAATATTTGTAACCTATCATTAAATCATCCATTGTACCTGAAGACTGGAAGGTGGCTAATGTAACCCCAATATTTAAAAAGGGCTCCAGGGGCGATCTGGGAAACTAGAGACCAGTTAGCCTGACTTCAGTGCCAGGAAAAATAGTGGAAAGTGTTCTAAATATCAAAATCACAGAATATATAGAAAGTCATGGTTTAATGGAACAAAGTCAGCACAGCTTTACACAAGGCAAGTCTTGCCTCACAAATCTGCTTCACTTTTTTGAAGGAGTTAATAAAGATATAGATGAAGGTGAACTGGTAGAAGTAGTGTATTTGGATTTTCAGAATGATTTTGACAAAGTTCCTCATGAGAGGCTTCTAGGAAAAGTAAAATGTCATGGGATAGGTGGCGATGTCCTTTCGTGGATTACAAACTGGCTAAAAGACAGGAAACAGAGAGTAGGATTAAATAGACAATTTTCTCTGTAGAAGGGAGTGGGCAGTGGAGTGCCTCAGGGATCTGTATTGGGACCCATACTTTTCAATATATTTATAAATGATCTGGAAAGAAATGCGACGAGTGAGGTAATCAGATTTGCAGATGTCACAAAATTGTTCAGAGTAGTTAAATCACAAGCAGATTGTGATAAATTGCAGGAAGACCTTGTGAGACTGGAAAATTGGGCATCAAAATGGCAGATGACATTTAATGTGGATAAGTGCAAGGGGATGTATATAGGGAAAAATAACCAATGCTATCGTTACGCAATGTTAGGCTCCATATTAGGAGCTACCACCCAAGAACAGCTAGCCATTCTTTTGCACACTTGCTGCACTGCTCCTTGAACCATAACTGATTTCATGGCCCACTAGCAGTTCCACTGTACTGCACACTTGTGAACCTACCTATGATCTGCATGACCTACTCCATGACACAAACACATCCTACTGGACTAGTGGATCAGTCAGATGCAGCCATAGTTCAACAGGAAGAGGCATCCCCCTCTATGGTTGTCCATATGCTCTAACGGATTGACATCTCCCATAACACTCTGCCTTAATGCTATTCCCCTCATCCCACATGTTCATATCCTTGTGCCACTCAGCCTTGCTGCCTTGTGCAGATTTTACACTTTATATTCTTAACTTATTTCTGCCTGTACCTTCCTGGCATACTCCAGCTCTTACACTTTGAGAACTTCTTGCCAATCTGTACCTCTCCCATGCTTTTGAATTCTTTATCTTGATACCACTCTTTCTGATTCTTGGTCCCTTTATCTGTACCTTGGGATTTTTTTCTTCTACATTTTCTGCTTCATTTCCCCCTTCATGTTGCCTTTGGGTCCTGATGCCACTTTTGGTGCCACTTTGCCTCTCATGCTGCCATCAGCTGTTCATGGCACTATTGCTGGGCAGCCATCCTCTTTCTAAATCTAGAGGTGTCCTTCCTCCTCTTACTGCTTCTTTGCTTCACGTACATTGCATTAGAGAACACCTGTCAATCCTGTAATCCTCATACACATTTGCGGAGCCTTATGCTACTATTTATACAATTTTTGATGCCACTTTGCACACTCTAAATATCTTAAGAACATAAGAATATAAAAAATGTCATATTGGGTCAGATCAAGGATCCATCAAACCCAGCATGCTGTTTCCAACAGTAGCCAATACAAGTACATAGCAAGTACCCAAGCATTAAACAGATCCCATGCTACTAATGCCAGTAATAGCAGTGGTTATTCCCTTGCAGTTCTTTCCCGCTTCTGATGATTTCTACTTACAAGTTTCATTAGAATTGATTTAAAAAAATCACTATTCTAGAGCCGATAATAGACTATAATAATTCCCCCGTAGGTTTTAATGGAAAACGAATGCAACTAATGATATGAATAAACAATTTTCTTTTTTTATTGAAACTAATGAAACAAATATTGGTCCCATTGAACCAAATGAACAAACCAAAACATTTTTTTTTGTTCTGCACATATCTAATAAGTAGTCCACTATTTTGATAAATGGATTTAACCTTGTAAACAGTACATATTAATACTGTACTGTTTTGGAAAGAGAAATATCCTAATGAAAAAAAAAAAGCAATTTACCTCCTGCATGCAATTTCAGCTGTACCATAATGAGGAAAGCTGGAGGTGCAGGCTGAGAACCATAGCTGCTAACCTTTGTAATGAAGACAGCACATGATGATGAAGCTTAGAACCCTTCTGCTGTTAGCTTTCTGGTTGACTGGGTGAGAAGTGGTTATCAAAACAAAAATAAAGAAGCCAAATCTTGGTCCATATTTCCAAAGGTAGCTAAACAATGTGATGAGAAAGCATTTAGAGATGCAATCATATAAGAGCCTGAAGCTGTTAATCACAACCCTGTTGAAGGTTAATTGATACCATAGCACCCTGCCACTCAACTCAGTCAAAATGGGTTGAAAAACAGTCCAAATCACTTACTCCTTTTATTAAGATTTAAAAAATGTTTATTAAAAACAACACCCTTTTTGTACTTCAAAAATTAACAGTTCAAAAAAATTAGGTGCAACTATTCCAAAACTTGTTAAAAACAAACATGCCCTGGGTTCTTTCATTGAATTCTTGCCTGCCTCACAAAAGTATGCTTCATAAGGAAAATAATCAGTTTCTCTCCATTTCACTCAGACTTTTAACTGTAATTCGGCAGCAATGAAAATGTTAATGCTAAGCAAGAGAACATTCTTTTTCTTCTCCAGAAAAACTGCAAACATTTTAAGACATTCAAAGCCTAGAAATAGAAAGACAGATTAAGGTACCTGTGTGTGTGTGTGTCCTGAGAAAGTGATTATAAACTAAAGCAGCAGTCTAAAGTACAAGGTGCAGTTTTCTACCGAAAAAAAGAATTCAAGGGTCATGATATGACGTCGGAGGGCAAAATACTCAGAGGAAACATGAGAAAATGCTTCTGTACTTAGAAGATGGTAGATACCTGGAATAACCTATTATGACTGAATTTAAGCAAGCTTGGGATAGATATAGAAGACAGAAGTTGTTGCATAAGTGTGGAAACTTCTAAGCTTATCTACCTAGAATGGTAAATAACCAAGAAGGGAATACAACAAGACTGAATTGGATGAGGACTAACATCCTGAAGACGGTTAAGTTTGCATGGCTTATAACTGGGAGATATCCTTAGCTATAGCAACTTAAACAAAAACAGCTGGGTAGACTAGGCAGACCAATTGATTCTTTTCTGCCATCATTTTTTGTTTTACTTACTGTAATCCTGTATTACTGTGGCAGATCCCCTTGAATAGTTACTAGATGGCACAGGATTCCTGCCCAATAATAATAATAACAGCTTCATGCCATTTTCTGTTCCATTTCTGTCTCTCCTATGAGGTTGACTGTGATTAAAAAATGGCGCAGGCCATCCATTGCTCCCACCACGTGACAGGGGCCGACCAATGGCACTGATAGCCCCTGTCACATGGTAAGGGCAAAGGGCCATTGGCGCCATTTTGATTGGTGGCAGCTGACGGCCTGAGAGGGGGAGATCGCTCCCAGGACCCTGCTGGACCACCAGGGACTTTCAGTAAGTCTTGGGAGGGGGGGGGGGCAGGCAAATCTTGAGGAGTCAGGAGGGTGGGGGGTTGCAATTAATTAAATTTGAAGGGTTGGGTTGGTTTTGGTTTGTTTTTTTTTAATGTGCCCTTTCTCCCCTCCCCAAAAATGATAAGAAAACCACATGAAATTTTGTGGGTTTTCTTATCGTTTCATCGCCCCCCCCCCCCCCCCCACCGAAACGCGATGAAATAGGAAATATTGTCTCTATTTCCTATTTCATCACAAAACAAATGCGCATCCCTAATAGAACGTGTGGAAATTTTGAGTTGGTTCTTGGAGAATCAAGAGCTGTTTTCCTTTTCCCCTGCTAAGTGGGCCCACTAACCCAACTTGGTGTTTTTTCTGCGTTCAAGGAAATCCCTTTTTAGTACACTCCCTGTCTGAGAGGGTCTGCTTTATTTTGGGGGGAGAGAGAGAGATCTGGGGGAATTTTGATCAGGTTTTTTTTCCACCCCTCCTCACAAATTGGAGATAGGAGATTGAGAACTTGGTTCAAGACTGGAGACATCAGACTTTTCCCATGTAGAGAAGTCACATAGATTTAAAAGGAAGTGTGGGACAAAACATCAAGATCTGGAGACTCCCACCCAGATCTCCACCCCAAAAGGAACAGGACACAGGCTGTGGGCAAAAGACAGTGTTGGACTCAAGTAGGTTTTTTTTGTGCTTTTAGGGGTTCTCTCATAGGATTCCACTACACCCGGGGGTGCTTGTACATAGATGAGGAAAAAATGAAAAGCTAATTCCAAGGAATTGGAGAGAAGGACACGTTACCAACAGCAGAGAGATTACGTAAATAGTTCCACTATACAGTTTCAGTTATGTAAAGTATATTAGACTATGATTGACGATTTGTAAATAATCAGTACATTTTATTTGAACACCCAGTCTGTGTCCAACCTGTCTGTCCCTGAGGAAAATACAGTACCAAAGACATAACACATACTTAAGGAGAACCATTCCATCACCTAGGCCAGGAAGGATTTCATTCCCCCCACAGCAAGAACGCACACCTGGGATCTGCAGATAGAGGAGATATGATGAAAGAGGTAGCCCTAACTACAAAACATTTTTAATGGCCCTAGGGGAAATAGCAAACCTCCAAACAAAGGGTTACATTCTTTTATTCTTGTAGACATCTATTGATTGTGTATGAAGCTGTTCACAGGTTATCCACAATTGCACACAAACTACACACAACCATATTCCTTGCAGAAATTAGCAGCATTTGTATGGTGTGAATTCTAAAGTGCAACTACTGAATAGTAAATCCTGTTGGGAATCAGGTTTAGAGGAAACCACTACACAACTGAAATTACTAATATTCTGACAGCGACTTTTAAATATTTGAAAAAGGAATTTTTTTGACTACTTATTATAAATGGTGTTAGTTTCATTTCCCCTATCACTTCTGTTTCTTTAACCTTTGAGAAATGCACACAGTTGTATTCTAAGGGGAAATGTTCAGAATGTTAAAGCAATTTTAAAGTGGGATTTTAAAGAATTTTAAAGCAAGATAAAGCGACCAGCCATGAAAAGATCTATTAATGGCTCACTTGTAACACAGATTTTTCGGTAAACATTTATAGTGATTACATTTTTTCTTATATAAACTTTTCAATAGGCAGTAATTTTATTTTAGCCTGAGTTTCAGTATGAAAATATCAGACTAGTTATTTCACAGAAGGCTCTATATTTTAATTTTACAGATCCAACATTGCCTTAGTAAATAAAACAGTATAAACATAGCTTTAATTGTGCTTTCATTGAACAGTCACAAACAGATCCATGTATAACCCCAGGCTTCAGGGTTGCAGTCTGAAGAATTCAGGGACACTCTCAGTTCCAAGGTTAAGTTCTCACACATCTCACCGCAGCCCCTGGGTGTGGCTTCTCTGGATGGGGGAGAAACAGAAGTAGAACCTCTGAATGGGGTTGGGGAGCCTGAATCTCCAGGCCCCAAAGTTCTCAGCGAATACCTCTCTCTCTCTCCCTTTCTCTTCAAGTATATGCACAGTTGCTGAATCCTCTTCACTATCACCAATAATTCACTGGACACTTTAGTGGGATGTTCCAAAAAATAAATTTGTCTGAAAACAACTTCTTCAGAGTAAATCAACTGGCAATCATGCATTTGATTTTCAAACAATCCAGGTTCTAACCATAGTCTCAGTCCTGCTCCTTTGAGCGAGTTCCCCTCAAGGTAGCAAGCCCTACGGAAAGCCTTTCCTTTCCGGTGGTGGAAGTCAAGCTCCTGGTAGGGTATTTGGGTTTCCAGATCTCCTATGATATTTACTGGATCTCTTAGGTGTAAAATCCCAAATACAGCGACAGATGAAATTTAAAACTTCTTCTCCCGGGCAGGGATAATGTACTAAAATGCATCCCAACAAAATAAAACAAAAACCTTCTCCCAAAATATAGAAAAACTATTCTCTGAGGCAAACAACTGCCTATCCTTCCCCATTTTGTAGAATGGGTACTACAGCTTTTATCCCTAATGACTGCCAGCTGGTGGGTGGGAGTGGAATCCTCCTAGAAGCAGGAACAGAGAGACCCCACAAAACAAAAACTCTCCAACAATCAGGCTAGGTGCTATCAGGTATGCACACCATGCAATTGTATAGGGCGGCACACCCGGGGGGCGCAATAGTGGTGGAAGACGTGGAGGCCTCTGGTGGACCCCATCCCACTGACAGCAGAAGAAGAGGAGGCCCGCGAGGCCACCGGTGGACCCCATCCCACCGGCAGCCAAAGAAAGGAGAAGGAGCCCATCCTCCTGTTCCTTCTCTATGCCAGCATGTGGTATCGACAACATGTGCAGCAGCTAGCATATAATCTGTGCTGTTGTCACAACGCACGAGATCCTCATAGGGGAAGTGCTAGCCCCACAAGATTTGACTAGTGCAGGGGCCGGCACACAAGGAGGAGCAGTATAATGGGTTCCCCCATCTGCTTCTGATGATATATGTGTGTTTGTGTGCATGTGAATGAATGAGCCTGACGGATGTGGTGTGAGGGTATCTGTGTGTGTGTGTGTGAATGACAATTTGACTCTGGTGTGTGGGGTGTGTGAATGGGAGCCTGAGTGGGGTGTAAATATGAATGGGGGCCTGACTGGGTGTGGTGTGTATGAATGGGAGTGTGACAGAGTGCCCTATAAAAACCCTCAGAACACCTTAATAGATCGTCCCAGCAGTCTGGGCCTGATCTACCTTAACACAGAGAATTCTGGGTCAGGGCGCCTTTTCTGGGCAGGAATAAAGTGTGGGCTCAGAGGAGAGCAAGAAAGGCCCTGGGGATAAAGAGAAGGCAGCTCCTTATAACATAACTGACCTACTGAAGTTTTTTTGTTGATGTACTGCAAGGTAAGCAGTTTGAACTGTGTTTCATGTATGAAGAATAAAGCTTTACAAGAGGAAAACTGGAATCCAGACTGTGAATCTGTCCTCCAGCCAGCCATAGACCACTCGCGCTCTGTGACAGGGAGCCTGACTGGGCTGCAGGTATTCATGGGAGCCTGACTGGAGTGTATGTTTGAATGGGAGCCTGGCTAGGGTGTGTGGAATGTGTGAACGGGAGCCTGATTGTGTGTGTGTGTGTGTGTGTGTGTGTGAATGGGAGCTTGAGTGTATGTGTGTGTGAATGAGAACTTGAAGGGGGTGTGTGTATATGTGTGTATGTGAATGGGAGGCTGATTGGGGTATGTGTGTGTGAATGGGAGCCTGATTGGATTGTGTGTGTGTGTGCCTTAATGGGAACCTGACTGGGTGTGGGTGTGTGAATGGGATCCTGACTGGAGTGTGTGTTTGGGTGTGTGTATGTGTTGATGGGAGCCTTTGTGTGCAAATGGGAGCCTGAATGAGCGTTGAGATTGTGTGTGTGTGTGTGTGTGTGTATGTGAACAGAGCCTGACTGGGGTATGGGTGTAAATGGGAGCCTGATGGGGGTATGTGTGTGAATGGGAGCCTACCAGGTATGTGTATGTGTGTGTGTGTGTGTGAATGGTAGCCTGACTGATGTGTGTCTGTGTGTGGTGTATGTGTGTCTGTGTGTATCTGAATGGGACCTTGACTGTGGTGTGTGAATGGAATGGGATCCTGACTGGTGTATATGTGTGTGTGTGTGCACAAATGGAAGCCTGACTGTGTTTGTGCGAATGGGACCCTGATTGGGATGTATGTGTGTGTATGTGAATGGGAAACTGACAGGGGTGTGTGTGTGTGGGAAGAGGGCCTGCGACAGAGTATGAGATTGAGTCTCTACTGTGTTTTGATTACTGGGAAAAACAACATTCTGTGTTAAAAAAAAAGACTGAGGAGCGGGTCAGCACAGTAATTGTTCGCACGGGGCAGCAAAAATGCTAGCACCGGCCTTGCCAACAATTGCTCACATAACTCTGAGACAACCCATTCCAGACTGATTGGGTACTGAATAGGGTTCGCCTCTCCCCTCCTCGTAGGTTTAAGACCATGGGACGTAGATTTGTAGAACTGGGGAAACCTCAAAACTTACACTCTCCTGAGCACCCTCATGCAGTTATGCAGATGGGATACCACTCTCAGCACTGATTAGGAAAGGTATCCTCCCTGCTCACTCCCTACCCAAAGCCTGAGCTTGGGTCACCTTTAGTATTCATATTCATTTCTTTCTATGGACTCTGCTCTCGCCTTAGATGTACAGCCATAGTCTACTATTTATGTGAATCGGATTACTAAACGGCAGTTTTACTGTACGTGTGTGGCATTTGTGGTGGTAGGCATTTGTGGTGTCTCAAATTCTGGGGACAGGGCAGTTCCCAAGTCTGGGCCAAAGGGGAGTTAAGATTGAGTCTCCTGTCTAGCAGAACTCATGCATGTCCTCTTTTTTTTTTTTATTTTTTTCTTTGTGGGAAGGAAATGTCTAATGCTCAGAGCAATAAACTGCAAACCAAGAAACCAGTGTTCATACCACACTCCTCCCAATAATGTTCTTTGTGACCTTGGGCAAGTGACTTTATCTCCTGAAGTTGCAGGTGCCCATTTAGATTGTGGTATTGTCTTATCTTATCTGAAAAATACCATAATCTATCTTGAGCTACAGTGGGACAGGCGATCTAGAAATACAACCATTATAGTGAAATTAATTCAGCTGGGATCACTTCTGTTAATTATAAAATAAATGAAATAAAATCCCTTATAAAAGGCGGCCTGAAAAAGAATCCCTGAATTTTTTTTCTCTTTCACTGCTGTAGTTCCACTCAGTTTTAATTATGTTTGTGATGGGTGAAGTATTAAAAATAAAATTCCCCCATAATGCTTTCTTAAATGTGGTAAGAAACTGAAATGCTTCTGCTTGCTTTGGGTTAATAGACTCTAACTTTAAAGCAATTGTGGGGATTGTTAGCTTTTAAAGCAGACCTATGGCAATGCAGGGCAGTTAATACCTTCCGTGGGTGTCACTGGCACCTCTTATTTGGTAACGGTTATTGTGGGTATTGTTTGGCCTGAGAATGGCAAGTGGTCCTTGGAAGCCGTATGCAATCCGAGGTGCTCTTACTGAGCATGAGGTACTACCACCAGCAAGAACAAACTTATTATGAGTCCCTACTAATAATGAGGAAGAGAGAGAGGGTGTAGAAAGAGACTTGTGAATGTGCCACATTTTATTTTGTTTGCAAAACCATTCACCACAGGCTTTAGCGAGTGAGTTTCCCCTCATTTTAAAATAAATAGAGGGCCATTCTGGTGATCCAGTGGAGGTGTTGGGGACTGTCATGTGGGTGGCGGCTGGCTTTGATCCATGGCCAGCTGAAGATGCAGCAGAGGTAGCATTCACTGCACTGGGGGGGGGGGGGGGGGTGCAGTAATTGTGCAGTGGTGACACCTAGTGGCTTCATTTAGGACCTATGACTGCAGGATGCCAGAAGGAGACCTGGTGCACGGTCCCCCGCCAAGGATTTTCACTGCATTGACCGTATTAAAGTAAGTTGGGAGGAGATATAAAATAGAGGGGAGAAAAAGAAAGCAGTAGGTAGTCGGAAATGAAGCCTCATGGGCCCAGATCCCAGCCCTGGTTCTGATAGAGCTGGAGGAAACTTTTGGATAAAAAAAAAAGGGCACATTTCAGCCACCATTCACCGGCGTCATCCACAATTTTCCTGTTAAAGTTCTTTGAGAGAAGCAATTGCAAAAGGTGTATATTTTTAACAATTTCTGAAAAGGTACAAAGCCTATTCTGACCTTTCTTTGCCTTCTGTTACAAATATATTTGTATATTTGTATGGGTAACAAAGATGTTGGTTTAACATATTTTATGTGCGTGGATTTCGGTACTTTTGCACATTATTTTCTAGATTCCAGAGGCAGGCATGCAAGAGAAATCCTCCATGGAGGGAAATAGTTCCACTTTAGAGGTTTTTGGTTTTTCACTTTGTCTGTTTTGGAAACCAGTTTTGAAACTGCTGAATGACCCATCTTCAGTCTTCCTGAAATATTCATTTAATCCCAGTTTGAAAGCCAATTTGAGTACAGGGTGTCAGAACGGAAGTCCGTATGGCAATGAAGTACAGTAAAGCACAAGTGGCTGCGCGTAGGAGTTCTCTCCCACATTCTCTTGCAACAGCTGCTGGCTTGGGTTTTATTAATAAAAATTGTATAAATTGGTTTTTTTTTAAAAAGTTATTGCAAAAAGTGCTGCTTTTGGAAACCTTCAAAGGGTTTGACCAGATTCTTAAATGGCTGTGAAATAGTTCTTTGAATCCTGAGACATTAGAGGACCATTTTCAAAGCAGTTAACATGGGTAAATGGCACTTTACCAACCTAATTTTTCTGTCTGAAAACTGATCTCCCCCAACATGGTTAAAACTAGGGATGTGAATCGTTTTTCAACGATTAAAATTATCGTCCGATAATGTTAATATCGTCTTAAATCGTTATAGAACACAATACAATAGAAATTCTAACGATTTATCGTTAAAAATCGTTAAATCGTGTTAGTGCGCACTAACGGGAGTTAGTGCGCACTAACTCCCCGTTAGTGCGCACTAACTCGATTTAGTGCGCACTAACTGAAAATGATACAAATAAACACTTTCCAGGTCACTGAAGGTCAGTTAGGAATGAATATGTGTTCCTATTGGCTGGCTGCCCTCTTATCTATTGATGTTACCACTGAGGTGATGGTTGGGGGGATGGGAAATGGAACTGGAAACTCATGAACACCAACAGAAAATGAAACAAAGTGTTCACACTTCCCAGGTCAGTAAAGGTCACTTAGGAATGAATATGTATTCCTATTGGCTGGCTGTGCTCTTATCTATTGATGTTACCAAGGTCACGTGACTAGAACTTGTTTGTTTATTATTTTTGTTAGCAGGCACGTGAAATTTGCCAATCACAGTGCATTTTAGAAAGGTGGTCCTGGCTGGAACTGTACACAGTTCAAATATATGTAATCATTGTTGGTAACTTGGTAAGTGTATTTTTTAAGTAGCCACACTGGCACCAGTATGTTTACTTTTCCTCCTACTTAACTCACTAGCTCAGCTTTGTAAGAAGGGCTTCTCTGCTTGTGTGTTGCTTTTGTTTGGTGTGAGGAGAGCAGAAACATCAGATCTTTATTCAATCTACTACAGTCATCTCTTATATTAACCTACTCAATTTTTTTTAAATGATTTTAAAAATCAGGAGGGTGGGGGATTTATTTTAAAGGGTCATGGTGGGTTTTAGGGTTGCTTTAGTGTGCTGGTTTCCCTGCCCTCCCCCCCACTGGACCCCAGGTAATATAAGGCACTTTGGGGGGGTTCGGGAGGGTGGGGGATTTATTTTAAAGGGTCGGGGTGGGTTTTAGGGTTGCTTTAGTGTGCCGGTTTCCCTGCCCTCCCCCCCCCACTGGACCCCAGGTAATATAAGGCACTTTGTGGGGGTTCGGGAGGGTGGGGGATTTATTTTAAAGGGTCGGGGTGGGTTTTAGGGTTGCTTTAGTCTGCCGGTTTCCCTGCCCTCCCCCCCACTGGACCCCAGGTAATATAAGGCACTTTGGGGGGGTTCGGGAGGGTGGGGGATTTATTTTAAAGGGTCGGGGTGGGTTTTAGGGTTGCTTTAGTGTGCCGGTTTCCCTGCCCTCCCCCCCACTGGACCCCAGGTAATATAAGGCACTTTGGGGGGGGGGTTCGGGAGGGTGGGGGATTTATTTTAAAGGGTCGGGGTGGGTTTTAGGGTTGCTTTAGTGTGCTGGTTTCCCTGCCCTCCCCCCCCACTGGACCCCAGGTAATATAAGGCACTTTGTGGGGGTTCGGGAGGGTGGGGGATTTATTTTAAAGGGTCGGGGTGGGTTTTAGGGTTGCTTTAGTGTGCCGGTTTCCCTGCCCTCCCCCCCACTGGACCCCTGGTAATATAAGGCACTTTGGGGGGGTTCGGGAGGGTGGGGGATTTATTTTAAAGGGTCGGGGTGGGTTTTAGGGTTGCTTTAGTGTGCCGGTTTCCCTGCCCTCCCCCCCACTGGACCCCAGGTAATATAAGGCACTTTGGGGGGGTTCGGGAGGGTGGGGGATTTATTTTAAAGGGTCATGGTGGGTTTTAGGGTTGCTTTAGTGTGCTGGTTTCCCTGCCCTCCCCCCCACTGGACCCCAGGTAATATAAGGCACTTTGGGGGGGTTCGGGAGGGTGGGGGATTTATTTTAAAGGGTCGGGGTGGGTTTTAGGGTTGCTTTAGTGTGCCGGTTTCCCTGCCCTCCCCCCCCACTGGACCCCAGGTAATATAAGGCACTTTGTGGGGGTTCGGGAGGGTGGGGGATTTATTTTAAAGGGTTGGGGTGGGTTTTAGGGTTTCTTTAGTCTGCCGGTTTCCCTGCCCTCCCCCCCACTGGACCCCTGGTAATATAAGGCACTTTGGGGGGGTTCGGGAGGGTGGGGGATTTATTTTAAAGGGTCGGGGTGGGTTTTAGGGTTGCTTTAGTCTGCCGGTTTTCTCGCCCTCCCTTTCCCCTCCCCCTTCCCCCAATTTACTAGTAAACTAGTGTGTTGTCTTACACTAGCCAGCCACTACCCCTGTGTTGGTCCTGGACTTGCAAATGCACGTGAGCCTTAAATTTATAAATAAATTGTTTGTGTTAGTAGTGCAAGTATAAGTAAATATAATATTATGGGGTAGCCTAGTGTCAATGGCTAGTGGCTGGCTAGTGGCTACTAGCCATGCCAGTGAGCCACTAGTCAGATTACTAATCACACAGTGACCTGTCACTGACTAACGAAGTCACTCACTAACTGTATTTAACCCTTCTATATATCTTATCTATTAGGTGCTGCTCAGTACACTGCTGTGCCAGCTTACTTGTTGGTACTGGACTGGACTTGCAGCCATAACGTTTTAAAATGTTTGCTGGTAAGAAGAAGAGTGCTACTGGAAAGAAAATTCCAGTCAGTAGGAAAAAACTGCGATTTGATGATACCCCTTCTACTTCAGCGAATGTAAAGGAGCAAGGTAACTTGCAGGACAAGGAAGGAGCAAAATCTGGAAAGGTGAAAGTGAAATCTGTGCGGCAGCAGCAAAGTTTATTGATGGATGAAGTGCTACAGAAAGTGCTGAATAGAGAATCAGAGGACTCTGAGTCTGAGGAGGAGGATGACAATGATGATAATCAGGATGAGGAGAAAAACACCGCCAATGACAGTGATAGTAGTGATGATGAATCAGATGATGGTAGTCCGATTGTCAAAAAAACCACTGTCAGCGCCAGTAGTATCCTCTCTAGTCCTAAACCAGTTGAACTTTTGCAGGTTACTACAAGAACAACTTCTGCTACTTCTACTCCTAGTACTACTACTCCTACTCTGATGACAACACTGACAAGAAATGTCCAGCCTAGAGTAAGGGACAGTAGAAAAACATCTAAGGTTTGGAATCATTTTAATGTTACGGATGATTGGAGATGTGCTCAATGTATCCATTGTAAAAGGATGGTGAGCCGTGGAAGAACTATTGGACATCTTACTACCACCAACATGAAATATCACCTTGAAAGAGAACATAAAGCACTGTTGCTTGCAGAAGAAGCTGCAGGGAAGCCACAGAAGGAAATTACTTCAGAAGATTGTGTGTATGTGAAGCAGAAGCAGTCTTCTTCTTCTCCTCTTCCCCGGCAGCTGCGGCAAGCTACTGTTGAGCAGATGGGGTGGTGTCCTTCTTCAATTTCACAGACTAGGAAGCAAGTAGTATCCAAAGTGGTGACACGACAAATTGCTGTAATGATTGCTGAGGATGATCAGCCACTGCAGATTGTAGAGAATAGTGGATTTAAGAAGCTGATCCATCTTTTAGCCCCTGACTACAAAATTCCTTCAAGAACTACATTTACCCGTCAGGTGATTCCTTCCCTGTACTCACAATGTCGTGCTGAAATGCAGATTGTGATGGCAAGGGCAAAGGGAAGGAGCATACATCTCACCACTGATCTTTGGACTAGTAAGAATGCAACACATGCATATTTGTCTCTAACAGCACATTGGTGGCAGCTGGATGAGGCATTAACTGACAGCACAAGCACAAGCAGTGGCAGTAGCACCAGCAGCTCCAAAAAGCTTTCTCCAGGATACCGGTGGGCTTTACTGCATGCTCAAGTGCTAGACCAGAGACATACTTCTGCAAATATCTTACAGACAATTCAGGGGATGATGGAAGGATGGAAAGGGCTACTTAGAAGCAGTGATATGGAATGTTTAAATGGATATATCATTACTGACAATGCTGCCAATATGATTAAGGCTCTGGAGGATGGTGGATTCAAAGGCATCCGATGCTTTGCACATACACTGCACCTGGTAGTGAGGGATGCGTTGGGGCTAGGTGCCAAGGAAGTGCAAGGTACTAGTCGTCAAGCCCTGAAGCGGTTGATTGAAAAGTGCCGCAAAATAACTGGGCATTTCAATCGCAGTGTGAAAAGTGGGAAGGAACTCAGAGAAAAACAAAAAGCAGTTAGGGCACCATTGCATAACCTCGTACAGGATGTGCCTACCAGATGGAATTCCACCTATCTTATGTTGGAGAGGTTGTCTGAACAACAGACACCTCTGCATGATTTGGCAATGGAATCTGAAATTGGATTGGAAAATCCACTTGGATGTCAGGACTGGACAAACATTGCACAGATGGTGCATGTCCTCAAGCCTTTCAAAGTATATACTGATGCACTGAGTGCAGCTACAGCCACGTTAGGTGATATCATTCCTGTAATATATGATCTGGAGCAGGTATTACAGGAATATCTGCATCAGACAGATTTGTCGAAGGAAGTGTTGCAGCTTGTGAGATGCTTAAAAGAGCAAGTACAGAAAAGGTTGAAACCTCTAATGGAGAAGGATAGCTATATCTTAGCTACTATGTGTGACCCACGTGTGAAAGGCAATGTTGCTCTCAAGTGCAATACTCTTGCATCCTGGACAAATAAGTTGATTGAAATGGTTAAAAAGATTTCAACTCCTCCCACTCCATCCTGCTCAGCTGCTTCCAGTTCCACCAGCTGCTTCCCTCCCATGATGACAACCCATTCTCCTCCCAAATTTCATGAAACTGGTCCTATTTCAATAGCAAGAGCAAAATTTGTCACATTTCAGAGTGGTGGGGCTGCTAACCAGCAGCACCTGCAAGAGAAGGTTGCAGAAATTCATGTGAATAATTTTCTCTCTGAGCCAGTTGAGAGCATGGAGTCAGATCCCCTGAGATATTGGGCAGAAAAAGCTTCAATGTGGCCTTATCTTACCAGAGTAGCACAACACTTTCTTTCCTGCCCACCCACCAGTGTGCAAAGTGAACGAGTATTTTCATTGACAGGGAATATTGTGAGTCCACTCCGTGCACGTTTGAATCCAGACTTAGTAGAGGAATTGGTTTTCATCAAAATCAACCTTCCGCTGCTTCATAATGTGAAAATTCGCTGTGACTGGGAGGAGGAGTGAGTCTCTTGTCTAGGATGGGGATGCAAGGTCATTTGGGAACACAGCAGGATGGAGCATTCAGCAGAAGCACTGCCAGTGCCTCATGATAGAACTGCCCCTGCCTCTTCACCTCAGGTGTCTGCTGTGCTGTTATCATCTATCTTGTCAGCTTGATGAATAAGGACTTTGTATGTGCAAGAAAGAAACCTAAGTTTGTGTCTATCAACTGTGTGCGCTTATTTAGCAGCTGTTAGAAAACAGGCAGTTAAAGTACTTTTGAGTTTTGACCATAGTCTCTCTAAGCAGTTAATGTATATCATACTGTGATAGGGGCATGGTTTATTTTTCAGGCTGAGACAGTTTATAGCTCAGCTTACCAAACCGGTCCTGGGGATTCCACAGCCAGTTGGATTTTTAGAATATCCACAAAGAATTATGCATGAAATACATTTGCATATCATGGGGACTCAGTATATGCAAATTTACATCATGCATAAAATCCTGCTGAGTGAGTGGTTATTTATTTGGAAAACCCTGGTTTGTAGGGACCAATTTGTCTCACTCTCTAAATAAAGCCTGACCACGTAAGTTAGTGCCTAAATCAAAACCATCTCCAGTTGTGTCATGAGTTACCTAACCTCCCTGTGGTCAGTAAAAGGTTTCTCTGGCCGAGATTTAATTATTTCTCCCTGCGGAGCAGATACATGTTAAGTTGAATTTTCAAGTTGCATTAATAAAAAACAGCATTTACGTGTTTACATAAATAGCATATACTTCTTTATATAGTACAACATGAGTAAATCTACACGTGTGAAAAAAGGGATGGTCTAGGTGTTCCCAAGTGGAGGCCAACATTTATGTATGTTAGTCGCTATTTTATAAGAGATTTACTGTATGTGTAGATTTGGCAGCTTTATATTTACTCTCACTCTTTATCTGGAGTAAGTGATAGTATAAGAAGTCTTAACAGTCAAATCATGACTAGGTCGTGGTCTGGGAGAAATGGGGGAAGCTGAGGCTGATCTTGATGAGTTGCAGATGGACTGGATTGGAAACTGAAAGACTAATTGATAACACTGGTAATTTTATTGCTGTGTGCATGTTAGAAAATCTGTTGACTATAAATCCCAATTTATAATAATTTTAATAATTGAGTCCACTAATATTTCTCAAATTTAAAACATTTTATTAACTACAAAACTATAACGAAATTAAATAACACTGTTATAAAAATATAACTTTACAATGACAACATAC
Organism: Rhinatrema bivittatum; assembly: GCF_901001135.1. Taxonomy (NCBI): domain Eukaryota; kingdom Metazoa; phylum Chordata; class Amphibia; order Gymnophiona; family Rhinatrematidae; genus Rhinatrema; species Rhinatrema bivittatum. The sequence continues at coordinate 276,895,997 of NC_042619.1, read as the reverse complement.
CAAAAAAAAATTGTGTTTTAGCACCCAGTACTCAAGGATGTGGAGAGGAGAATGGCAACCCGAGAGGAGGATCCTGCTCTGGAGCAGAGGGCAGTGGCATCTCCTCCTCACGAGGCATCTCATGAGGAGGAGATACCTGTGCCCTCAGCTCCTGAAAGGCCTCCTCCATGGCTGACAGCCTCCTCTGCACATCCTTGACATCTGCCCTGATGCTGTTTACTCCCTGCAGGAGCTCCTTCAGCATGCCAAACTGCGCATGTGCAGTACATACGCAGCTTGGAGGAGATCCTGCAAGGAGTAAAGCAGCAGTGCTGGTGCTGGTGCTGCTGGGCCCGGCTGTGGCTGCCTCCATCCTTTGGGCACTGGCAGTGGCACTGGTGGCTGTGGCTGCCTCTTCTTGCCCTGTAAAGAAATGTAAAAAATTCTACATAAGATATAGAACAGGGGTGGGCAGTTATGGTCCTCGAGGGCCACAAACCAGTATTGTACGCACCAGCAAGTTTACAATATTAAAATACATTCAACCCCTTAGTTTACTAAATTGTAGGGTTTTGGAAAAATGAGTTTATAGTCTACAACCTCGGAGAGGGAGAGTGGAGGGATATCATTCTAGATAATTAGAGATAATATTATATAAATATATAACATAACATACATCTATCCCACCCTATATAACTGACTGATCACAAACAATAATTTTGATTTTCTGCCTCAGACAGATACTAGACAAACTACTACTACTAGTACTACAACATACATACTGGCCCTGTGGGCCAAAATACAAGCCATTAAGCCCGTACACACGTGCTACATTAAAAAAAAATGTTTTTCAGTTCATTTTTTAACATGGCACTCTTCTACAGTTCTTCTTCCTCACTCATCCTCTTTCTCCCACTGCCTCCCTCCCCTCTCACAGTGACTAATACCCCCTTCCCTCAGTCTCACATTTATCCCCCATTCACATTTGCAGCATGTTGGTCAATGGTCAGGGCTCAATTATCTAATAATATAATACCTGGCCCACCAGTGACGGTTTGCTCCGTCCTCCTCTGCTGACAGCTACTGGGCCCAGGAAGCCCTGCCTCGTCCCTGCTGGTGTGTGGTTCTGTACGAAGACACAGATCAAATTTCACAGAACAACAGTTAAAATTTAAAAAAAAGGAATTGGAACTGACACAAACAATATTAAACACAAATTCCATTACAATTAATTGAATAATATTTGTGTACTTGTGGAGTATTCTCAAACAGCCTACCAGGCGAAGGACGCGCTAAAGTCAGGCGGACCTCCTCAAGCCAATCACCCTCGTGAAGTCTCAGATGCCGACCTGAGAATTAGAGGTAGAAAGGAAATAGAATAACATTAATTGATTAATAAATTACTTACAAACACAACATGCCCTGCTAGGTTATTTTTTTATGCAATATATAACATTTAGTAATAAAAAAAAAATTAGCTATCTTTTAATGTGGCATTCAAAATTCCCAAATACAAATCACATCATTTCAAAATGATAAATAAATATAAATAAATATAATACACCACTAACATTATCTCTCACCTTTCTTCTTGAGATCTTCGATCTCACGCGGGTAAGAGGCTCTCCGGCAGAACTCCTCCTGGAGAGCCACCCAGGCTGCAGACTCCCTTTGAAGGTTAGGCCTGCTGCCTGAGGGGGTGTAGAGATGCTCCTCATCCAGGAGGAGTAGCCGGGCTAGGAGGTCCACATCTGCCTGTGTGAACCGTGGCTTCCGGGACCTAGCATCACGATCGGCCTTTGAGGAGGACGGTTGGGCTGACTCCCTATCATGATCCATCTACAATGAGAAAATAAAAAAGAAGATGAAAAAAAGTAAGTTCAGAAGCTCAGACTGGAAAGGGCTGAAGTATCCCACCCTTCACATCCCCCACTGCTGGTATATGGGAGAGAGAAGGGGAAGGGGAGGGGGTGGGGGGAGGTGAAGGGGCAAGCAGCCCCACTCCCTGTGAGGGATGGGAAGGGAGAGCCAGCCCCACTCCCTGGGAGGGATAGGAAGGGAGAGACAGCCCCTGAATGCAGGGGCTGTCTCTCCCTTCCCATCCCTCCCCCCCCCCCCCACCACTCACCCACACACTATTCACTGGCTGGGACATGGGGGAGGGGAGGAGTCAGGGTCAGGCACTGTGTGCAGGAAGATCACAACACCCCTGGTGCCAGGGTTAGGGCACTGTGTGTGCAGGAAGATCACAACACCCCTGGTGCCAGGGTTAGGGCACTGGGTGCAGGAAGATCACAACACCCCTGGTGCCAGGGTTAGGGCACTGTGTGCAGGAAGATCACAACACCCTGACCCTTGAAAATAAATCCCCCACCCTCCCGAACCCCCCCAAAGTGCCTTAAATTACCTGGGGTCCAATGGGGGGCAGGGCGGGGAAACCGGCACGCTAAAGCAACCCTAAAACCCACCCCGACCCTTGAAAATAAATCCCCCACCCTCCCGAACCCCCCCAAAGTGCCTTATATTACCTGGGGTCCAGTGGGGGGCAGGGTGGGGAAACCGGCACGCTAAAGCAAACCTAAAACACACCCCGACCCTTAAAAATAAATCCCCCACCCTCCTGCCAGGGTTAGGGCACTGTGTGCAGGAAGATCACAACACCCCGACCCTTGAAAATAAATCCCCCACCCTCCTGCCAGGGTTAGGGCACTGTGTGCAGGAAGATCACAACACCCCGACCCTTGAAAATAAATCCCCCACCCTCCTGCCAGGGTTAGGGCACTGTGTGCAGGAAGATCACAACACCCTGACCCTTGAAAATAAATCCCCCACCCTCCCGAACCCCCCCAAAGTGCCTTATATTACCTGGGGTCCAGTGGGGGGCAGGGCGGGGAAACCGGCACGCTAAAGCAAACCTAAAACACACCCCGACCCTTTAAAATAAATCCCCCACCCTCCTGCCAGGGTTAGGGCACTGTGTGCAGGAAGATCACAACACCCCGACCCTTGAAAATAAATCCCCCACCCTCCTGCCAGGGTTAGGGCACTGTGTGCAGGAAGATCACAACACCCTGACCCTTGAAAATAAATCCCCCACCCTCCCGAACCCCCCCAAAGTGCCTTATATTACCTGGGGTCCAGTGGGGGGAGGGCGGGGAAACCGGCACGCTAAAGCAACCCTAAAACCCACCCTGCTATGGCCGGCGCCATTTTCCTTACGAAAAAACGATTTGTGACAGGAGATCGCTCCCAGACCCCCGCTGGACCCCCAGGGACTTTTGGCCACCTTGGGGGGGCCTCCTGACCCCCACAAGACTTGCCAAAAGCCCAGTGGGGGTCCAGACATTCACCACCACCTAATAATAATGAATTATTAATTCAGTGATATAACAAATCATTTAAAAAAAATTGAGTAGGTTAATATAAGAGATGACTGTAGTAGATTGAATACAGATCTGATGTTTCTGCTCTCCTCACAGCAAAGAAAAGCAACACACAAGCAGAGAAGCCCTTCTTACAAAGCTGAGCTAGTGAGTTAAGTAAGAGGATAAGTAAACATACTGGTGCCAGTGTGGCTACTTAAAAAATACACTTACCAACAATCAATTACATATATTTGAACTGTGTACAGTTCCAGCCAGGACCACCTTTCTAAAATGCACAGTGATTGGCAAATTCAACATGCACTAGCATTTCAGGTGCCTGCTAACAAAAATAATAAACAAAGAAGTGCTGATCATCACATTACTTTTTTTGTCAAGCTTCCAACTGTTTCCATTTCACATCCCCCCAACCAATGCCATTACCTCAGTGGAACCTTGGTAACATCAATAGATAAGAGCACAGCCAGCCAATAGGAATACATATATTCATTGCTAAGTGACCTTTACTGACCTGGGAAGTGTGAACACTTTGTTTCATTTTCTGTTGCTGTTCGTGAGTTTCCAGTTCCATTTCCCATCCCCCCAACCATCACCTCAGTGGTAACATCAATAGATAAGAGGGCTGCCAGCCAATAGTAACACATATTCATTCCTAACTGACCTTCAGTGACCTGGAAAGTGTCTATTTGTATCATTTTGAGTTAGTGCGCACTAACTCGAGTTAGTGCGCACTAACGGGGAGTTAGTGCGCACTAACTCGAGTTAGTGCGCACTAATCGGAAAAAACGATTTTTAACGATTTTTCAATGAAATAATCGTGCCTAAGACGATTTTCTTGCCCTGCCACACGATTTCTATCGTTAAGACGATATGGAAAACGATTCACATCCCTAGTTAAAACTATACACATTCTTCTGCAATGTGTGTACTTCTAGCCATATTTATACAAGACATTCCCAGGGGCTGTGCTTAGGTTGAGGAGGATAACGACTTGCGTAGATTGCATCGCCAACTCTATGCACGTTATTTTCAATGGATAAAATACTGGGAAGACCTCATTGGCCAGATTGCCTTATAATTGCAGATAAAGAATATAGGAGAAGACTCCCAGTGGTGTCCATCCTACTGGAGTAAAGAGAGTATTGCACAAGAGCACTAATGCACCCCATCCTATCTGGACAAAGTACGTTACAAGAGAGCCCAGATGAAGCTGATCTGATCCTTTCATGACTGAAGAATCCTGCAGGAGAATCCTTGGAGGGGAAATAAGCAGCAAAGTCCTGCTGGGCCTGGGTAGGTGAAAAGGGAGCAATGCTCTGCCTGGATCTGGTAGAATAGCACAGTGGAGACCTACCAGGCCAGGGGTGAGAAAGAGGCAGCAGAAAAGAGGTCAATATTCAAATGCATTTATCTGGATAACGTTTGTGTTATCCAGAAAAATGCAAACTTTTGAATATCAGTGCCAATTATCTTGCTAAATTTTAGCCGGATAAGTCATTATCCGGCTAAAATTTAGCAAGATAATGTAGGGTGTTTTGGGGTGTTCTGGAGCAGAGCTGCAATAGATGAATACATTATTTGGCTAACTCTGATATTTGGAGTTAGCCAATTAAGCTATTCGGTGATGTGTAGATATGGGCTCGAGGACCCAGTCAAGAAATTATGGCTTGGAAAAAAATTAATGGCAGCTATCCTCTAACATTTTGGAAAACAATCTCTTGAGGGACTTTCATCAACAATTCCCAGAGAAACCCAGGACCTTAGGGAGGGGGTTTAAGATGGGGATCATTGTTGCATTTGTCAGTCCGCAGGCTGCCCCCACGAACCACTGCACTTACCTCCCTAGCTAGGCCATCTCATCTGACTACCGATGCAGCCATATGCCTCCTTGTGGCCGGAGACCACAATCTGATGCAGTGAGGTGTCACCAACGCATCATGTGGCAGAACACCGCTGGCCTCAATCAGCCATGCTTCTCCTTAGGCGCACATGTCCCTGACATCATGATACTTAAAGGGCCCACGGCAGGAAAAGTTCTATGATGCCTAATGATGACCTCACATGCTAAGCTCTATAAAGGGTTCTCTCTCTCCTCTTCCCTTACTGCCCCAGCAACAGGTCCAGCAACTGTTTAGTAGTGCTTGTTGCATCCCAGTGTTCCTGTCTTCGTTTCAGCCTGTTCTAGTCTTTGTTTCCGCCTGCCTCAGTCGACAAATCCAGAGCAGTTCGACCAGGCGAGCCTGGTCGAACTGCTCTGGATTTGTCTGCATGCCTCAGCCCTATTCATTTCTCTTCTTCTTCCTCAGATAAATACTTGGTTTTGACCTCTGCCTGAACTGTGGATATGCCTGATCATTGCCTGCCCATTGACCACTGCCTGAACTCTGGATATGCCTGCCTGCTGCCTGCCTCTTACCCTTGCCTGGACCTCGACACATCTACTAGCTGCTGCCTATGACCTTTGCCTGGCCTCGGACCACATCTCCAGTCATCAGCAGAGACCCTTGCCTGTCCTACTGGATCCGGCACAAAGCTCAACCTGAGGGGAACATAGGCTGGAATAGGTGAAGGTCATGTCTGCTTTGCCTGGGTTCGCCTGCTGACAGCGAGAACCTGCAGGTCTCCTTCCTGCAGGTAGAGCCAATCTTGCCTCAGCCCAAGGATCTACAGATAAACAGGTAATTACTACTTACTGTGAGGTGTAATTATTTTTTAGTGTTGGGGTCACTAGTGCTTTCTTTAATATAGTAACAACTGTACCTTCTCAACTAAAAACATATCTTAATTGTTTAAGATCTTTGATGTTTATTTTGTGATTTCTGATATTTTTAGCTATTGTTTTGCTTTAACTGGTATTTTTAAGCATATGTATTTGGATTACTCTATGTACAATCATTCTAATTTATTGTTTGAAGTATGTACATATTTTTGTAAGTTACCTAGAGTTCAGCACCAGGTGACTAATATATATAAACAAAAATAAAGAAAGAAAGAAATGAGACATTCATTATGTTTAGTAAAAGACCAAAAGCCTTATTTGAAAGACCATGGATTGAATGAGATGGGTATGGATCCAATAAGTAATTAGATGGCCTTACTTGATTTAAATACCATTCATGTTGTGCTCCTCTGTGGCTGGAGCCATGGGAGGCGCTTACCTTCAAGGCCAGGAGGCCGCAACAGAGCCGGGGCCGCGCCTGGGGCTGCTGACGCCAGGTTCTTCCATGGCCCGGCTGCCATCTTGCTGGTGCCGTAGGAGCCATGCCAAGCCTCTCCGATGCGGCAGGAAGCCACCGACACTCTTGACCCCTCCAGGGTGTAGGGGTCCTCGCTCCTGCGGCAGGAAGCTGCTCCTCTGCCTCCTCTTCGTGGCTAGACGCCGCCGACGTCGCCAGGGCCTGCCCTGAGGCCCAGCTTCTCTGCTCCGTCTCCTCTCTGCACAGCGGCAGCATGGCCACTGTCCAGGGTCCTGCCCCTTACTTCCTAAGGGGTGGGCCCGCTGCTTCCTTCTGTATTTAAAGGGCCAGTCAGGTGGGGCCCATCTGAACTCCTCCCACGGAGTTGCCTGCTTCCTGCCCTATAAAACGGCATTTCCATCAGTTAGTTCTTGCTTCAGCAAGGAGCTAGTCCTCCTGGGCTAGTCTTCCCAAGCACTTTTTGTTTCCAGCTCTTTCCTGGCATCTTGATTTTGTCCATGGACTTCCGTGTATCCTGTATCTTTCTATCTCCTTGATGTTTCCAAGTTCCGTGATGTCCTGATGTTCCTTGATGTCCTGATGTCCCAAGTTCTATCATGTTCCCGGTCCTATTGCTCCAGGTCTGGTGGGACCCGTGCCTCCGGAGATTCCCTGCTTTTACTCCGAGTTTCCAAGCTCTAAGGTTTTATCTTGTTTCCCAAGTCCCGACTCCAGAGGATTCAAGGGGTTTCCAATAGTCTGCGCTAGGAGACTTCCTGAGCCTGTCCCGATCTCATGGTCTGCGACCAGCCATCCGGCTGTGTAGGGTGTGAAGGGGACAGTGTGGTCCACGACCAGCCCCACGTGCTGTGTAGAGCACCTGAGGGTCTTGCTCATCCCTCTTGTTTCCTGTCTTCGTCCCAAGTTCCAGTCTTCACTCCAAGTTCCAGTCTTCTCTCCAATGCCTATGACCTCCTTCCTCCATGACCTCTGTCCAGCCTGCAGCCTCTGCTACACCCTGTGGCAGGTCTGAAAGGGCTTGGAACAATCGGAGGACCATTCAGAGACCACCATTGCATTGGTGATCTCATGGGCATGCAGGTCGACGAAGGATTCGAGGTTCCTGATTCCCAGACCTGGACTGTCTTCAATGCAAGGGCACACATTCTCCTTGTTCCATGCTGGAGATCCCTAGGTTGCGCTCCGTCCCATTGTCAGCGCAACAGGATTGCCAAGCCTTGAGCATCCCAAGCTTGAGGCCAACGCAAGCTCCAACAATTCAAGCTCTAACAGTGAAAGCTGATTGAATTCATGCCAGCCTCCTCTCCAATCCCTTGCCAGGCCTTTTGGGTCTCTACTGTCTTATATTCTATCCTCTCTCCCTCCCTCTCCCCTCCCCACCCTCAATTCTAAAACTTTTTCTTGGAGAAAGGAAGCTAACAGTCACAATCTGGTACAATATCATAATGTAAAGACTCATTCACTACAGCCCATAATAAAGGATCCTATTTACTAAGCGTTTTCCCCATAATCTAAAAATGGGAGAAAACCTTTAATAAATGACCCACAAATATCTCACTACTTTAAATAACATTCTCAAATTATTTCCAGTCTTCTCCACCAGTCCTGAGAAAAACCTTTTCTTAACCTCTAGTATCTTTTTAAAATATAAATTTGCTGCTTTTTGCCAGGCCATCCCATCTAGAGAATTCCTTGGGGGTCGATATTTAAAAGCCATTGAGACACATAACTGAAAAGTTGTCCTCTAAATGGCTTAGCCACTGTATTCAACAACTTATCTGGCTCAATTCTAGCCGGGTAACACTTTAGGTCAGGGGTGATCCAGGGGCAGGTGGTAGGCATTCCAGGGAGGAGCAGAGTTAGGTTAACTGGCTAAATCCAGCCTCATTATAGGGCAGGTTGAAGGTTAGCCAGATATACCTAGCTAACTTTAAGATAGCCGGGCATATTCAGTAGTGCTGCCGTACCGCTGAATATATAAATTAATTTAGCCAGATAGGTATATCTTAGCTAGCTGCTCAGTGGCTAAATATCAGCCCTCTTGATTTTCTCCAATATCTCTCTAAGGTAAGTGTTGCAAACCCCACTTTAGATCACCTAAGTCTGCTGAAAACCACGGTAAGGATACAATGTTGTTCTTCTTAAATGTCCCCTCCTTTGTGGGCTGACTTATTCTACACCTTCCCTGGTTAAATCATACCATCCTGTAACTAAATCCTCAATTCTTTATCATCCACAATATCTTCTTCTTCCTTTCATTGCACTAAGAACTCCATTACCTCTCCAAATTTCTCTTGATCAATTTTTTCTCTTCTCTTTGAATACTTATAATAAAATTTTACCACAAAATGGTCTCACTGGAGCACTCTTTGTGTTCCTAAATAGTGCGAAATTATCAGCTTGATATGCCATCTGGTCAAGATCATTTGTAATTAAAATATCAGGGAATTGTGCTTTTGAACAAGAATATAAGCCACTTGCAAATTAAAATCAGCCAACAGTAGAGTTAAGTTTGATATAAGGAAAGTGATGAACCTCGCTGAAATATGAATGGGTCATATTTACCTTTATTGTTATATTAGAAGGAAAAAAGGCTCCCACCCAGATAATGGGGTCTGTATAGTTTGTTACAAGAGATTTCCTGTATTGTTAGGTTAAATTATGATATGTGATGTAACATATTATTTTCTTGTAATTTCATGTATAATGAATGTAAGAAATTTAATAAATTGCAAATAAAAAAAAAAAAAAATCAGCCAACAGTAAAACATAAGTTTGCAATAAAACAACTTCCAGGACTTGATCAATCAATTCCATGGAACACCTTGGAGGACAGTAACCATAATGAACAAATAACTGGAACTTTAAAATCTAATTTAATTAAAATATTCTCACAGCCTAATATATACTGTATAGACTGATCATAAAGCCTCTGAAATGGAAATGAATCTTTAAATATCACTACAACACACCCCCTCATTTATCTACTCTTATTTTGTAGTGCTATCTTATAACCCCTGGGGCAGATTTGTGAGATAGCAGTTTCCTTTGAATTATTAATCCAGCTTTCTGTAATAAACACCAAATTAGCACTATTCTCTAGGGATGTGCAGAAGGAAAAAATTCATTTCATTTTGTTTTTTGTTTTGCCAGGACACAAATATGTTTCATTAGTTTCATAGGGGGAAAAACAGATTCGTTTATTAGTTTCATTCGTTTTTCGCTTTCCATTAAAGTCAATAGGGGAAGTATTTGCAGCATATATTTGGCTGCAGAATTGGGGTTTTGTTATCAATTCTGATGAAACTTCTGGGGAGCAATCATCAGAACGAGAAAAGAGCTCCAAGGTACTTAGACGGTGGCAAAGTAGCACCAAAGTGGTGCTACTGCCCAGTCTGCCCATCCAGTGATGTAAGGGCTGAACAGACAGGCACAGCGTTTGGGGTCAGGCCCTTGTAGTGACATAAGGGCTGGACAGTGGACAGGCAGGCACAGCGTTTGAGGTCAGGCCCTTGTAGTGATGTAAGGGCTGAACAGACAGGCACAGCGTTTGGGGTCAGGCCCTTGTAGTGACATAAGGGCTGGACAGTGGACAGACAGGCACAGCATTTGAGATCAGGCACTTGTAGTGAAGTAAGGGCTGGACAGACAGGCAGTGTTTGAGGTCAGACCCTTGTAGTGACTAAGGGCTGGACAGACGGGCACAGCGTTTGGGGTCAGGCCCTTGTAGTGACATAAGGGCTGGACAGTGGACAGACAGGCACAGTGTTTGAGGTCAGACCCTTGTAGTGACATAAGCGCTGGAAAGACAGGCACAGCGTTTGAGGTTAGGTACTTGTAGTGATGTAATGGCTTGACAGACAGGCCCAGCGTTTGAGGTCAGGCCCTTGTAGTGATATAAGGGCTGGACAGACAGTCACAGCATTTGAGGTCAGGCCCTTGTAGTGTCATAAGGGCTGGATAGACAGGCACAGCGTTTGAGGTCAGGCCCTTGTAGAGATGTAAGGGCTGGACAGTGGACAGACAGTGGACAGGTCAAGCCCTTATAGTGACATAAGGGCTGGAAGTGGACAGACAGACACAGCATCTGAGGTCAGGCTCTTGTAGTGACATAAGGGCTGGACAGTGGACAGACAGGAACAGTGTTTGAGGTCAGACCCTTGTAGTGACATAAGTGCTGGAAAGACAGGCACAGCGTTTGAGGTTAAGTACTTGTAGTAATGTAATGGATCGACAGACAGGCACAGCGTTTGAGGTCAGGCCCTTGTAGTGACGTAGGGGCTGGACAGTAGACAGACAGTGGACAGGTCAAGCCCTTATAGTGACATAAGGGCTGGAAGTGGACAGACAGGCACAGTGTTTGAGGTCAGGCCCTTGTAGTGATATAAGGGCTGGACAGAAAGGCACAGCATTTGAGGTTAGGGGCTTGTAGTAAAATAAGGGCTGCTCATTGGACAAACAGGCACAGCATTTGAGGTCAGACCCTTGAAGTGACGTAAGGGCTGGACAGAGAGGCACAGCGTTTGAGGTCAGGCTCTTGTAGTGACATAAGGGCTGGACAGACAGGCACAGCATTTGAGATCAGGCCCTTGTAGTGACGTAAGGGCTGGACAGTGGACAGACAGGCACAGTAGTTGAGGTTAGGTACATGTGCTGATATTATCTGGAGCATATGAGGCAACTGGAGCTGCTGCAAGGCTTTAAATTGCTTTTATTTATATTGCCATTCACAGGGAAAATTTGGAAACCCAAGCAAAGGCATGTTTATTTTCAAAAACACTAGCATTTCCATCAACTCTGTTACCAGCCTTTAGCGATGAGGCTCACGATATCCCCTGTCATTGAAAATACATGTTCACTGGCCACACTGGTTGGTGGACATGACAGATATTGCTGAGCCACTTTGTCTAGGTGTGGCCAGACAGTGGACTTGTGTGCCCAATATGCCAGCGGATCTGTCTGCATGTCCTCTGTGGGCTCTGTGAGATACCGTGACACTGACATTTGTGCTGGTGTCTTGGGTGGGCTGAGAGTCCTTCTTGCCAGCTGCTTTCACTCTAGCCCGTTTCAGACCAGATGCTTTTTTATGGGCAACATAGCTTTGGCATACTGAAGTGGAGGAGGAAATACTAGCTGTCGCTGACAGAGTGCTGCTCCTGTTGGGCTTGCACTATTCTCTGAAGTGCCCGCTGTTTCCTCTTCTGCTTCATGTTTTGAAACTTTCTTTATTCAAGTTTTTTCCAAATGAACATACAAATTAGCACAAACAACAACAACAGAAAAATAACAGGGTAATTTCCCCTAAGAACCAGTAAAGGAAAACTCCCTGTCTTTCTGCCCCTCCCCCCTCCCACCCCCCCTCCCAATGTCCAAATAATGGTGGATGAGATAGGTGATTAAAAGTCCAACCGGAGGAGGCTTGATAGGCGTTCATGTCCAGATATGAAGAGTCTCATGCTTTTGTCCGTTCAAGGTCCTCTAGGGCTTCAAACTCACAGACCATGGGTCCCGGGGCTCTCCAAGTCGTGGAGTCAAAAATTTTGTAAAACCAGACCAAATTTGTTTAATATGTACAGACCTCTTTGGCATTGCCACTGTAAGGAGGGCATACTCCATAGAGCAGAGGCGAACCATTTTTTGGAACCAACTGTCATAATTTGGGGCAAAAGTCTCCAACCAAGCGGTTAAAATTAATTGTTTCCCCATCAGGCTTGCTCTGCCTATCAAAAGGCTCTCAGGGTCAGATATAGCTGCCGGTAAACAAGTTCCCAAACCGAACAACCAGAGATTGGGATCCGGTGGGAGCTTTCGTCCCATAAAGAAGGAGCACGCCTTACTAACCCGTTTCCAAAAACCGGTGATAGTCGGACACTCCCAAAAGCAGTGGAAAAAAGTACTGTTTGTGGCGCCACATTTGCGACAGTGGGAAGAAGGTGCTATTTTCATTTGGTGAGCTCTGTTTGGAGTAATATAGCTGAGCCAGAGAAATCTGTACTGTACTTCTTGTAAAGATACATTTTCAGACAGCAAAGGTATATCATGAAAGCATTTGACAAACTCAGCATATGTCAACGTAAACAAGGCCCATTCCCTCCATTTATTATAGGGTAAGGTAAGGATATCTGTAACCGAATATGCCAGCAGTTCCTTATAAAGCAGGGAGACCTTGTTTTTATTACTCCTTCCTATCAACACTAACTCCCTTAATTTCTGTACCGCGTCGGGATCAACCATTCCTCGCTCTTCCGTATGAAGGAAGTGAGCGATTTGCAGATAAGCAAAGTGATCACTGCTGGGCACCAAAAATCGTCCTTGAAGTTCTATAAAGGAGAGGAAAACGCCCGACCTCTCCTCGTACAGATCTGATATATATTTAAGACCCAAAGGTATCCAGCGTTGGAAGGCTCCCCCCCCGGTCCCCGGCGGAAAGAGATCATGTCCTGCTATTGTTAAAAACTTCAATTGTAAGTTGTTTAGGCCCCCAATTTTGCAGATAGAATACCATGCCTTCCTACACAGTCCAATTAAGGGTTGTGATTTCAAATGGTAAGGAACCTTCTGAATCGGCAATTGTATTAATGGGTTTAGGGTCCGGACTCCATACCATTCTAACAAATGGGCATGGGGGGTCAATGTGGACAATCCCGATATCCAGTCCCTAACATGCCGCATCCCACAAGCTAGATTATAAAGTTCTAAGTTTGGGCATCCCAGTCCCCCTTGGTCCCTCGGTCTCATGAGCACGGCCAATGGTATTCTGGCTTTCTTTCCCCTCCAGAGGAACGAACGGAGGGCTTGGTGTAAACGGAAAAGGTCCCCCTTTAGGATCCAAAGGGGGGCCAATTGAAGGAGATATATCCACTTAGGGATAAGTATCATTTGAAATAAATGAATACTTCCCATAAGAGTCAGTGGCAGCGATGCCCACCCCTTGAGAGTGGCAAGGGTTTTTGCAAGTAAGGGTTTAATGTTCGCGATATAGAAATTATCCAAGTTTGTGGGGATAAAGATACCCAAGTATTTGAGTGAGTCCACCACCCATCGAAAAGGAAAATCACCCCGCCAAATGTCCCTCAGTGTGCCCGTGACATCAAGAGCCTCTGATTTTTCGTAGTTTATCTTTAAGCCAGAAAACAAACTGTATTGATCTAAGATATCCAGGACATACGGAAGTGAGTACTGTGGTTGGGTCAGGTAGATTAACAAATCATCGGCAAAGGCGGCCACCTTAAAAATATGGTGAGGCCCCCCAAACCCCTTTACCTCTCCACTCTCCGCAATCGTCCGTAACAGGGGGTCTAAAGCTATAATGTAGAGCAGAGGGGAGAGGGGGCACCCTTGGCGCACTCCCCTCTGTATGGCTATGTCCCCTGATCGGCAGTGGTTGGCTAAAATTTGTGAGGTCGGAGCATCGTAAAGTAATTGCACGTAAGACAGAAAGTCTCCCCCAACTCCGAATCTCTGTAAAACCCGGAAGAGATACGACCAGGAAACTCGGTCAAAGGCCTTCTCAGAGTCCAGCCCGACCACCAAAGCCGGAATTTTTTGTGCTCGGCAGATGGTCATTGCTGTAAGCAGTTTTGTAATAGTCGCGTTCGGTTTCCGCCCCTTCACAAACCCCATTTGATGTGGGGAAATCAAGTAGGGGAGAAAAATCTTTAAGCGCTCCGCTAAGGTTTTTGCTAGAATTTTAAAATCACAGTTTAACAGAGTGATTGGTCTATAGGAAGACGGGATAGTTTGGTCTTTACCCGGTTTTGGTATAAGTGTTATGTGGGCAGCATTGAAGGAGGCGGGGAAACCCTCTCCCACAAGTCCCGCTTTGAAGTAATTGGTTAGGGGTTCATTGATATAAACCGACAAGATTTTGTAAAAATCGTAGGAAAACCCATCGGGTCCTGGGGATTTTCCCGGGTGGGCTGCTGAAATTACTTGTGAAACTTCATAAGGCTGGAGTGGTCTGTTTAAGAATTCCCGCTGGGCCGCTGACAAAGTGGGTAAACGCAGGTTCTGGAGAAAAACCTCTGCCTCCGCACTCCTTTCTCCGGTCTCCAAGCTATATAAACTTTGATAGTATTGCTGGAAGGAGGCACATATTTCTTTTTCCTCTACCGTCTCCTGCCCCGACTGTGTTTTCAAGCGCGCTATAAATGAGCGGGGTTTTTGATTTTTCGTTAGTCGGGCCAGCAAACGGCCCGGTTTATTCCCAAATTTGTAAAGTGATTTCTGTCCCCCCCATAAATAAAGTCTAGCTCTCGTGTCTAGTAGAGTATTCAAGCGGCCCAGAATACTATAAAACTCCACTCGATTCGCACTAGTGTGACGAGCCGCAAAAGCTCGTTTCGCCCGCTTCAATTTTTTCTCTAGATCTAAGATAGATTGGTTTATTCGTTTGCTTCTAGCCTGAACATAGGAGATTATCTCGCCTCTTAGGACAGCTTTCGCCGTTTCCCAGAAAAGGAGGGGAGTGGCAGTGTGCTGGCGGTTGTCCTGCGCAAAGTGTTTCCACTTTTCCTTAAGAAAAGCCTGAAATTGGGCATCATCTTTCAGAAAAGTAGGGAATCTCCATAGTCGCACTTGGTAGTCTGAACCCGGGGTTCGTATATCAATCGAGATGGGGGCATGATCAGTGATTACAAGGCTCTCTATGGTTGCTTGGGAGATAGTAAAAAAATCTGGTGTGGAGACTAAAATGTAATCAATACGAGACATGGTCTGGTGGGACCTCGAGATATGTGTATAGTCCCTTTCACTGGGATGCAGTGTTCGCCATACATCTGTTAAAAGTAGTTGCCGACACAGATATGCCACTCCCTGTTTTTTCTCTCCCTGCAATCTGGAGCACGGGGTATTCCTATCTAAAATGGCCTCGTGAACACAATTGAAATCCCCAGCTACATACAAGGTACCCTGACTGTGAATGTGCAACAGATTTTCAAGGTTTACAAAAAAGGCATGGCAGTAGACATTCGGGGCATAGATATTACAAATGGTTACAGGCATATTATTCCAAACACCTATTAGGATAACATAACGACCCTCAGCATCACTGAGGGTCTTAGTGACCTGAAATTTAACATTCTTATGTATTAATATAGCAACCCCTCCTTTCCTATGCACCGCCTCTGCAAAAAAACAGTGCCCTACCCAGTCTCTCTGTAACTTTTGGCTTTCCAGGCCCGTAAGGTGTGTCTCTTGAATACACGCTATATCTGCGTGTAACCGCTTTATGTGGGTTAGCACCTTATTTCTTTTAACTGGGGTGCCTAGCCCATTTACATTCCATGATATTAACTTAGGCATGATAGCACCGAAAAACTGAATGTTCACTGTAGCTACTCTCAAAGACGTGCACTGGAGGTGGCACCCAGCCTTGCCCCCCCCGTGCGGACATTTCTTCTGGTAGGGATTCCTCCCTAAAGAAAACTAAACGCCTTGATTCTTTGTTTTCTCCAGCCACCCTCCCTTTCAAAGCCTCGATCCACCATATCATCATCCAGATTGTTAATAGATCAACCATCCCCTGCTCCCAGTTCCCACTCCCCAACTTCCCCTCTTCCCCCCCCCTACCCGCTCCCCATCCCCCCCTCCTCCCCGTAAACCCCATAAACCCCAATAGAAAGAACAAAACCTCCCCTGCACTCGGTGGAGGTCTGGAGATCATTTGGATGTGTCCGGGTACATCCACTCCACAATTGTAAACCAGAAAATAGTACTACTGTAAAGATTTAGTGCCCAGCAGGCCCGGGACATCGGTCCATGCTCGCCCGCACCCAAGAACAGCGTCCCGGCGGCATCCATAATCTTCCTCAACGGTATATATGGGTAGGCTGCGCGTCTTGTCCGGCCCATTGTGTCTTTTAAGTCCCGTACCTCCAGGGAATTCGTGGCGCGCTGTTCACATTCGCAGTGTCTCATTTTTTTTTTTTTTTTCGGGAAGCTCACCTCAAGCACAGTACTGATTTGAAGCTAAAAAGACGGGGTAAGACGACTACCCGTTGTGCGCCACATAGCGAGTAGCTGTCCCACAGATGAAAACCAAATCCGGACCGCATGTGTCTACGTGCGGCCATATTGGTTCCCCACCTCGTGCGCTCCTATCGGGACATGCGCTTAGGCCTACTTTTGGGGCGACTAGAAGCATTCAGCGACCCGAGTCCCCAGAATTAAGGTATATCTGGCTCTCCCTGTGGATAGTTGGTTGGGTCAGTTAAAAAAGCCTACCTCTCCCAAGGCTCCAGCAGACCCGCAAGTAAAAGTTGTGGTCAACGGGGCAAATCCACTGCATCGTCCCCGTCTCAGGGTGCGGCAAGCCACGCTCCCGTCAGGGTAGAAAGAAAGCTAACCAGCAGGCCAGCCGTTATTTTTGTGTGTTCTGGGTTTTATGTCCGACTCATCCAGCTTTCCAGTGTCTTATTTCCTTCCTCGTTTCCTTCCTCCTTTTCCGTCCTCGTTTCTCCCTCTTTTTTTTTTTTTCTGTGTTTTTTTGTTTTTGTTTTTTTTTTTTGCTTTAGGGACAGGGTAGTTGGCTGTTCTCCTATAAGCCAAACACACCGCGTCGTTCATCGTTCGAGTAGGTTGTGTGGTTTGTAGGTTCTCTTTTTTGTTTTTTTTGTTTTTTTTTTAAGCCGGAGCTCCATTCAGCTTGGTAAGAAATACTTGCGCTGCCGCTGAAGTCTCAAACAGGTGAACGTGATCGCCATGCCAGACTTTCAATCGGGCGGGAAAGAGCAGGGAAAACTTGAGCCCTTGATTGTGGAGGGAAGTACAAATAGGAGCAAATCCTCTTCGCGCCTCTGAAACCGTAGCAGAAAAATCTTGAAACAAGCGAATGGGTTGATTTTGATATACCAAATCTCGCTTTACACGGGAGGCACGCCATATCTCCGTTTTGTGCGCCGAGTTAAGGATCTTAGCTATAACAAGCCGCGGACGCGAGTTTGTCTCCTTGCGGGCCCCCAAACGGTGGGCGCGCTCCACCACTAGTTTGTGTTGTAAATGCGGCAGACCCAGGGCCTCCGGGATCCAGCCCTCCAAAAGACCACAGAGCGCTTTCTCCTCTATACTCTCGGGGAACCCTAAAAAACGCAAATTGTCTCTCCGCGCTCTATTTTCGAGCTCGTCTATTTTTTCTTGGAGGAGTTTCAGCTGTTTGGCTGTGTTTTCCAGTTTTCCTTCGGCCTGTGTTGCTTCATCCTCCACAGTAGAGAGTCTGGATTCCACCTGATCGATTCGGGGAAGGAGTTTATGGAGGGTTTCCTTCACTTCCCCCAATTGCTGAGTTATGTGGTCTAGCTTGTCGTCCAGGGCCTCCCGAATGGCTTCCTTAATATCTGTAATAGTAAGCCCTGGCGCTCCAGAGTCGGGCCCTCCGTCTCCCGCAGCCGCCATTTTCGGTGCAGTCTTTGGTTTCTCTTTTTCTCTCCGTCCCGCCTTAGTCGCCATCGGTGGAGTTAACTTATTCATATAATTGATAATTGACATAAGCTTGTAAGCGAAGTTATGTTTTGGAAACGTACCGAGTAGTTTTTCGCGAGGATTTTGCGCGCTATGTGGAGGGAAGCCCGGAGCTGGAGGGGAACACGACCGCCCAGCTCACCACATCACGTGATCTCTCCTCTGCTTCATGTTTAATCTGTCTCTGCCTATGGCGCTCCTGTTCACAGACTTTTACTAACAGCAGGTCCTTCACAAATGTGAGACAATCAGACTGTAGGGCGAGTTTCCCTTTCACAGACTGTGGTGAGCATGTATGTGTGGTCATTTGTTAAAGGTCTTAATCTCTCTTACAACTGCTTCTGCAAAAAGTCCAGACAATGCAGCACCTCTGCTGTCATTCCCTCTTTTTGTTTAAAGCCCTCCAAATTTTCCTCCAGAAAATGAACTATAGGAATGGATGCCTGGAATGCCCTTCCGGAGGAAGTGGTAAAGTCTAAAACTGTGAACGACTTCAAAGGGGCGTGGGATAAACACTGTGGATCCATCAAGTCTAGAGGGCGTGAATAAAGAGGAGGCAGCAAAACACTGCACGGAGCGGCAGTAGCCACAGAGGCATTCAATCACTGCACGGAGCGGCAGTAGCCACAGAGGCATTCAAACACTGCACGGAGCGGAAGTTGCCACAGAGGCATTCAAACACTGCACGGAGCGGCAGTAGCCACAGAGGCATTCACGGAGCGGGATGCCAGTGGCCAGTAGTTGGTGTCCCACCTTCACGGAGCGGAAGGATGGAGGGCTGCTATCTCCAAAAAAAAAACCAAAAAAACAAACAAAAAAAAAATAAAAACAGGGGTGGGTAAGAGTATGGGGTAAGGGTGTGGCCTACTTGTTACAGCAGTTGCTACCCCTAATTGAGCTGGACGTTCACTTGGATGAAGATACGGCGCTGCTTTCTAAATTGGTGGTGGGGTGGAGGGGAATTAGGGCTGGAGGGTACTGGAAGCCAATAGTAACAGGTGGGAGAGAAAAAAAAAGGGGAAAAAAATGGATAAAGTGCGTAGCTTGCTGGGCAGACTAGATGGGCCAATGGTCTTCTTCTGCCGTCATTTCTATGTTTCTATGTTTCTATGTTATGTCAGCCAAGGTGGCACTTCTGGAACTCAGCTCCTCCGTGACATCCTTGAAGGGCTGCAGGATTTTTACCAGCTGACTCATGACTAACGAATCATGATGCCCTAGGGGACTCTGCACACCTATGTCCATTGCCGCAGAAAGTTCATGAAGGGGTGTCTACTGCTCCACTAACCTCTGCAGAATCATATAGGTGGAATTTCACCAGGTGCCAATGTCTTGAATGAGACGCTTGTGAGGCACCTCCAAATCAGTCTACTTTTGTCTGAGAACCTGCCCCACCTTCATACTTCTGTGGAAGTGCGTTGCTATGTTCCTACACTTGTGTATTAACGTATGCAGGTATTCATTCTCTTCATGATTGGACTCCAACACCAGAGCTGACTTCACTACCAGGTGCAGAGTGTGTGCAAAATATCGGATGTTCTGAAAGCACCCGTCGCATATTGCCTTTACCATGTTTGCACCATCGTCTGTGACAAAGAACCCTGCCTGAAGATTCCTATCTCGCTGGTGTAGCTGCCAGCCTGTTATAATTAGTGAGGTTTGGGTGGACCCTTGGATACTGTGGCAGCTGACCACGTCCATGGGGGAAAGTCCCGTTAGGGGCCACAGGTCAGGCTCAGCTCTGGACAGACAAACACAGATATTTCTTTATTTAGACAGTTTGAGAAACCACCAGAGGTGGCAGTAGTGAGTAGAAGATGTAGCCCGGCTGGGCTAGTATTCCCCAGGGCGCTGGAACAGCGGTTCCTCCGGTAGCGGTGCTGTAGTGAAGAGAACTGAGAGAATGAGTACAATAGAATATTCACAGAGTCTCAAATATGGAGGAGCCCCGAGATAGGGAGAGCTGGCCCTCAAGGAGTGAGTACCAGATCCCTGGGAGCAGAGAGACTCATTGGCAAAGTACTCATACAGCGGTTCTGCGTAGGAGATGGCACTGGCACTGGAATGGAGGCAGGCCCTTGAGGAGTGAGTAACTGGTTCCAGGGAGACAGCTCTGAGGAGTAGATGATGGTAGTACTCACTGATGGTGTCTGTAGTGAATTCTTCCAAGTAGAAGAGGAGATAGATGCAGGTAGCGGGTCAGGGAACATGGCCCCTCGAGGAGTGAGTACCGGTTACCTGATAGGGACCTGAAAGAAGCAAAAGAGGCCCCTGAGGAGCGGGTACCCCGTTAGCAAAAAGAGTCCAATGGAAGCTGGAGAGGCAGAGTAGCTGGGTACGGAGAGCGAATCCCATCCGTAAGAATCCCCTTGCTAACTCAATGGCTAGCAATAAACTGTAGGCTTAAATATCCGGGCAGCATGACATCATCACAGGGGGACACCCCTGAGGAAAGCGCCAATGAGGAAATAAGAATGAGGGCTGCGCGGTGCGCGCGCCCTAAGGTACCTGTAGAACATGGCGGGAGGCAGTGCCCAAGGTGGTCCGGGAACACCGGAGAGGATGGCAGGCGGACGCTGCAGCAGCCAGGCATCCGTGAAGAGCAGGAGGAGCCGCAGAAAAGAAAAGGTAAGCGGAGTGAGGCCGTCGGGAAGTGACCGTCGCAACACAGCCCTCCAGCATCTGTCTGATGCATGCTAGAATATTGGCTGAGGTATGGGCCTCGTCCGTCAGGTGGGTGTGCAGTAAAGGCCATCTCCACCCTGATACTTGTTAACTAATAGAGCTGATGCCTGCCCCTGCCTCAGCCAGGTCCCACCAGTGTGCTGTCAGGGAGAGGTAAGAGTGTGCAGCATTCATGGTGGTCCAGATATTGCAGGTGAAATGAACACTCCCCTCTGCCTTAGCTAGCAGTGCTTGGATGCAACTGCGACACTGGTTGTACAGGCTGGGGATGACCTTTCTGCTAAATGTGCTTCTGGAGGGGACTTTGTAATTTGGAACTAAGACCTTCAGCAAATGCTTGAAACCCACATTCTCCACTACCTGCAAGGGCTAGTCATCAAGGGCAATCATTTCCCCAGTGCTCCTGGTTACAACTTTTGAGGCTTCCTGCCATCTTCCCCGGGATAGTGTTACCGAACACCATCCCATTTCCTCCATGGTGGGTTGTCGCTTCTGACACACGGCAGGGGCTGGTGGCCTGCCACCTGACTGCTAGAAGGGGCTGAGGGCGTGGGATGACTCTGCTCCTTTTCAACCACTTTATGCTGCCTGGAAAAAGGGGTCCCTGACTGGTACTGCCACCATCCCCAGATGTCAGTACTGTTGGGTGTTGCTTCTGCATATGATGCATTATGCCAAAATTAGTCAGGAGGCCCCCCCAAGCTGGCCAAAAGTTCCTTTTGAGCCCAACGAGGGGTCCGGGAGCGAACCCGAGGGGAATCACGTGACGCCGCGTCACTCTGACGTGGCGCCGACGTCACGTGATTCCCCTCTGGTTCGCTCCCGGTCAGGAGGCCCCCCCAAGCTGGGGGGGGGGGCCTCCTGACCGGGAGCGAACCCGAGGGGAATCACGTGACGCCGCGTCACTCTGACGTGACGCCGACGTCACGTGCTCCTTGCAAAGGAGTTCAGGAATGGCGTCCTGACCCCGCTGGACCACCAGGGAGTTTTGGTAAGTCTTGGGGGGGGGGGGATTAAGGCGGGTGAGGGGTTTAAATTTTTGTTTGCACATATGGACATAGACTCAACTTATGGAATTCTCCATATGTCCATATTGACCGCAAATGGGGACCCCCTTTCGACTTATGGACTTATGAACTTAAACTTTTGGTCTGCACATCCCTACTAGAGTCTGCTGTCACACTGCTGCTTTTGGGTCTCGCCCTTTTGTCTTGCATGACTCAGCCTCCCCTTCCCTCATCTCCAAAACAACAGGGTCAGAAACAGGTGGTGGTGCATCATCTTTAAATTTCATTTTTTTCCGGATAAATCTGCCTGCCTCTCCAGAGAGTTTAGATTGGAACAGCTCCCTTTTTAACTTTAATGGGGGACTGACACTGCCTCCTCTGCCAGTCCCAATCTCTTGTCTACCTTTCCCTGACATCATCGATTTAATGTCACTGCCTACTAGGGATTTCAATTAAAAGAATTATTTCTTTATTGGTGAATGAACACCTCTGTACCAATATATGTGAGTGTGGAAAACTACACAGATGCACAGTGCAGTGCCTTGCTGTACACTACAACTGAGACTGCTGTATGTGCGCATAAACACATTTTAACTCCAGAAGATTCCTACTGGGAATTTGGATTAAAAGAACACTGCTGTACCAATATATGTGAGTCTGGAAAACTAAAACATTTGCACAGTGCAGTGCCTTGATGTACACTAAAACTGAGACTGCTCTGTGTGCACAAAAAATGAAACTGCAGAAAAAAGACTAGAAGCCTGAGCAAGCACAATTCCTAGTGATGCTGCTTATTGTTTGAAAATACCAACTCCCAGACAGCCCCTGCAACTCTCACACCATCTCCCACCCATACCACCCATACACTGCCTGCAACCTACCCCAGGTAGGTAAGATCAGCAGCAAAATGCCACTGCTGGCAGCTTGTCTCATTGGGAGAGACAGAGAGACAGTCTGAATTCAATAAAAAAAAAAAAAAGGGCAGTAAAAAAAAAAGCCTGGCTGGCACAGCAGCAAAAACGAACAAATATCTTTTTCAATGGAAAATTCTATCAAAGTAGCAAGCAGCAATAGCAATTGAATACAGATTTGGGAATCTCGGAGAGAAGCAATGAGCTTCTCAGTGAAATGCCAAGAAAAAAGTGAGTGGCACGCCGCATGCTTAAGGTATATATAGTACAGCAGGAACAGCATCACAGAGCACTGAGCCTATTTGAAACAAGGCACCAGGGCAGGGCGCCGTAGGCGCCCTGCGCTGGCCAGAAAAAACGAAGTAAGTCCGCTCAGCGCCGTCTACATCCCGTAGAGGAAGCGCTGAGCAAGGAACAAACAAAACACAGCCTCAGATCAACAAGATGCCAAGTTGACGAAAGGCACAAAACCCAGGGGAGGACTGGTGCGAGACAGCCCTCAGCCAAAACACACTGCCCTAGGGCAGAAAGGACTCACAACGGCCGCAGCCCGTGACCTTTAGCACATCATCGGAAGTCTCGAAACCAGCAACCCAAAAAAGGGGAAGGGGGTGAGGGCTGCCGGAGCGCTGCACCTAGATGAAAAGGTGCAGAGTGTAAGCGGGTGGGAGGGGGGCGGGCAGAGGACACAGCGGACAGCCCAGGTGGCAGAGAACAGCGGGATGGCGTTCCGGTGGACTGCCACTGCGTGCTCCGCCCGCAGCCTGGATCGGACCAGACGTCTGAAGTAAGCCTCGCAGGCGGCCGGATGCTCCCCTCCCAGCTGAGCCTCCCTCGTACATCGAATGGATTGTTTGGCCTCGGCCAGGAGGTAGTTCACCAACCGCGCTCGGCAACGAGTCGCCGGGCTCCCTGGCGCGGTGTAGCCATAGACCAGGAGGTGGGGAGAAAACGCCAACCAAAACTGCAGCAAGAGGTTCCTGAGGAAGCTGAGGAATGGAGTGAGGCGGGGGCAGAACCAGTAGATATGCGGCACCGTCTCCGGCGCCTGGCAGAAGGGGCAAGCCGAAGTGCCGAGGACGGCTGCCACCACCCGGCCAGAGAGGATAGCCCCGTGTGCCACCCGCCACGCCAGGTCCGCGCTCCCCCGTGGGATCAGAGGGGTGTAAAAGGATCGCCATCGGGGTCCCCTATCCCCGCTTATCGTTCCTCTCCAGACGGTATCAGGGCGGGCAATCAGCGCCAGGTAATGGACTATATGAAGAAACAACAAATACATCGCCTTCCTCCCAAACTCCTCGAAGGAAACCTCAGGGAACAGGTGCAACCTGCTGAGGGACCGCGAGGGAAGGGGTCGGGCCGAGAGAGGGGGGTCCCGATGAATGGGGCCTATACTCAGGTCCGGAGGGGGGGGAACGGAAAAACCACGGGGACCTCCGGCCTGCAGACCCCCCTCCTGTTGAAAGAGACTCGTGCACAGGGCACCCTGGGCTCTTAAGGCCTCTAGCGCTGCGGTGACAGGGGCGGGATCGGGAAGGCCCATCCGCTGCGCCAGGATGAGTGGGTGCATCCAGGAGGTACGGTCCTGCGACAAAAGGTGACCGACCTTGGTGGTTCCGGCCGAGGCCAACCGACGGCATACCACGGGGGATTCCAAGATCTCCACACCCAGGGCAGGGTTGTGGAGAAGGGGTTCTTCCAAAAAATCCTCCGTGGGGACCGCCGGCCGCCTCGTCACGGAAACCATGCTCCAGGACTTAAAAACTTCTTGGTAGAAAGACGGCAGCGACGAGAGGTCGTGGTCGTACCCCCTCGCCTTTATCACAAACAGCTGCCAGTCGTACTGTAACCCGCCCACCTGGCGAAAGAAAAAAGCTGCCAGGGGGCGCCACAGCGGGGGCGGGTCTGCATACAGAAACCTCCGCAGGGCCTGGAGGCGGAAGGCGTGCTTCTGGCTCTGGAGGCACACGAGTCCCTGTCCGCCCTCTTCCAAAGGAAGGGCCAAGGCACCCGCGGAGACCCAGTGCTTCCTGCCGGCCCAGAAGAAGTCCAGCAACTTCCTCTGGGTCCGGGCGAGGAACCCCGCGGGGGGAGTCAGGGCGGTCAGCCTGTGCCACAGCATGCTGGACACAAGCTGATTCGCCACCAAAACCCGCCCGCGGTAGGACACCAACCGCAGCAACCCTGCCCACGACCGCAGGCGGGCATCGACCTTCGCATCGAGCTCCTGCCAGTTGGCATCGGCCGTGGGTTCCGCTGCGGAGAGGTGGACACCCAGATATTTCAGGGTCTCCCGGCTCCAAGAAAAATTATCAAACTCGCTCGGGAGCTCGCCCCTCTGCCACAGTCCTACCACAAGCCCCGAGCATTTGGCCCAGTTGATCTTGGCAGAGGATTATTTATTTATTTTATTTATTTAATTTTATATACCGGCAACCGTTTGCACATCGTGCCGGTTTACAAGTAACTTACAACAAAAGATATATAGGCGTAGCCTTTACAGAGAACGGTGTATAACATAAACGCAGTAACAGAATAAATAACTAAATAACTAATAAATAACTAAATAACTAAAGGGAGGGATGGAGGGGGGTAGTCGAGACAAATGGGGGGGCAGGGGGAGGGTGCAAACAGACACAGGGGGATAAGATATGAATTGGGATTCGAGGGAGAAATATGTACACTTGTTATATACAAAATTGTATGAATCATTAGGAGGGGAGGGTATTGGGTGTAGGACCTGAACGGGGGATGTTGGAGAGAGATGAGGGTTGGGCTGGCATGTTAGTTGGTGGAGCTGATGAGGAAAGGGGGTAAGCTTGGAGGAAAAGCCAGGTTTTGAGTTTCTTTTTGAAAGTAGGTGTGGAGGTTTCGGTACGTAGGTCAAGAGGCATAGAGTTCCAGAGGGAGGGGCCTGCAAGGGAAAGGGCTCTATTGGTGGTGGAGATGAGTCTAGTGGATTTTATGGAGGGAGGGATAAGGGTTCCACGGAGGGAAGCACGGGTGGGTCTTGTGGAGGTACGAGGGAGGAAGGGTGGGTTTAGCCAGTTGTAGTGTTCGTTAGTAATACTTTTGTGGATGAAGGTGAGGGTCTTGTAAATAATTCGTGAGTGAATGGGAAGCCAGTGGAGATCAATGAGGGTGGGAGTGATGTGGTCTCTCTTATTGACATTGGTGAGGATGCGAGCAGTAGCGTTTTGGAGGAGTTGTAGAGGTTTGATGTGGGTAGAAGGGAGTCCAAGTAGGAGAGCATTACAGTAGTCAATCTTTGAAAAAATTATGGATTGGAGTACTGTACGGAAATCGGAAAAGTAGAGAAGGGGTTTGAGTTTTTTGAGGGTTTGTAGTTTGAAATAGCAGCTGCTAAGGATAGATTTGATATATGGTTTGAAGGTTAGTTGGTTATCAAGTATAACACCCAGGTTTCTTGTGTCAGAGAGAAGGTTGGGGGAATGTAGGGTGGAGAGAGTGGGTGTGGCTGCATGTCTAGAGGAGACGAGGAGGAGCTCAGTTTTTTGCGGATTGAGGGCTAGGTGCATGTCAGTGAGGAGCTGGTTTATTGAGGCGAGAATGGTGTTCCAGTTTTGGATAGCAGTGAGAACAGAGTTTTTGAAAGGGATGAGGATTTGCACATCATCCGCATAGATGAAATGTGTGATACCAAGGTTGGAGAGGAGGTTTGTAAGGGGGAGCATGTAAATATTGAATAAGGTGGAAGAGAGGGAGGATCCTTGGGGAACGCCACAGTCGAGATTAACAGGAGGGGATGTAAAATTGTCTGTGAGGACTGTGTAGGTACTGTTTTGGAGGAAGGACTTTATCCAAGAAAGAGCAGTACCTGAAATTCCTATACTGATGAGGGTGTTGATGAGAATGTTGTGATTTACGGTGTCGAAAGCGGCGGAAATATCTAGCATGGCAATGAGGTAGGAGTTACCGGCATCCATTCCTTTGATGATTGTATCTGTAAGGGAGAGGAGTAGGGATTCCGTACTAAGGTGTTTTCGGAAACCGTATTGTGTTGGTAGGAGTATATTGGATTGTTCTAGGTATTCAGAGAGACGGGAGTTTACTAGTTTCTCAATGACTTTGGAGAGGAAAGGGAGATTGGAGATAGGACGGAGGTTAGATAGATTGGAGGGATCAAGGGAGGGTTTTTTTAGAATGGGTTTGACCACAGCTTGTTTCAGTGAGTTAGGGACCAGGCCGTGTTCTAGGGAGCAGTTCACGATTTTGGAGAGTGTGGTGGCTATTGTTTTAGGAATAGCGAGGAGAAGTTTAGTTGGGATGGTTTCCGAGGGATGGGAGGAAGGTCTCATCTTTTTTAAGATGTTCTCTATTTCTAGAGTTGAGGAGGGTTCAAACGAAGGGAGGATGGTGGCTGTGTGTGGGGTGGGGGGGGGTTATGCTGTTGGTGTTAGGGGAGTTTTTGGTATTAGGGGTGAACTTGGCAGTGATGTTGGATATTTTGTTCTTAAAGAAGAGGGCAATTTCATTGCATCGGGTCTGTGTGGAGGGGACTTGGGGTGTAGACATGTTGGGTTTGGTGAGGTTTGAGACTAGGGTGAATAGTGCCTTTGGGTTGAATTGGAGGTGGTGAATTTTTTTAGCATAATATTCTTTTTTGGTTGTTTGAATGGCGTTTCTATATGTGTGCATGAGTTGGTAATAGGTGGTTTTTGTGGCAGGAGAGGGGTGTTTGCGCCAGTGTCTTTCAGCTGCTCTAAGCTGGATTTTTTGGGTTTTGAGCGTATGGGTGTACCAGGGTTTTTTGGATGCTTTGGTTTGTGTGATTGTTTTTCGAATGATTGGGCATAGGTTGTTGGCGATTTTTTGGGTAGTTTCTGTCCAGGAGGATATGGCACTATCTGCTGACTCCAGGTCAATGTGATTTGGGATGTTGGAGCAAGCCGTTGCTAGGGTGTCTAGGGGGCAGGTTTTACGAAGTTGGAAGGATTTAGGCTGAGGGGGAGAGGAGATGGATGGGGTTTGTAGAGAGAGGGTTGTATTGATAATGGAGTGGTCAGACCAGGGGACAGGGAGGCATGTAGGGGGGTGGATGACGTTGATGAGTGAGTTGGTGAAAATAAGGTCGAGGGTATGACCGGCTTTGTGGGTTGGGGAGTGGATAAGTTGGGTGAGGCCCATTGCGTCTAAGGATGAGATGAAGGCTTCGCATGGTGGGGATTGTGGAGTGGAATCAACATGGAGGTTAAAATCGCCAAGGATTATCGTGGGGATGTCGGGGGAGAGAGAGACAGTGAGGAATTCGATGAGGGGGGAGGGGTCTTTTTCTAGTAGACCAGGAGGGGTATAGATTAGGCAGATTTGTAGAGATTGCGATTTGAAAAAGCCTACTTCGTATTGCTTGGGAATATTGCAGGTTTGTGGGGTGAGCTCGAATTCTCTTTTAGCTATGAGGAGTAGGCCCCCTCCTCTTTTCTTTTTGCGGGGAATAGAGAAAATGTCATAGGTTTCAGTCGGGAGTTGGTTAATGAGGGGGGTGTCACAGGGTTTAAACCAGGTTTCAGTTACTGCAAAAATTTCTGGTTTGGAGTCAGTTAAAGTATCGTGGAGGAGGTGAGTTTTTTGCTTCAGGGATTGGGCGTTAATGAGAAGGAGAGAAATGAGGGAGAGGGTGAGGGTTTGAGAGCTAGGAGATATGGGGATGGGGGTTAGACGCCTTTTTTGAGTGTTGTGTTGGCTGTAGGGGGGGAGGGATAGCTTTGAGGGGTATCTGAATAGGTAATTGGGGGGACAGAGGTAGTCGTGTGGAGGCATTATTGGATGGGGGGCAAGTAAATGTGTGTTGGGGAGAGAGACAGGTTGTGCGATGAGGGCACAGTAATGCTATTGAGTAGATTAGTGCAATTGAGAACAGATGATTGCAAGTAGTTAAAGAGATGCAGTTTGGCAGATTAATGCAGTTGACAGCAGCTGGGTGCAAGTGAACAGATGAATGCAATAGAACAGTTGAATGCAATGGAACAGTTGAATGCAATGGAACAGTTGAATGCAATAGAACAGTTGAATGCAATAGAACAGTTAAATACAATTGAACAGATGAGTGCACTGGAAACAGATGAATGCAATTGAACAGATGAGTGCACTGGAAATAGATGAATGCAGGTAAGCTGATGAATGCAAGTGAACAGAGAAATGCAATAGTACAGGGAGGGTAGGCAATTAGGTAGAGTAGGTTATGAGATGCGGATACTGTAAAGTCATTTCCCCGAGACAGTCATTTGAAGGAGACACACTTACGTATTATACGCTTAAGGTGAAGGTAAAGTGTGTTGGAGGATTTATCTGGAGGAGTGGTCTATGTCCTGTCTTTCGTGAGCGTGGATTCTCTTGGGGCATTTTCTTGTTTTCGAGATGACAGGTGCGGTGGCTCCAGGCTGGGTCCTCTTGGCTTTAGTCACGTTGCTGGGTACAGGTTGGGAGGTATGAGAGGATGCTGCTCGGGGTGAGCGAGGGTCGACACGAAGGGGCGAAACAAAGGGGCAGGCCCCTTTGTTGCGCTCCTTCGTGCACGCGACGCCCGGCACGCGATGCCTGGGAGAGTGTCTGTTTAAATACGCCGCCGGTCGCGCCTCTGACGTCACCGCAGCGACGGCTTTGTGGGCGGTTCGTCTTTGTTGTTGGCGGTTCGGGGCGTGGACTCGCGGCCCGGATCGAGGCCGGCAGGAGGCGTGGGCTCGCGGCCCGGATCGAGGCCGGCAGGAGGCGTGGGCTCGCGGCCCGGATCGAGGTCGGCAGGAGGCGTGGGCTCGCAGCCTTGCAGGTAGGATGAGCAGATGGAGAGAAGGGCCGGCGATCGGCGAGGGAGCCCGATCGGAGTGAGCGGAACAGGAGGCCTTACCCCGACGGGCTTCAGCGCCGATTGCGCAGGCCAAGTTCACCGCGTTCACCGATGGAGCGCCGAGGAGAGCAAAAGGAGTAGGTCGAGGTGAGTGTCGGTTTAAATACGCCGCCGGTCGCGCCTCTGACGTCACCGCAGCGACGGCTTTGTGGGCGGTTCGTCTTTGTTGTTGGCGGTTCGGGGCGTGGGCTCGCGGCCCGGATCGAGGCCGGCAGGAGGCGTGGGCTCGCGGCCCGGATCGAGGCCGGCAGGAGGCGTGGGCTCGCGGCCCGGATCGAGGTCGGCAGGAGGCGTGGGCTCGCAGCCTTGCAGGTAGGATGAGCAGATGGAGAGAAGGGCCGGCGATCGGCGAGGGAGCCCGATCGGGGTGAGCGGAACAGGAGGCCTTACCCCGACGGGCTTCAGCGCCGATTGCGCAGGCCAAGTTCACCGCGTTCACCGATGGAGCGCCGAGGAGAGCAAAAGGAGTAGGTCGAGGTGAGTGTCGGTTTAAATACGCCGCCGGTCGCGCCTCTGACGTCACCGCAGCGACGGCTTTGTGGGCGGTTCGTCTTTGTTGTTGGCGGTTCGGGGCGTGGGCTCGCGGCCCGGATCGAGGCCGGCAGGAGGCGTGGGCTCGCGGCCCGGATCGAGGCCGGCAGGAGGCGTGGGCTCGCGGCCCGGATCGAGGTCGGCAGGAGGCGTGGGCTCGCAGCCTTGCAGGTAGGATGAGCAGATGGAGAGAAGGGCCGGCGATCGGCGAGGGAGCCCGATCGGGGTGAGCGGAACAGGAGGCCTTACCCCGACGGGCTTCAGCGCCGATTGCGCAGGCCAAGTTCACCGCGTTCACCGATGGAGCGCCGAGGAGAGCAAAAAGGATGCGGATGAAAACACCCGCTGGCAGGCGCGCATCCTCGCCATATCAAGCGGGTCCGAAATCAGGAGGAGCACGTCATCGGCGTAAGCAGAGAGGGTAAGGTGAAGCCCGGGGTCCTGCAGCGCCAAGCCAGTGAGCTTCCTGCGCAATAAGCACAGGAAGGGTTCAATGGCCAGCGCGTACAGTTGCCCGGACAAGGGACAGCCCTGACGTACTCCTCTCCTAAACGCCAGAGGCGCTGTTAGGGACCAATTTACCTTAACCAGACACTCTGCGGACTCGTACAGGAGGCGGAGAAGACCCACGAATCGGGGGCCGAAGCCGAATTCCTGCAGGGTCCCCATGAGATAACCGTGATCCACCCTGTCGAAGGCTTTCTCCTGGTCCAGAGACAGAAAGGCCACCGACAGGTCCATCCTACAACAGTAGTGAAGGAGATCCCGGACTAAAAAGATGTTATCAAAAATCGAGCGGCCCGGGATCGTGTAGGATTGGTCTGGGTGGATCACCTGAGCAAGCACGGGCCCTAGCCGCAGCGAAAGCGCCTTGGCTAGGATCTTATAGTCCGTGCAAAGGAGAGAAATGGGTCGCCAGTTGCGCAAATCGCGGGCATCCCCTTTCTTGGTGAGCAGCGTCAAAACCGCTCGGCGACACGACAGCGGCAACTCCCCGTTCTCCAGGGCTTCCGCCAGGACCCGCAGGAGATCAGGCCCCAGCAGGTCAAAAAAATGGCGAAAAAACTCAACCGTCAGACCATCGATGCCCGGCGTTTTGTCGTTGGGCATCCGGTTCAGGGCCTCAGAAAGGTTCGCCAGACTCAAAGGCTCATCCAGCGCGTTTCTGCTGCTCTGCCTGACGGAGGGAAGCCCCTCCCACAGGATCCTGCAGGCGTCCGGGTCGACGGGATCCGGGGAGAAGAGGGTCGAGTAAAAGTCCCAGACCTCCGCCCGAATCCTCTCCGGATCACTGAAGGGGGCCCCGTCGGCAGCCACCAGGGCCGTGATCTGCTTCTGGGCGCCCCTCCTCTTCTCCAACCCAAAGAAGAAGCGCGAGCCGCAGTCCATCTCCCGAAGGAAATGGATCCGCGACCTCACGAACGCCCCCCGGCCTCGCCGCTCTTCGAGGTGACGGAGGGCGCACTTCTTCTCCATGTATTCATCACGCAGAGCCTGATCCGCAACATCAGAGAGGGCCGCTTCGAGATCCAGCACCTCCCCCTGCAAGCGCCAGATCTCTCCGCGTCGCTCCCTGTTAACGCCCCTGGCGTAGTCCTGACAGAGCCGTTTGAGGTGGATTTTCCCCACATCCCACCACAGGCACCGTGAGGCAAAGTCCCCCTCAAAGGTGCGCCATTCCACCCAGAACTCCCGGATCGCCGCCACGAGGCCCTCCTCCTCCAATAAGGAGTTGTTGAAATGCCAGTGGGTGGCCCGAGGCCCGGCCGAGTCGAGCCTCACCTTCACGAACACCAAATGGTGGTCCGAGAAGGCCGCCACCTCAATGGCACTCGAAAGGGTCCGTGACTTTAAGAAGCCCGTGACATAGAGCCGGTCGATCCGAGAGCGGCTGATTCGTCCCTCCCCCACTCGCACATAGGTGAAGGAGGGGGAGCCAGCCGGGTGATGCAGCTGCCAGGCATCGACCAGGGAGAAGCGACGGATCGTCTCCCCCAAGTATGCGGCGGAGGCGGGGTGCGGCTGCACGCCAGAACGGTCGGCAGCTTCGAGGGTGCAATTAAAATCACCCCCGAGCACCACCTCCTCCGTCGCATCCAAGGTCTGCAATAGGGTCGACAAACGGCGAAAGAACACCAACCTGGCGGGTCCATCGTTCGGGGCATACACATTGATCAAATGGACCGTGCAGCCACCGACGCGGATCCGCAAGTGTAGCATCCGGCCAGTCACGACAGATCGGACCGATAGCACGTCTGCCTGCAGGGACTCCGCGAGCAGGACGGCCACTCCCCCGGCATGTCTGGAGTGGCTAAGAAACGCCCTGCCGCGCCACTCCAGAAGCCAAGCCGCCTCGTCCTCTGGAGCGGTATGGGTCTCCTGCAGGAGACTTACGGAGTACCCTCCCTTCCGAAGATAGGAGAGCACCCAGCTCCTGCGGAGGCCGTCCCTGCAGCCGTTGACATTCAGAGTGCTAAAAGTCAGAGCCATCCTCTGTCAGAACAAAAACAAAAGTGCACCCAACCGAAGCGCCCCCTCAGGGAGCTACTTCGGAACAAAACCTCCGAGCCCGTTTGATGTCCTTGGCCCCCGGAGGTTTACTACCCTCGAGATGTGCCACGAGCGCGCCCGCTATCTTCCGGAGGCGCTCCTTGCTCGGCCATCGCTCGAGGGCTTTAGCGACACGAAATTTCCAACTGCGGGTAGCTCTAAGGAGCCGGTCGAGCTCAGAGACCGCCCCCCGTAAGGACTGGTCAAACTGAGCCGCTCCCGACCCCGGATGAAAAAGGGCCGGGGGGCCTCCTACCGGCGCGCTGGAGGAGAGCCGCGGCTCGCAGGAGGGCGCCGCGACGTCCCCCAGCTCCCCGTCGCTAGCAGCCGGAGTACCTCCGGGGTCCGGACACAACGCGACAGAAGAGATCCCCACCGGTGGCGCAGGGGTCGCTCGGTTCGTCTGGGGAAAGGGGCCACACCGTCGGATCGAGGGCGGCGGCATCAGTCACCATCTCGTCACAGTCGCCCGCGTCGATAGGCCGGGACAGGCCTCCCTCCCCCCCACCGTGGCCGGGGGCCCCGGGGATAAGCCCCGGGGTACAGCCTGGTTCCCCGCCTTTACCAGGCTCCTCTCCCGAGGGGTTCCCCTCCTTCCCCCCAGGTGCCACACTAAACGGGTGCGTCGCACCAGGTGGTGGCGGGGGGAGAGGGGGAAGGGGGGCCCTCGGGAGGCCGGGACCGGGGCCGAAAAGGAAGGGGCCGTCGCCGTCAATCGCGTTCGGGTCCAGGACGGAGCGGAAGGACAGGTCAATGCGGGGCATGGCGGTCCCATGCGAGGCAGCTGTGGAGGACGCGTCAGGCTCCCGCCGGTCAGCGCTCAGCGGGTCGCCCAGTGCGGGCCGCAGCGCTCGCCGCTCGGCCGTCAGCCGTGCAGTGGTGAGACTATCACCCTTGTAGGTTTTATCGACCCGAGCCGCGGGCTCACTGAGGGGTTCCCCACGCCTTTTGCCCAAACCCGACAGCGAGCAACTAGGGGCGCTGTCGGGACCGGGAGACAAGTCCACTCCGCCCTGAGACCCAGACGCTGTCACTAACAAGGCAAGCTTACATTTTTTCTTCCCCTGTGGGCCAGGGGAAGAGGGACCGTCAGTCGGTAAGGGGCCGCCGCCGCAGCTCTCAGGCACACCCGAAGTAGGCGTGTCTCCGCCGGAAGCGGGGACCACCTCCGCAGCCGAACTCCGCAAGTCGGGTGGGGAAGAGGCCGCGGGGACAGGCGCCACAGCAGTAGATGAAGCAACATCAGTGGGGGCGTCGGTGGGAGGAGGCCGGGGACCCTCCTCGGGACGAGCGCCCTCCGCCTCTAAGGAGACTGGGGGGCGGGTCCCCCGAGGGGGTACCAGCAGACACCTCCACCGCTGGGCCGCCGCCACGGGAGTCCGGAGCCCCCCGCGCAGATGATTGCGGGGGGAGGGTAGGTTCACTCCGAACACTTACCTCAGCGACAGCAGGGGCCAGGGCCTTCGTGCGTTTCCGGCGGGGCTGGGCACCCGCAGCCAGCGCTTGAGGGGCAGGTGGCGTGGCAGTGTCTGGACAGCAGGGTTCCTCTCGAACTCCGGAGACGCTGGCTGCCGGACCACGCCCCGAGGGAGCTGGGGCGTTCCGTGGAGGGGCCGGGCAGGCTGTCGTGGCTGAGGTGCGCGGCTCTGCGGCCGCCGAGGGGGTGGCCGTGGTGGGCGGTCTGGCCAGGGGGCATGCCTTGCGGGTGTGCCCCACCCCCTTACACGAGAAGCACCTCGCCTCCCCCGCTGCGTAGTAGATCCGATAGGCATAGCCCTGATGGGGGATGACAAAAACCCCCTCGGCCTCCTCCCGCCCCGCCTTCAGCTTGAGCATGGCCGCGCGCCGGTAAGACTCAACGTGTTTGAGGGCGCGGTCCGAGTGGCCCATCGGCAGGGTGGTAATTTGAGACTTCAGCTCCCCGAGGCGACCAAGATAGGCCGCCAGCGCCTCGTCGGGCAAGAAGGGCGGGACATTCGAGAGGAAGACCTTCGTCCCCACGCCATCCAAGGGTTCCAAAATGTGAAAAATACCCTTCACCACTAACCCCGTGACCAGCGCCGCCTGCGTAGCAGCAAGGTTGGCCAAAAACATAACCACCTTGCCGTACATTTTTCCGCAAGAGACGAGATTCCTGGCACCCACCAGCTGAGCCATCGCTGAGGCGTAGTCCTGGGGTTCTTCACCCGGGAGGATGGAACACCGGACTCCGTGGCGACGGCTAAGACCAGTCCTGGGCGCGGGACCGGCTCTCGGCGGTGGGGCGGCGCCCGCAGGGGGACGGGAAGGGGGAGTCAAATTAGAGGCGCATCCCGCCGCCACAGCCGCGTAGGACAGCACATGCGGGCCGAACGGGATGCGGTAGCGTCACACCTCCGCCCACGGAGCCGGGCTCAACGTGGGTTTTGCTTTTGGACTTGGCCTTGCCCCCGGGCTTCGGGGGCCTATCATCGACGGCGGGAGTCCCGGCTGCGGAGCTGGTCCCGGCGTCCGGACGGACGGGCGGGGGGGGCGGCAGCGAGAACAACGGCGGCCGTCGGAAGTATGGACCCTGTAGGGGTAGAGAAGACAGCCGGAGGAGGGCACCCACCCAGAACAGAGGGGTTCGACAAGTCCCTCCCCAAGCTTTCGGCACGAGCCCCCGCCGGAGTAGGCGTCCCAGGGGGGGCAACAGCCGGTGCATGGGCGCTATCCACCCCCTCGGCTGACCCGCTCAATTCCCAGCCCCCCGATGGCGAGAAGAGAAACTGGGGGACGATGCTATCTACGTGGTGGCGCGGTACCAGCACGAGCGTCGCATCACGGGACGTGGAGGGAACCGGGGGACCTGGCACGGGGTGGGGGGCCGTGAACCGGGTGACTGGCTCTTTGGTCACCAGGGCTTTCGCCTTAGCGGGCCGGACGGTGGAAGGAGGACCAGAGGAAAGCGAGTCAGGAACCTCCAGCACGGGAGGGGCAGCAGTGGTTGTCGGAGTCTCCCCACCCCCCGGGGTCCCCGAGGCAGAGGGCTTTGGCAGCAAAGGCACAAGATGAAGGGTTGTAGAGGGAGGCACAGCTCGGGCAGTATCGGCAGGCACTGGTGAGAGCACATACCCGAATCGAGCCAGCGCGAGGGCATCGAGATCACCACCCTCCCCCGAGCCCCTCTTAGGAGTCCTCCGCGGCATAGTAAAGAAAGAAAACGTGGACGAGGCCACGAGAAACTAACGCAGATGGGCGGGGCTGCGAAAGCCGGCGCGAGGCAGGCAGGGAAGGAAAAAGCCTGGGCTGCGGCTGAAAAGGGCAAGAAAAGAAATGCCCAAACTCAGGAGAAAAAAAAAAGCCTAAACGCAGGCTCGAGGGACAGGGGAAAAAAAAAAAAGGCCCAAACTCAGGGGAAGAAGCCTAAACTCTGGCTTAAGGGGGAAAAAAAAAAAAAAAAAAGAAAGGAGAGCTCAAGCTCAAATGGAGAAAAGCCCGGACTCGGGCTTGAGGGGCAGGGGGAAAAAAAAAGCCTAATCTCAGGAGAAAAAACCCAAACTTGGGCTTAAGGGACAGGAAAAGAAAAGCCTTAACCCGGGGGGGGGGAAGCCTAACTCAGGCTGAAGGGGCAGGAGAAAAAACTAAACAGGAGAGAAAAAAAACATAAAAGCCTAACGCAGGCTAAAGGGGCAGAAAAGGAAACCAAACAGAGAAAAATAAACAGCCTAACTCAGGCTGAAGGGGCAGAAAAGGAAACCAAATGGGAAAAAGCCTAACTCAGGCTTGAAAGGTAAGAAAGGAAGGCTTAACCTTAGAGAAAAAAGCCCAAACCAGGCTCTGCTAATCACAGGGAACCCAAATGGGGAGAAAAACAGAAAAAAACAGATACAGACGAGGGAACAAGGCAGGGCAGACGCAGACAAAACGTGCCGTGAGTCTCTCCGGGCGGAGCCCAGCCCCCACCGTTCCCCAGAAGGCAAGGAAAAAAAAAAAGAACACCACCAGATGTTCTTACCTTACTGCAGGGTGGGACGGCAGG
Organism: Rhinatrema bivittatum; assembly: GCF_901001135.1. Lineage (NCBI taxonomy): Eukaryota > Metazoa > Chordata > Amphibia > Gymnophiona > Rhinatrematidae > Rhinatrema > Rhinatrema bivittatum. The sequence continues at coordinate 276,859,432 of NC_042619.1, read as the reverse complement.
AAACTCGCAGGCAGAGAAGAAAAACAACAAGGCGGCCGAAGAGAGCCACAGCAGAAGCAGGGAGGGTTGAGAAGAGGAACCAGAGGGAGGGGGTGACGGGGGCAGGGAGGCTGGGCTGCCGTGCAGGAGAGAAGTCCAAACAAACAAACTTTTCTCCGCTGCACGTGGGAGCAGGAACCAAAAAACAAAAGGGGGAGGGGGAGAAAGAGGAGTCTCCGGTGGGACCAAGGAGTGCAACAGCACTGCCTCAGAGCTCCACTGAGGGGAAGAAGGAAAAAAGCTGGAACCCTGGCCGGTCAAAGAGGCAAGCCAAACCGGCAGAGTTCCGGGGGAGCAAGCAAACCTCCGGCAGCAGAGCCCGAGCACCTAGTGAGCGTGGCGACTGGCTGCATTAGAGAAATGCTTAGCTCTGATAGGTTGCATTCTCATCTCCTTGCCAACCTGTCTGACCCACTCTATGACAGAGCTATGAGGTCACTTATGACTCACAGGAAAGGGCTGGATTTTGCTATGAATACTCCCACATGGTCTTCTCCTCTTTCAAATGGCCGCTAAGAAATCACTGCAAACCAAAAGAATGAAACTAATATGATATGTTTCATTCGTGGGGGATCGCCATGCATTTCTCGAACCCACGAATCAAATGAACAGGGACCTATGCATTGCGGATTGCACACTCATTGAAAATGAATGCACATCCCTACTATTTTCTAATATCAGATCATAAATATGCAGTCAATATTTCTGAATATATCGTGGATTAAGCAACAAACAATTTAAGTTTCCCCCTCCATCACTCCTTATTAAATCCATTCTGTTAAAATTTGCCTCCCTCTCCGGTATTCTCAACCATTTTTTCAAATCCCTTACCTGACCCTCCCCCTGTTTCCATAGGTGTTACACTTGCCGACCACGGGGCTTCGCGGTTGGCTTCACTCACCTCCTGCCATCCTGCAGCAGCGGCAGTGGGCCCGGGCTCTCTGGCAGCATCGGGGAACCACTGCTGACGCAAACCATCCCATCCTGGGGCTGTAGGAGCCTACCCTCTCTCTTCTGCGGCTGGGCAGCAACTGACTGCTGCTCCCCTGCTGGCCTCTCCTACGCAACCGCGTGTACCTCTTCCCGGGTCTTGAAGGGCCGGTGGCAGGAAATTACTGTAGGCCCTTCCTGATGACATCACAGCTCCAGCCTATTTAAGGCTACATCTGGCTCCCAGCAGGCTGCTTGGCAACAGGTCTCCTTGCTTCCTGCAAGTTCCTGAGTTCCCCGCCTTTGCACCTACCCTTCGCGCCTCTCCGCTTGACCTCAGCTGCCCTTGGACCGGATATCAACTACGAGCATCGCTGCCTGCCATGACTTCGCCTGGACTCTGACTACGAACTTTCCCACCTGCCACGACCTTGGACTTGACCCTGACTACAAGCTTCGCCACCTGCCACCACTTCACCTGAACAATGCCTTCAAGGCTAAGCCGCCTGCTACGACCTCAGCCCGGGCACTGACTTGGTCCAGTGCTAACCTTGGACTTTGGCCTGCTGCAGAGACCCCACGTAAGTCCAGCCGGTCCCCGTACCCGAGGGCTGAACCAGAGGGGAAAGAGGCTGGTAGTGGTGAAGCCCAGCAGGGGTCTCTGCCACCTCCCTGCCTCACCATCTGATGGAGGGAACCTGTGGGGGGGAGCCTCCCTACAGGTGGAGACAACTCCTCCTCGGTCCAATGGTCCACAAGCAGAACAATAGGAAACAAAATAACATAAAATGAAACAAATGACTGACAACTTAAGAAGATACAAACAGAACAAAAAATGACATGATACAAAACAAAATGTATTCTGTGCACTTTCCTACTAGGCAGTAGTAACTCTATTTGGGGTTGAGAGCCATGAGGCTTGAATATCAATGGTGTAAGCAGCATGTGGATGAAAAACCCTTTTGTGGATCAATTCCTAGTGAGAAACGAGGAAGAAGGAGAAGGGGACATTAATGGATCAACTATGGTGACTTCTCCTTCCATACACCCTGGGGTAGATTTTTTAAAAAAACGCGTTCGCGTACTTTTGTTTGCGCACCAGGCGCAAACAAAAGTACGCTGGATTTTATAAGATACGCGCGTAGCCACGCGTATCTTCTAAAATCCTGGATCGGGGCGCGCAAGGTTGCCGATTTTGGGCAGCCGGCGCGCGCCAAGCCGCGCAGCCTGTCTCCGTTCCCTCCGAGGCCGCTCCGAAATCGGAGCGGCCTCGGAGGGAACTCTCTTTCGCCCTCCCCTCACCTTCCCCTACCTTCCTCTACCTAACCCACCCCCCCGGCCCTATCTAAACCCCCCCTTACCTTTGTCCGTAGATTTACGGCTGCGAGAAGCAGACGTAAATCTACGCGCGCCAACGGAGTGCTGGCGTGCCGTGCTCTGACCCGGGGGCTGGTCCGAAGGCCTGGACCACGCCCCTGGGCCGGCGCCATGCCCCCGGTCCCACCCCCGAAACGCCGCGCCCCGCCCCCGAAACGCCGCGTCATCGGGTCCTGCCCCCGACACGCCCCCGACACACCCCCTTCCGAAAACCCCGGGACCTACGCGCGTCCCGGGGTTCTGCGCGCGCCGGCGGCCTATGGAAAATAGGCGCACCGGCGCGCAAGGCCCTGCTCGCGTAAATCCGCCTGGATTTACACGAGCAGGACTTTGAAAATCCGCCCGCCTATGTTGAATATTTATTTTTTGTTCTGTTTTCTGCATATCTCCTGAAGTAGAACCTTTTATGACAGCAGTTATTTGCCCAAACCCAAAGTAGGTTAGAGCATGTTGTAATGAGGAAGATAATGCTTTCTCAGTTCCTCCCACGGTTTAAGAATTGGGCTACTTTGCTTACATAGTATACTAATATGAATCCATGCAGCTCTAGTCAAATAATTGAGCCAGAATTCTCAGACAGCAATGGAAACTTACCAAAGGTCTATCATTTTGCTTTCCACTCTGTTATAAGATTCTTGGATGCTCGTTGGCTCTGCTTAGTTTCTATTGCAGATTTTTATTTCAGCACTTTATGACCAATTAATACATGTAGGTTTGAGACCCTTCCCCCAGAGTGCTTACAATTTAAATGTGTACCTGAGGCAATGGGAGATAAATTGATTTTCCCAAGATCAAGAGATGTGTCACTGTTAGAAGCAGGATTTTGAATTTGGGTCTCCCAGTTTTCCTGTCCATTATTCTAACAACTAGGTCGCCCACTCATCCCAGATGATACTTTTCTCGTTCACATGCAGATTACAAATATTCTTTTTTTGCTGAGGAGTGCTGGGAGGTAAAGATAAGGTAAAATGCATGCCTTATTTGCCTCTAAGTTCTTGTTTTCTTATATCTAAAGCAGCGTGTAAATTACATATCATAAGAAATTACCAAGGAGCGGAGAAGCATTTCAGCAAACCACAAGACCGTACATGCTGTGCTTCGCTTGGAAATTTGCAAATTGCTTTCAGTATTTAGCAGCAAAGAGGGGTTGTCAAAGGTTTTGCAGACCTAGTGCCAAGATGCTATTCCGTGTGATTGTTTTCTTGATTGAGCCAGTCTCATTTGAATGCTGTTAACAGCCATCCTAGACATTTGTGTCACTGGATTATTTAGGGTTGCCTGCCTATCTTACTTTAATCAGGACTTTGAAACTAGAAGGCAGTGTTTGTTTCAGAGCTGTCCCATTCAGTTCATGCGGTACATTGTAAAGGATTTTTTTTGGTGGGGGCTGAGAAGAAAGGGACAAAGCCCTTTTGAATTTGTGTTATTATATGCGCCCTTGAATAATGGGTCACTGCCCTCCTGTCTCTCCTGTTCTCTTCTTGTGCACGGATGCCATTTGGTTGACTCTGACTTCTAAGTCCCTGATATTGTCCCACCAGTATTTCCTCTGCTCTGCTGCAGCTGCACTCTTCTTGTTCAACTCTGTGTACATATTCTGGGACGCTTTGGACAACTTGGTGTTACGCTCGCCGTCCACGGCAGCCCCGCAGTGCTGTCCTCTCACCTCTCTGCACAAGCTTCAGGCTCCAGCTCCTCGTTGCTGGCGGCAGTGGGCAGCCAGTCTCGACTTCAGACTCCCGCCAGCACCTCCGGCCCTGCTCCACTTCCCAGGACCTTCAGCCAGGATGCCTCCACTCCTTGGGCCTCTCCGCGGGCCTCGCGGAGAGACGCCGCCGCAGCGCTGCACCCCTCCCTAGGCGCGCATGCGCGCATCAATTAATGATTTAAAGGGCCCGCGGTGGGAACCTGGCCGCGGACCCGGATGCTGACTTCAGATCCTTCAGCACATAAATACTCAGGCCGCACTCCTCAGCATCGCTTTTGCAACAGGTCTCCTTGGTCTCCTGTTTCTGGTTTCCGAGTGCTGGTTGCTGCAGTACTTGTTTGTTCGTGTTCCTGATTCCCCAAGTTCCCAGTTCCTGTTACACTAGCATCAGTTCGGTGGTGGGAAAAGTAATGGAGTCACTGTTGAAAGAGAGAATAGTGAACTATCTACAGTCGGGAGAATTGATGGACCAGAGGCAGCATGGATTCACCAGGGGAAGATCCTGTCAGACAAATCTGATTGACTTTTTTGACTGGGTAACCAAGGAATTGGATCAAGGAAGAGCACTCAATGTCATCTACTTGGATTACAGCAAAGCTTTTGATACGGTCCTGCACAGGAGACTGGTGAATAAAATGAGAAGCTCAGGAGTGAGTGCCGAGGTGATGGCCTGGATTGCAAACTGGTTGACGGACAGAAGACAATGTGTGATGGTAAATGGAACTCTCTCTGAAGAGAGAGCAGTTTTAAGTGATGTACCACAAGGATCGGTGTTGGGACTGGTCCTGTTCAATATCTTTGTGAGCGACATTGCGGACGGGATAGAAGGTAAGGTTTGTCTTTTTGCGGATAATACTAAGATCTGCAACAGAGTGGACATGCTGGAAGGAGTGGAAAGAATGAGATGGGATTTAAGGAAGCTGGAAGAGTGGTCGAAGATATGGCAGCTGAGATTCAATGCCAAGAAGTGCAGAGTCATGCATATGGGGAGTGGAAATCCGAATGAACTGTATTCGATGGGGGGAGAAGGGCTGATGCGCACAGAGCAGGAGAGAGACCTTGGGGTGATAGTGTCTAATGATCTGAAGTTGGCAAAACAATGTGACAAGGCGATAGCTAAAGCCAGAAGAATGCTGGGCTGCATAGAGAGAGGAATATCGAGTAAGAAAAGGGAAGTGATTATCCCCTTGTACAGGTCCTTGGTGAGGCCTCACCTGGAATACTGTGTTCAGTTCTGGAGACCATATCTCCAAAGAGACAGAGACAAGATGGAGGCAGTCCAAAGAAGGGCGACCAAAAAGGTGGAAGGTCTTCATCGAATGACTTATGAGGAGAGATTGAAGAATCTAAATTTGTACACCCTGGAGGAAAGGAGGAGCAGAGGTGATATGATACAGACTTTCAGATACTTGAAAGGTTTTAATGATCCAAAGACAATGACAAACCTTTTCCATCGGAAAAAAATCAGCAGAACCAGGGGTCACGATTTGAAGCTCCAGGGAGGAAGACTCAGAACCAATGTCAGGAAGTATTTCTTCACGGAGAGGGTAGTAGATGACTGGAATGCCCTTCCGGAGGAAGTGGTGAAGACCAGAAGTGTGAAAGACTTCAAAGGGGCGTGGGATAAACACTGTGGATCCATAAAGTCTACAGGATGTTAATGAAAGTGGGAAAAGATTTGCATTCACAAAAATGCAGGGAGTAGCTTGCTTTTTATGGCAGCTACTACCCCAAACCAAATAAGCCTGATACTTCACTTTCAATGCATATCCAGCACAGCTCTCTGCTTCAACGGCAGGGGAGAAAGTCTGATACTTCAAGCATATCCAGCATAGCTCTCTGCTTCAACGGCAGGGGAGAATGTCTGACACTTCAAGCATATCCAGCATAGCTCTCTGCTTCAACGGCAGGGGAGAAAGACTGTTACTTCACTTTCAATGCATATCCAGCATAACTCTCTGCTTCAACAGCAGGGGAAATGAAGAAAAGTGGATCTATATACAGACAACCAACAAGGATTGAATTACATAGTCTGGGTAAACAAATAAGCATGGGTGTAGCTTGCTTATTGTGGCGGTTACTACCCCTAATTAATTAAGCTAGATATTTCACTTAGATGCAGCTCCAACACTGCTCTCTACATTAATGGTGGGGGTGGAAGGGAAATAGAACCAAAAGGTTACTAAGAGCCAAGAGAAACAGATAAGTATGAAAAAAAAAAAGTGCGAAACTTGCTGGGCAAACTGGATGGGCCGTTTGGTCTTCTGCTGCCGTCATTTCTATGTTTCTATGCCAAAGTCTCGAGCATGAGTTATAAGCTTTATTTCAATCTGTTGATCTTCTATTTTTAATAAGGGCAGTTTGGTGGGAAGCGATTTCCTGTCTAAAATGATTTCAGTTTTATTGACATTAAGGATATGTTTCATGTGATTTAACAGTTTTTTGATGATGGATAGATACATGGCTGTCATTTTAAGTGCGCTTTTGAATTAATTTTGAATTGGGATCAAGATCTGGATATCGTCAGCATAAATATAATGTGTGAGACCTAGCCCAGCTAATAAATGACACAGAGGTAACAAGTATATATTGAATAAGGTGGCCAATAAAGAAGAGCCTTGAGGGACTCTGGATTCTAGGTTAATTTTGTTGGAAGTGGAATTCTTAATTTTAACTTGAAATGAACGGTTGGCAAGATAAGATGAAAACTATTGTAATGTAATATTGGATAGACCAATTTCAGATAGTTTGTCAAGTAGAATGACATGGTTAACAGTGTCAAAGGTTGCAGATAAGTCTAATAAAACCAGCAAATAGCTTTGACTGTTGTCAAACCCTCTAAGAACAGTGTCAGTTAGCATGAGTAATAACGTTTTTGTACTAAGATGTTTTCTGAAGCCGAACTGGGAGGGGTAAAAGATATTGTTGTTCTTAAGATGCTCAATCAATTGTTTTTGTACCACTTTTTCTAGTAATTTGGATATAAAAGGGAGGTTAGAAATGGGTCTATAATTATTAAGGTTGGTGGGGTCCAAACTATGTTTTTTGAGAATTGGTTTAATTATTGCACATTTAAGTGATTCAGGGACATTTCCTTTTGCAAGAAAGATGTCAATCAAGGAAGCAATGGGTATAGAAATTGTATGAGTGATCAATCTCAGAACAGAAATGGGAATGCTGTCCAAAGGGTGTACTGCAGGATTCATTTTCTTGATAAGAGATTCAATCGCAATAGAAGCGGTCTCCTCAAAGGCAGACCACTTAGGGGGTCATTTTCTATTGCTTATCACGTGCGATAGCTTGCTGGAGGTGGAGTTGGGGTGGCGAGGAGGTGGAAGCTGCAATGTCTTCGCTGGCGGCGATAAGGTAAGCACCGTTATCATTGCCAGTAGTGCACCCAATAGCACCACCTTTCACGATGGTGCTATTGGGTGCGAAAGCCGGCAGCGATAACACCGCGGTGGTGTGATAGCTGCCGGCTTTCACAGGCATCTATCACACTCCCCTTTGCTCCCCCGCCCCCTTTGCTCCCCCGCCCCCCATTTTCGCTAGATTCACCATTCTGCGTTACAATGGTGAATCTAGGCCTAAGTTAGTTCTCTTGATGTAAGGCTAATTAGTTGGGCACTGGGATTATTAGTGCCGGTGATCAGATTCAGAATTTTCTGTTTGAAGAAACCAGCAATCTCATTGTTTTATAGCGACAATCTCATTGTTTTATAGCGACAAGGTAAAGGTAAAGACAACAGCAATTCACCGTGGAACACGCACATTTTGAAGTCACTCAAGAAGAAGACGAATTAACCATGGAAAATCCTTTGTGACAGAGACTCCGTCGTGTAACTTCAAGGGAAGTAATTGAAACTTTAATATTAACATCGTAATTTTTATAAATAAAGTGTTAGACACCACTTGCCGGTACACCCCCTGAGGAAGGATGCTGGTCATCTGAAATATGTACATGTTAGGATTATAATATACTTTGAGGTGTGATAGAATGGATATAGAGTTTTTATCATGTTGAAAGAGCGTGACTTCAAGCATATATTAAGAGATTTATACCACACCCAATAGTGTGGGAGCGGTGGTGAAGTGAGATCTCAAAACAGCTCGGGAACATTTTTGGAGTATCGCCAAAGATTTTTTTAGGTGTACATATTTTGCTGGATGTCTCACATATTTGAATGAAAAAAATTGTTAACAAAAACATTTACTAAAAAAATTTTTGTATGCATGTATGCTATAGAATTGACCTGGACATGATAGTGTTCACACTCATGTAACAACTAACATTGATTAAAAACTATGTTACCGAACCCTATGGCACCTGTGTAAACTGATAGATTTTAATAGCATTACTTTTTAATGGCCCTTTGCTCTTACCATGTGACAGGGCTATCGGTGCCATTGGTCGGCCCCTGTGGTAGGTGCACTAGATGGCCCGTGCCATTTTTAAGGATGGCGCCGGCCGTCCATTGCTCCTGCCATGTGACAGGGACCGGCCAATGGCACGGATACCCTGTCACATGCTAAGGGCAAAGGGCCATCGGCGCCATTTTGTTTGCTGGCAGCTGATGGCCCGAGCGCGGGAGAATGCTCCCGGGACCCCCGCTGGACCACCAGGTATTTAAAAAAATTTTTGGGGGGATCCGGAGGGTGGGGGGATACTAACAAACTCATTTTAAAGAGTTGGCTGTATTTTTTGGTTATTGGCTCGGGCGCAGCCGATAAAAAAAACCCGATCGGACTGCAAGATAAAAATTTCACGATGTGAATCGGAACCGGAATCCGAACCAATACCAGTTCCGATTCACATCTCTATTACAAATTAGCATCTAAATTCAAATATATACAATAAGCTACAGTAGATAACAGCTACATTCAAGCACAGACATTTAATACATATAATTGGGTAACAGCTGAAATAAGGCCTCATAGAAACACAGAAATATAGTAAGAGAGGAAATTGTGATCTAGTCTTTAAAGTGACAAGGAATTGTTTAGTTACATATCAGACAAGTCTTCTAATAGGGATATGGTTAGCAGCATAGAAAGATTGGTCAAAGGGATCCAGGATCTGGAAGTGTCCCTATATTCCTTGTGTGGAAAAGTTTCCAGGACCTTACTGACATATAGGGATGTGCTTCTGTTTACAACTGATATGAAAACACCAGTGAAACAAGCTATTAACACTAACCAAATTTTGCTTTTTAATTTCATTAGCATTTCATTTTTATTTTTATAAGAGAAGGGAGATAGCCCAGGCTGCTGGTGGACCTATCCCACCATTAGCCATGTAGGAGGGGAAATGATCTAGGCCCAGGACTGCCAGGGTAGAGAACGAGATTGAAAGGGAATGGATGATGGTGAGTCAGTAGCCATGGGATGGGGGTCCAATGATAAGGGACAAAGGCTGGGGCTGTAGGGGAAGAAGCAGGGGCAAGTACTGGAGATGGAGATATCATTTTTTTTTTTTTTTATAGTCAGTGATCACAGAGGAGGGAGGCACTCATTCACTGTAACAGGAACAAAACAAAACTGAAATGAATATAAATTTTAAACCAAAGGACTGAAACAAAAAAGTGATCGAGTCCTATCTACATCTGGTCCACTGTTATGGAACTCCATCCCACCCGATCTCAGACAGGAGCCCTGCCTCCCAACCTTCAGAAAAAGACTTAAGACTTGGCTGTTCAAGCAAGCCTTCCCAGACACAACCTAATGTCTTCAACTACTACATATTTAAAACAAGCAGCTTTTCTCCTTCTCTCTGTACATAGTTTGTAGCCGTTACTAATCTCTTCCTTTATTTCCATCTTCTCCCAGTTCATTAGTCCCTGTTATTTGTAACTGCTTTTTCCTGCATGATAGTTCCAGTTTGATGTATTTATTGCACTTCTGTTTATATGTAAACCTGCATGATGTGATTTTCATGAATGCCGGTATATAAAAACCATAAATAAAGAAATAAAGAAAATAAATAAAGAAAACAAGAAAACAAGGAAAACAGGAAAGTTTCTCTGTACCTCACTACTAACATCTAAGCACATTACTATAAGGAATGAATCTATGGCCCTGGGTGGTCAAACTGGGAGACATAACAGCTGAGCTGCAGAGGCCGTTTATTTGATAGCCAATCATAGAACATTTATCCTTTGAGTAGGAGAGGACAAAATACACCTCTACAGGCTCCCATGGGACAAGCATTCAGTGTGTGAAATTGAAGGCAGAATATAAGGATCTCGAGTCTGACATAGCCTTGCTAGTCAGTTAGATCTTGCTTTGAGAGGTTGCTATCTGTTCCAGCCTTGTTCCTTGTTTCCTGGCTCACCCCTGCTTCCTGTTCTGTGTGCAGGCCCCAACTCCTCCCTGAATTGTTACTGATAATTGACCACCTGCTTCATGCCCTGGTAAGTCCTGATGGGCCCCTTGCATCCAAGGGCCCAACCCTTTGGAAAAGGCAACTGTTTCAGGCAGAAGATTGCCTGCTCACCCCTTGTAATACCTTGCCATGAGCCCAGGCATGGTATCTTCCTGGCTTCACCAGAGCAAGTCTGAGACAATTAATATCCTGTTCCAGTTTTAACTAAGAACTGCTGCAGATGTTTTTATTAGTAGTAATAACAGTTCTGAATTTTATATAGTGCTCTGCCTAGGGCACACTACTATAAACATAGACTATAGAGTGAACAGTACATAAATCATTAGAAATTACAAAGTTGAATTAAACAAAAACTGATGTAGTACAAAGACTTTGTTATAATACTGACAAGAGAGGTTTGTGAGATGCTGGCACTTACCCAAGCTGTGAATCCCCAAGGAGCGTCATGCTCTTCCCATGCAGACCCAGAAGGACTGACCAATATTTTTATGTATTTCTTTTATTTGGTACAAAAGAAAATATTAAACAGGGTATGCATGCAAAGGGTTGGGTTTTTTTTGTATTTCACAAAAGAAATCATATCTAAGTCACTCATGAGCTGTCAAGGGTAAGACCATAGAAGCTACTTGAGTCGAAAAGCACAGCTGTTTAAAAGAAGAGTTACTGCACTGCTTTTAGCATGGTTCTTATCACCTGTGAGGATGCTTTCCAAACTTCTCTCTTCTTGGTCTAGTAAGAATGAAAATCAGTTAGAAGACTTGCTGTGCTATTTTTGTTGTTATGAACAGGGGTTCTTCAAAGCACTCTTCTGCCTCTGCCTTTCCAGGGATCATAGTATTATCACTTTTGAGATCCAGGTTTTGCTGCTCATCAGATTGTAATTTCTAGTCATTTTAAGGAATCCCTGAAAGCTTCTTTATGTACTGGCAGAGCTACGCAAGTGTTTCTAGTTTCCAAATTGGATGCAGAACCCCCCACCCCCACCCTTGCACATCTTTATTTAGTTATGTATTTATGTATTTATTTATGTATTTATTTATTTAATTAAAATTGTTAATGGCTTTCCCAGTCATCATTTTTTTTTAAAAGAATTGTACCCCACTCTACCTACAACTCTAAGTGGGCAACAGAACTACATGGTCAATAAAATCATAAAGATATAATAAAAACAAAAGAAAACATATATAGACATCAGCCCCTCAACAACTGGACAACTGGACTGCTCAAAGTGGTGTACATGACTGAACTAGCGGCTTATTAAAAAACCCCAAATAATACATATAACAGCAATTACAAACAGAACTAAACACAGAACTCTTTCTGGTTCATTTGAGAAATAGGCATGGGATGAAATGTAACCATGAGACCAGTCAGTTGATGCTCATCCTATGAACGATTAAGCATTGTATTCTCTCCTTTTTGCTATCTCTGAATCAGGAAGGTGTTTTCTGTACCTGGATAGCTTCATTGGATTACCACAAATAAATGTGGCTCATCTTCAAGGCAAACTACCCTATCCTATAGGCAGAGGGCTTATAAGATAAGTAAGTAAGTGTAAATGATGCTAACTTCCGGAAAACAGAATGTTCCTGCTGATACATTGCTCTGCATGTACTGAGACTTTGCTATTACATGCAAAACTGAAGGCCATACCATGAAACATTCCTGCAGGAGATAGCTTTTTACTTCCAGGTACCTGGCTTGAATTCCACCTTGGGTCAAAAGTGAAATGAGTTTGTGGTTTCAAACTAGTGGTTCAGAAAGTTGGAAGTTGTGCCTAATTAATTTATAAAAAAAAAAACCAACGTTTTTAACAGCAATTAATACAGAGTACCAAAACCCAAGAGAAAAAGAAACCTTTCATAACATCAAGAACATGCATGGTATTTACGAATGTTTGCTGTAATCTGCATTGATCACATTCTGTGGAAGCTGCGGAAAACAAGTGCCATGAATAAAAAGATAAAGAAGACCAAGAACATCTTAGAAGTAAGTTCTTAGGCATGCCTAATCCTTCCTTTCCTGTTTCAACCCACTACCTACTCTTCATTTCATATAATTTAGTGGGCAGCGTGGTTAAATTAAGATAAAGCCAACAGAGTATTTGATGCCCCGATGGACAGAGCATGTACTAACAGTTAATATCTTATCTTGAGGAGCTGAAAGGGTTTGCTGTACTGATTTTTTATTTATTTACTTTCGTTTTATAGACCGTCACTAGGAGCCCATCGCAACGGTTCACAGCATTAATAAAACAACATCATACCTATTCTAAAATACATGGTGTCATTAAACTGGGTATATTCCTGGGTGCCATATACAGTGGTGGCAAAATTCAGAAAGCCAGCAAGAGGGCAAGTTGTCCAGCTAAAGGATTATCTGCCCACGTTATCTTGGTAAGTCTGGTTGTGCCTGAAAGCAGTCTTACGGTTATCTGGGTAACTTGGACTTTATCCGAGCAAACTAATACTGTAGCTAGCTGTGTTCCACTAACCGTAAGTTATGCAGGTGACTTTATCCAGGTAACTTATCTGCTGCTTGTGCTGCTGAATACGGTCCTCTCAGTGTATATGTATACATGTATGAAGTTAAATATTATCTAACATATATATGCACATTGGAATAAACACATCGGAGTAAATATTAAGCATATAAATATGGAGATACTGGCGCTGGGAAGGACTATGGTACACACAGACTTGATAATTTAATTTGAATGAACAGCATGCAACATTTCAAAAATGTTCTTCTGTTTGAGATAAAAAAATAAAAGTCTTTCCTTGGAGATAAAATGTAAAACTCCTTCGTCTTATTCAGTAGAAAGTAATATCTGTAACTAAAAGGCATATTTATATATTTACTCAGAAGAAAAACTGCTTTGAATCAAGATTCAATCAGAGCACCATATTTACAGTAGAAATGTGATAACAAGCTGTCTATTATTGTTCTGACATGAATTCAATTAGGGATACTGAATTGCATGCTGCCAAGTTCCTGTTGAACAACAAATCTCACCAATGAAATTTTTGAGGGGGAAGGGGGGGGGGGGTCTGACGTTTTTGCGATGTATAAGGGTCAGGGTTGTTTTGACGGTGAATGTATCAAGTCTGGACAAGGCAGCTTCTTAGGTACCACACTTCCTCCCCTCCCCAGAGAAACAGTGGTCTACAAAGGAAGGAACTGAAATGATATTACACAGGGGGTGCTGGAGAGCACCAAGGACGATGGCCGCTTGAACTTCCAGCTCTTCAGTACTCCCTGCTGTTTTTATATATTTTTCTGCTGCCAATCCTGTTTTCCATCTTCTCTGATCGCATAGCAACATTTCCTCATGTCTGCCTCCAAATCTGGCAAATGTAAAGCTGCGTTTGCCATTGCTTCTGGGAGTAAACAGACTAAATACGGTCCACCCTCCACTGTGAAGCTGCCTGCCGAGAACGTGCCGTCCTCAATAGACCCTGTTCTTACAGTAATTGAAAGAAATGCTCCGCCATAACACAGAAACCACCTGTTCTATTAAGTCAGAGCTCTCTGACTTGGCCTCTGAGTTGCTGTCATACTACCGCGTCTGGATGCTTTGGGGCACAGACTTGATTCCTGTGTGGCAGCCACTACCACTTTACAGGCTGCCATACATCGAAAATCACAGCTCTACAGTGTGATTTCGAACATCTTTTGAACTGAAATAGGCGCAACAATATTCAGATCCTGGCCAGGAGGGCAGTGACATCTTGATGTTTCTCTGGAAACTGATTTCTACCAGTTTGGGCCTCCAGTTTGATCAACCGTTGGAGACTGAGTGTGCATACCGCTTGCCATCATGCCCGCAGCCCCAAGTGACTCATCTGCAACCTATTATATTAAAGATCCTACGATACCCACAGGCTTTGCAGATTCTTGCCATGGCAAAAGCTAAATAGGTTATCTATAACGGGATGTGCCTTACCTATGTGCTGGATTTGGCAAAGACCACCACTGCCCACCAGAAAATCGTCTTGGGCCTGTAGCCCCATCTGCATGTGATCGGAGCCCAATATGGCCTCTTCTACCTGGCCCATATGCGTGTAACTCACAACAACTCCTATGAGGAACCACAGGCTTTGATCAATTATCTGGATGGACTTTCCCTGGCATCTTCAGTGGATACATGATTGCCTAGTACTGTTGTTGGTGTTTTATTGCTGTTGTTGATGTTTTATCGCTTTCCTTTTTTTGCTCTGACACACGTTGCCTGGAATTTCTGGTTATATTTCTCTCCGAGTGGGAGATCTTTTTTTTTTTTCGACTTCAGAGGGCTGGAGACCGATGACTTTTCTTTTTTCTATTTTACTGCACTGTTTTCACATTTTTTGGTCGCTTTCCCTTCTCTGGTGTTGTCTGCTTGGCAGGTCTGTGCTTTGGGTCTCCCAGCTTTTTTCGCTCTATAGCTGACTCATGTTCATATAACTACTTTCTCATTTTTGGGCCCAGTTTTTGGAAGTTTTTCTGTTTTCTCTCTTTGGGCAGTATGGGGATCTGAGTGGCCTTCTCCTTGACTCATCACTCTTGTCTAGCCATTATCCCATTTCCCCTGGGATCTCTTGGCACACCTACTTTTTGTGCACTGTTTGCTTTTCTAATGTGTTCTTTTTTTTCCCTCTCTTTCCCCCTTGAGGAGCTCCCTTATTCTTTTCTCATCCCCTTTGTACCTGCTATATGATGCATATCCTCCTTCCTCTTGCTATATATCTATTTGTATATTCGCAGTTTTGCTTTTGGTCTATTTTTTACCATGGTGGCTGATGTAAAAGTGTTCACTTTAAATGTTAATGGCTTGAACCATTGCATCAAACGTAAGAAAGTTCTGACTCACTTCAAATCGTTACACCCTGATATAGATTTTTTTTACAAGAGTCACCTTTCTGCTGGCGAGTTACACAAACTTAACCAAGGTTGGGTAGGTCGAGTTTTCTTTGCGCCTGCACAGCGCAAGAAGAGGGGGGGGGGGGGGTTGCCATTTTAATTTGTAAATCTCTATCCCTTCAACTTGTTCAACCAGAGTCAGCTCCTGATGGTCGTTGGATTGCTGCAGTGGTTTCCTTACTAAATACTAAGTGTTGTTGTTGAATGTATATGCTCCTACTGATGTCTCTTCTTTTTATGCTGACATTTCAGCTCTATTATGTACCTATGTGGATCTTCCTGTCATAATGGGAAGTGACTTCAATCAACCGCTGGATTTAATCTTGAACCGTCAATCCACTTGTTCAGCCAGGCTTCTCCATCCCACACTGCTGTGAAGCTTCTCATCTCTTGGTTTCATCTTGTGGACCCCTGGAGATTGCTGCATCCTACTGATCAAGATTATTCTTTTTTCTCCTTTCCTCACCATTCCCATTCTTGCATTGACTACTTTCTCATTTTCAGCTGCTTGGTGCCTCCTACTTTTTCACTTCTACCATTTCTTCTTTTCTTATCTCTGATCATACTGTGGTTTCCCTGTTTTTACATTGGGAACTCCCGAACCCCAGTGCTCCTTGTTGGAGATTTAATGCGGCTCTAGTGGATGACTCCGTCTTCTACTCCAAAATTATGGATTTCATTAAGGAGTTCTTTACCTTGAATGATACAGGTGATATCTCAGCTGATTCTTTAAAGCTGCTTTGTGGGGTGAAATTATTAACTACTCTGCTCATGTTTGCAAATTATCTCAGACTCAAATTGCAGAGTTGGAAAAACAGATTTTGGAATAGGAGCAGGCTCATATACAGTCCCTGGATAATTCTCATTTGACTCAAATTTGCAAATTGAAATATCAGTATAATAAGTTATTAAGTGATCAAGCTGTTAAAGCTATATTTCTTCAAATGTCTAGGTATTACTCTAAACAAAACTGATCTGGGAGGGTGTTAGCTAATTATCTTCAATCCTACAAAGAGCATTAAAGTATTACTGCTCTTAAATCTAAAACTGGAGCATTGCTTTCTACTCAGTTTGCTATTCTCCAGGAATTTCAAATTTACTATATGTCTCTCTATTCTACTGAATCTCGGAATGACCCTTCTCTTTTTTTTTTTAATTTTATGGTGTCCCTTGTTCTACCCTCTTCCCGGTGGATAGGGAAAGCCTTGCAAAACCAATCTCTTCCTCGGAGGTCTGACTTGCAGTTTCTTCCCTTCAATCTGGGAAGGCACCTGATCTTGATAGCTTGTTGGCAGAATTTATAAAGCCTTTCTTTCTCCGCTTCTTCCTTACTTAGAGTCACTATTCTCCTCCATGCAGGTCTCTGGTATTGTGACATCTCATTTTAATGAGATGTCACAGGGACCCTCTTTTGGTTTCCAATTATAGACCAATCTCTCTTTGAAAAAATTGATTACAAGATTTTTGCAAAATTGCTGACCTTGCAGTTCAACAGTGTGGTTGCGACTTGCTGCACATTTCTCAATCTGAATTTATGAAAAGTCATCTCATTACTGATAATGCGAGACTTTTCCTCAATCTGCTCCATGTGTCTAAGGACATTCCAAAACCATTGCTTGCCTTATCACTCGATGCTGAAAAAGCTTTTGATCATTTTGAAAGGGACTACCTTTTTGAGGTTCTTTGTTGGTTTGGCTGCAGTGACTCTTTTGTATCCTTAACTAAGTTGCTTTATCATTCCCTGAACTATCTTTCTATCAAATGTGCCCTCTCCCAGCCCATTCCTTTGCAGAGGGGTACCCATCAAGGGAGTCCTTTTTCTCTATACTTGTTTAATATATCCATGGAACCCCTGTTACTGTCTTTAAGGCAGGATCCTACCATTAGGGGTATTCTTTACCGAGGGGTACAATATAGGTTAGCAGGGTATGCGTATAATGTTCTTTTGTTTCTAAATCAACCTTTAATTACAGTCCCAAGACTAATAGAGCACATTTCTGCTTTTTCCAGCATTTCTGAGTATCATGTTAATAGGAGTAAGTCCAAGCTTAGGCCCCTTAATGGCCCTGTGGTGGAAGTTGCCTCTAATCTTTCTCAGTTTCACTGGCTTCCTGAAAGTTTGAAGTACCTCAGTATTTATTTTTATACTTCCTTATCTTTAACTCTTTCTAAAGTGATGGAGAGGATCATCACTCTTGTGACTGACAGTATTAGTAAGTGGTCTCCCTTACATCTTTTCTGGTGGGGTCATTTGGATACAATTAAGAGGGTATTTTCCCCTCAGATTAACTTTTTCTTTAGTATGTTGCCTATGTTGTTTTCTGGTTCCTTTTACCATAAGGTAGATACTTTACTTTCTCAGTTTCTATGGAATTCCAACCCCCCCCCCCCCCCCCCGAATTGTTCTTCATATTCTAAATTGCCTAGGGAAACTGGTGGGGTTAAATTTCCTGATTTCCATTTCTACCACCTCTTCTTTATCCTTCAGTAGGGCTTACCCTGGCTTTCAGAGTATATCCCTTCTTCACTTCTCCCAGTATGGCTCCATTTGGAGCAAACTATTGCTTCTCCCCTTGCTTTGTCCTGCATTCTTGGCTCAGCTACAATGACTCCTTTTTGGAGCCATCCCCTTTTCTTAGCCATTTATAATGCTTTTCATGCTTTGGAACTAATTAATCCTCAGTTATCATCATCTGATTTGGTGCCATTGTGGCTTAAGTCCCTGTTTCAGATAGCTTGGCAACCCATATGTTAGCTTCTTTGGCATTTGGCTGGTTTGTGTTATGGAGATGGACCCTTGACCCGAGGTGGCGGCCCCACGGATCCTCACCATCGAGAGGAGGAGCTGAAAGGGAAGCAGAGGCCAACTGGAGCTTCACCAATTCCAGCCCTCGTTTGCCGCAAGTTGAGCCCTTGGGTACCGGGGCCAACTGGTCTTAGGTGGGCCTCCGCATGGATAATCCCGAGGAGAGTGTCCAAGGCAGAGGCTAGGTAAGGTACAGCGGAGCAAGGGTCAAAGCCAGAAACCAGTCCTGAGCGTAGTCCAACAAAACAAGGGTCAAAGCCGGTCAACTAGTTTCCTGTCTGAGTAAAGCTTCCTTGGATCTTCCTTCGATCTCTTGACTACCTCAGGTGGTCTTGGTACTCCGTATATTAAGTATTAATGGTCATAGTACTTTGCATATTTATAAATATTTTAAACTTCCTTCCCTTTCCCGCCGTTTCAGCTTGGTCTCAAGATTTGCTCCTTTCTGCTGACTTCCTGTGGCCTTTTATTGGAATACTTCTGTACAGATTTCCCTTTCAGCCCATCTCACTTAATCCCTGTTCTTATTAGCACATCATGCAGTTTGGACGCCATGGACCAAGTTCAAGGTAGACCTAACTCCTACTCATCACTATTGGTCTCGTAAGGCTCCCAAGGCTACTGTTTCTTATCTCCTTTATCACTGCCTGGCCACCAAGCATTTCTGGTAAGACTTTTGGGACGTGATTTCTCATACACTATGTTTGACTATGCTCTGGTAGTTCTTTGGTCCTCTATTATTTGGCTCCCCCTACTGCCATCTCAAGGGAAGTTGCTTGACTTTTTACTTTCTGTTGCTGTTAAACTGGTGTTGCTAAATTGTAAGAATCCTGCTAATTTAAATGCCAAATTCTGGTGGCACACAGTTTGTTTATATTATCGGTATAAGAAAGAATCAGCTAGGAGATATCAGTGTATTCGTGGTTGGTTGCTAATGTGGAGATTGGTTGACCACTACTTTCAAGACTTGCCTTCTCCATAGTATTTAGATTATATGATCTAGTGTTCTGTCCTTAATCATTCCCCTTCTGATGCACTAAGATATCTGTTTGGGGACTGTAGTCTTTGTTTAGTTGTTATCTTCCTGTGTTTACGGTAGCTCCTCCCTTTCCCCCGTTCGTCCCTAGTCCTTACCCACTCCTTTCCTTTCCTCTCTCCCCCCCCCCCCTCCTGATTGTCTTTTTCCTTTCTTGTTTTGCTTTTTCATGGTTTATTATGTTGAAATCCCATGACGTGTACTGTTACTCTGGAGTACAAAAGGAACCGTTCTCTGGAGATTTGTTTGATATGTATCATGTTTCATACTAATACAAAGTTTGAATTTTAAATTATATTACACAATTAAAAATACAGATAATAATAAATCTACACTTATGTGTCAGTCCTATGGTCTTGAATAGGAATCTTCAGAGGCAAAATACATGTTTCAGTTATTTGTTCCTTTTTTTAGCTCACCTCTGTTCATTTGGTTTGTTTCAAATAAAAAGAAAAATTAATTTATTCATTCCATTTGTTTTTCTGTTTCCTTTAAAGTTAATGGTGGAAGTAATGCAGCCTATTAAGAGCTTCAAAATTGAGGTTTTCTAATCAATTCTAATTAAACTTGTAGGTAGAGATCATCAGAAGTGGGAAGAAAACTCCAAGGTACAAGACTATGGCAAAGTTGGCATCAAAAGTGGCTTGATTATCCTAAGGCATTGTAAAAGGGCAAAAGGTTACCAGCAGTAGCAGGAGTTCCCATGGCACCATGAGAAGAGCAAATCAGAAACAAGAGTGGCAAGAGCACCCTAAAGCTTTACAAGAGGGCACCAGTGGCATGAATCCTCAAAGTCAGCACGAGAGAGGCAAAGAGGCATCAAGACTGGCATGAACATCCTAAGGCACCATGAAGGCGAATGAAGCAGCAAAAGTGGCAGAAAAACCTCAAGTGCTAGGGATTTGCAGAAGGAACAGATTCGTCCGATTCGGTATTTGTATTCGTCGGGACCCAAATATGTTGATTCGTTCAATGGGTAAAAAACCCGATCCATTGATAAGTTTTAATCATCTTCCAATTGCCATTAAAGTCAATGGGGGAAGTATTTGCAGCCTATTTCTGGCTGCAGAATTGGGATTTTCTTATACATTCTGATGAAACTTCTGGGGAGCAATCATCAGAACAAGTAAAGAGCTCCAAGGTACTTAGTCTGTGGCAAAGTGGCACCAAAGTGGCATGAATAGCCTAAGGCACTGCAAAGGGGCAAAGGAGTACCAGAAGTGGCAAGAGTGCTTTAACAGAGGCACAAAGCAGCAACAAGAGTGTCAAAAACACACCACAGCTTCAAAAGAGAGCACCGATAACAGATGCATGAACCCTCGAAGGCAGCACAACAGGCAAAGTGGCAAGACAAGTGGCATCAATATCCTACAGCACAATGAAGGGGGAACATAGCAAGCAGAAAGACTAGCACCAACACACAGGTCGATCCAGTAAGGCCGCGGTAGAAACAGTGCGGTAGTGTCAGGTAGTGTCAGGCGCACCCTTCCTCCCTGCGCGCACAGTTCTCTTCACTAACTCCCCGATACTCTCCTCTAATCGCATGCAAATGCATGCCGCGGCTTTAAAGCGGTAGGGAAGGGTTATGGCCGCGTAACCCTGGTTACTGTATAGGCGCTTAATACAGCGCCTATTAGGGGTGTGCATTCGGATTGACCGCATTAGTGAAACGCAACTCTTTTTTTTTTTTTACTTAAAAAATTGATTCGACATAAACGATTGGATTTCCCACATATCGAACATAGATATGTTCGATATGTGGGAAATCGCGATTGTTGAGCCAATATAAAAATATAAACCCCCTCACCCTCCTTAATCCCCCCCCCCCCCGACTTACCACAACTCCATGGTGATGGAGCGGAGTGAGGACGCCATTTCTGCAATCCTTGGCGAGAAGCATGTGACGTCGGCGGCACGTCGAGTGACGCCGGCGTCACGTGATTCCCGGCTCGTTCGCGCCGGACGGCTCGTTCGGCCCAAAAAGAACTTTTGGCCAGCTTGGGGGGGTCAGGAGGCCCCCCCAAGCTGGCCAAAAGTTCTTTTTGGGCCGAACGAGCCGTCCGGCGCGAACGAGCCGGGAATCACGTGGCGCCGCGTCACTCGACGTGCCACCGACGTCACATGCTTCTCGCCAAGGATTGCAGAAATGACGTCCTCACTCCTCGCTCGATCACCAGGGAGTTGTGGTAAGTCTGGGGGGGGGATTAAGGAGGGTGAGGGGGTTTAAATTTTTTTTTTGCACATATGTACATATACCCAACTCATTGGATTTTTTTTATGTCCATATTGGCCGCAAGTGGGACCCCCTTTCAGACATAAAAAATATGAACATAAAATTTTGCTCTGCACATCCCTAGCGCCTATACAGTAACCAGGGTGCGCCGGTACCTGTCATTGCAAATGACATTTGAAATGACAGGCACCATGAAGTGAAAAAAAAAAAACCAAAAATATATAGCTGAGTGTTCAAATTTTTAAATACCTGTCACTTTCATGCGGTCATCCAGGCAGCGGCGTGGGTCGGCGGGCGGCGGCGGGAGCCGAGGGGCGGGGGGCAGGTGGGCGCGTGGGCGCGTGTTCAAACGAGCCGGCGGCGAAAGCGGCCTCCGGTAACCCCCACCGAAAGGCGCGCATTCACTGCCGCGGGGGGAGTTCCGGAGGCCGCTTTCACCGCCGGCTCTCTTCGCCTGAATTAATGCGCGCCCCGGCCGGGTCTCACAGGCGCACATTAATTCAGGCGGAGGGAACCGTGGGCCGTTTTCGCCACCGGTTCCCTCTGCCTGGATGAATGGCCGTGCGAAATCGAGAGGAAGGGAGAAGGGCCCGAGCTCTTCCCCCTTCCTCTCGATTTCGAGAGGAAGGGGGGAGGGCCCGAGCCTTGCTACTTTTTTGTATTTTGGTTTTTTTTGCTTCGGGAGGATGGGACCGGACGGGCTGCAGGAGACCGGACGGGACCAGGGCGGGTAAGCACTGAGGAACCATGATAGTGGCAAGAACGCCACAAGGAGTTGAGTGAGTCATCTGGTGTATGGCAGCAAGGCAGAGTGGCAGAAAGCTGAGAGGGGCAAGACTGGCTGGCAGAGCCGAGGTAGTTAGGTCCCTGTGGCTTTGATAGGGGCAAGACAGGCTGGCCCCAGGGAGAGTTCCCTTTCCTTTGAGCAGGAAAGGGCTCCCTAGAATGGGCTCGCCCCTAGAGTGGGGTGTTTCCATTGGCATCTAGTGAGCTCTCGCTGGTCTTTTAAAATCTGGTGGACATACAAATGAGAATATTCATGGCAGAGGCAGAGGAGGTTTCCATGTGAACAGTGGTTCAACATGGGTCAGCGGGTGTTAAGGGATAGGCTGGCTACACCCGGGGAGACTTCCTTTTCTTTTAAGCAGGAAAGGGCTCCCTGCAATGGGTTGGCCCCTAGAGTGGAGCACGAGCTTTCAAAGCGTGGTGATGTGGAGGAGGTCTCACTGTGAACAGCGGTTTAACAAGGGTCAACAGGTACTAAGAGATAGGCTGGCCGGTTACCCCGGGGAGAGTTCCCTTTCCTTTAATCAGGAAAGGGCTCCTAGATGGTCAGGCACAGCGTTAGAGGTCAAACCCTCATAGAGATGTAAATCCTGGACAGACAGGCACAGCATTCGAGGATAGAGGTCAAGCCCTTGTAGGGGCATAAAGCCTGGATGGACAGGCACAGCATTAGAGGTCAAACACTTTTAGGGACATAAGGCCTGCATGGACAGGCACAGCATTAGAGGTCAAACACTCATAGAGACATAAAGCCTGGACATACAGGCACAGTATTAGCGGTCAATCCCTCATAGGGGCATAAATCCTGGATGGACAGGCACAGCATTAGAGGTCAAATACTTTTAGGGACACAAGGCATGGATGGACAGGCAGCATTAGAGGTCAAACCTTCATATGGATGTAAGGCCTGGACAGACAGGCACAGCATTAGAGGTCAAACTCTTTTAGGGACATAAAGCCTGGATGGACAGGCACAGCATTAGAGGTCAAGCTCTCATAGGGACGTATGGCCTGTATGGACAGGCTCAGCATTAGAGATAAAAACCTTTTAGGGACATAAAGCCTGGACAGACAGGTACAGCATTAGAGGTCAAGCCCTCATAGGGACATAAGACCTGGACGGACAGGCACAGCATTAGAGGTCAAACCCATTTAGAGACATAAAGCCTGGATGTCAGGCACAGCATTCAAGGACCGAGGTTAAGCCCTCATAGGGGCGTAAAGCGTGGATGAACAGGCTCAGCATTAGAGGATTTCCTTTGTGCAGTTATGTTGTGGTTTGATCTGTCACTTCTTCCTGAACAGGTTCACTGCCAGAAGAAAATGGCATCTTCTTCATTTCTGAAAGATAATTCAACAGAGGATGCTTTTAAAGCAATAGAGACTGCCATTTGTGAAGCAAGAACTGATCTGGAGAATATCTGTGAATACCCAGAAGCTATTAACTGTACTTATGCACTTCAGCTGATGACAAAGGAACATGAAGAGCTCTCAGAAATAAGAAAACCGCTACTCAAGTCGAAATCTACAATATCAACCTATGTTGACTTTTTGGCTTACACCTTGCCTCTGCAAACAATGGGAACACAGAGGATGAACTAGAGTGCAACTACCACCAGTTTTCTATAGTACAAGAAACATTACTGTTGGCACCTAAGAAAGATTTAGGGAACATGGCCCATATTATAAAGGTCATGAAAACTATTGAGCATATGAAATCTGCAAGCTCCAAACATCTTAAGTCAGCTTTTTATGTTCTTACATTCCAAATGTGGATGGACAGGCACAGCATTAGAGGTCAGGCCCTTGTAGGGACGTATGGCCTGGACAGTGGACGGACAGGCACAGCGCTTTAGGTCAGGCCCTTATAGGGACATACGGCCTGGACAGTGGACGGACAGGCACAGCGTTTCAGGTCAGGCCCTTATAGCGGCGTACGGCCTGGACAGTGGACAGACAGGCACAGCGTTTCAGGTCAGGCCCTTGTAGGGACGTACGGCCTGGACAGTGGATGGACAGGCACAGCATTTCAGGTCAGGCCCTTGTAGGGATGTATGGCCTGGACAGTGGACGGACAGGCACAGCGTTTCATGTCAGGCACTTGTAGGGATGTATGGCCTGGACAGTGGATGGACAGGCACAGCATTTCAGGTCAGGTACATGTGCTGCAGTGCTTATATTATCTGGAGCATAGGAGGCAGTTGGAGCTGCTGCAAGGATTTCAATTGCTTTTATTCATCTTGCCATTCACAGGGAAAATTTGGAAATCCAAGCAAAGGCAGGTTTACTTTCAAAAACACTAGCATTTCCATTAACTCTGGTGCCAGCCTTGAGCAGTGAGGGCTCATTATATCCCCTGTCATTGAAAATACACATTCATTGGGCACACTGGTTGGTGGACATGACAGATATCACTGAGCCACTTTGGCTTGATGTGACCAGACAATGGATTTGTGTGCCCAATATGCCAGCGGATCTGTCTGCATGTCCTCTGTGGGTTCTGAGAGATACCATGTCACTGACAGTTGTGCTGGTGTCTCCTTTGCTTGGGTGGCCTCAGAGTCACTCATGCCAGCTGATTTCTCTCTAGCCCATAGCAGAACACATGATTCTGCATGGGCAACATGCCTTTGGCGTACTGAAATGGAGGAGGAGGAGGTATTTGCTGTCGCTGACAGACTGCTGCTCCTGCTTGGGCAAGCACAACTCTCGGAAGTGCCCACTGTTTCCTCCTCTGCTTCATGCCTAATCTGTCTCTGCCTATGGGGCTCCTGTTCACAGACCTTTAGTAACAGCAGGTCCTTCACAAATGAGAGACAATTGGACTGTATGGTGAGTTTCCCTTTCACACATGGATCACAGACTGTGGCGAGCATGTATGTGTGGTCTTCTGTTAAAGGCCTTAATCTCTCTTGCACCTGCTGCTGCAAAATGTACAGACAATGCAGCACCTCAGCTATCATTCCCTCTTCCTGTTTAAAGGCTTCCAAATTTTCATCCTGGAAATTAACTATAGGGATGATGTCAGCCAAGGTGGCATTTCTGGAACTCAGCTCCTCCATGACATCCTTGAAGGGCTGCAGGATTTTTACCAGCTGACTCATGACTAACCAATCATGATTACCTAGGGGATTCTGCACACCTATATCCATTGAACCAGAAAGTTCATGAAGGGGTGTCTGCAGCTCCACTAACCTCTGCAGCATCATATAGGTGGAATTCCACCGGGTGGCAATGTCTTGAATGAAACGCTTGTGAGGCATCTCCAAATCAGTCTGCTTTTGTCGGAGAACATGCTCCACCTTCACACTTCTGTGGAAGTGCCCTGCTATGTCCCTGCACTTGTGTATTAAGTCCTGCAGGTATTCATTCTCTTTGTCATTGGACTCCAACCCCAGAGCTGATTTCACTACCAGGTGCAGAGTGTGTGCAAAACATCGGATATTCTTAAAGCGCCCCTTAGTTATTGCCTTAACCATGTTTGCATCATTGTCTGTAACAAAGAACCCTGCCTGATGATTCCTGTCTCACTGGTGTAGTTACCAGCCCTCCAGCATCTGTCTGATGCATGCTAGAATATTGGCTGTGGTATGGGCCTGTTCCTTCAGGTGGGTGTGCAGTAAAGCCCACCTTCACCCTGATACTTGTTCACTAATAGAGCTGCTGCCTGCCCCTGCCTCAGCCAGGTCCCACCAGTGTGCTGTCAGGGAGAGGTAAGAGTGTGCAGCATTCATGGTGGTCCAGATATCGCAGGTGAAATGTACACTCCCCTCTGCCTTAGCTAGCAGCACTTGGATGCGACTGTGACACTGCTTGTACACGCTTGGGATGACTTTACTGCTAAATGTGGTTCTGGAGGGGACTTTGTAATTTGGAAGTACGACCTTCAGAAAATGCTTGAAATCCACATTCTCCACTATCTGCAAGGGCTGGTCATCAAGGGCAATCATTTCCCTAATGCTCCTGGTTACAACTTTTGAGGCTGCCTGCCTCCTACCCCGGGATAGCGTTTCTGCACTCCACCCCATTTCCTCCATGGTGGGTTGTCACTTCTGCCACATGTCAGGGGGTTGCTAGCCTGCCACCTGACTGCTAGAAGGGGCTGAGGGCGTGGGGTGACTCTGCTCCTTTTCAACCACTTTACGCTGCTTGAAAGGGGTCCCCTGACTGGTACTGCCATCATCCCCAGATGGTAGTACTGCTGTTGGGTTTTGCCTCTTCATATGATGCGTCATGCCAAAATTAGATAGATGTCCCATTTGCTTGCCTCTGCTAATAGCCCTGCCACAGTAATTACACTGAGCAAAACGCGGGTCCTCCGTCACTTTAAAGTGGCTCCAGATCGCAGATATCTTTCGTGATCCTCCCTTCTGTAGCCTTGGGGGTGGATGCTGGCACTGGAGCTGAAGTAGTGGGTGCACCCTGAGAAGCAATGCCAGGGGCATAAGTCACACTCTGTGCCTGCACTGAATGCTCTTCCTCCTCCTCATCATCAGTTTCATCTCTCCTGAATTGGAGGTTAAGACAGGACTAAAGAATCCTCCTAAAACTTCATCAGCTATTACTTCTTCCATTTCTGATGAGAATCTTACACAAGATTATTCTTGATCAGAATCAGAAGCAATCAGTGCCTGCGCTACATTGTCAACACTAAGTCAAGAGTGCTGTCCCACTGCTGCTTTTGGGTGTCGACATTTTGTCTTGCATGACTCAGCCTCCCCTTACTTCACCTCCAAAACTACAGAGTCAGAAACAGGTGGTGGCGATGCATCATGTTTAGATTCTATTTTTTTGTAGATGGAACTGCCTGCCCCTCCAAAGATTTTAGATTGCAACAGGTCCCTTTTTAACTTTAATAGGGGACTGGTACTCCCTTTTGAGGTGTCTCCTCTCCAAGTCCCAATCACCCAACCATGTCTAGCTTTCCCTGACCTTATAGATTTAATGTCATTGCCTACTAGGGATTTGAATTAAAATAATTATTTCCAAAAGAGTCCCACTGGGGATTTGGCTTCACAGAGCACCGCTGTCCCAATATACGATTATACGTGAGTCTGCAAAACTGCCTAGCCAGAGGCACAGTGCCTTGATGTGCACTAATGTAATACATGTGCACACACCAAGCTTGTAACTACAAAAGAGGCCCACTGGGGATTTGGCTTCACAGAGCACCGCTGTCCCAATATACGATTATACGTGAGTCTGCAAAACTGCCTAGCCACAGGCACAGTGCCTTGATGTGCACTAATGTAATGTATGTGCACACACCAGGCTTGTAACTACAAAAGAGGCCCACTGGGGATTTGGCTTCACAGAGCACCGCTGTCCCAATATATGTGAGTCTGCAAAACTGCTAGCCACAGGCACAGTGCCTTGATTTATTTATTTTTTATTTTTAGTTTTTATATACCGATCTTCTTGCATTAGATACAAATCAAACCGGTTTACAATGAACAAAGAACTTGCCTGTAGGCGATACATAGAACCATGAACGTATAAGAAAAAAAACTCTGGGTAACATAGTCAGAAAGTTAACTGACCAGGAAAACAATTAGAATTACATAGTAATAAAGGTCACAATAAGCGAACGATCCAATTAATTGTGCAAGGATCCATTAGGGTGTAGGCAATAAGAAGATAAGAAGAGGGTTAGGAATAGAGGAAAGATAAGCAAAATAAGACTAAAGGGTATCTGGGGGTCTCTTCGAGGGAACATGAGTTAGAGAAAAGAGTGAAAAATGAGAGAGAACTAATAACAAACCAAACCATCCTTGTGAAGAGAAATGAGCAGGGAAGTGTTATGAAAAATGGAGAGAATGTGTTAGTTAAAATGAGGGTTCTGGAAACGCAAGGTTGAATAACCATGTTTTTAGTTTTTTCTTGAAGGAGATGGGGCAAGGGTCCTGTCTGAGGTCTGTTGGGAGAGTGTTCCATTGACTGGGACCTGCGGTAGAAAAGGCCCTGTTCCTTAGAGATGTTTTGGCTTGAGGAACGAAGAGAGTGCCTTGGTATGCTCTTCTCAATGGTCTAGTGGAGTTATTAGGGCGAACCTGGAAGGAGAGATCGATTGGGGCAAGGTTGTGAAGAGTTTTGTGCATGATGGTCAGGACTTTGTAAAGGATTCTATATTTGATGGGGAGCCAGTGAAAGTTGTAAAGGATGGGTGTGATGTGATCCCAAAGAGCACCACTGTCCCAATGTATGTGAGTCTGAAAAACTGCCCAGTGCCCACTGTAACTGATGCCCAGTGCACTGCCTTGCCTTCTTGGATTAAAAGAGCACAGAGAGACAGTGAGTTCAATTAAAAAAAAAAAACTGCAGTTAACAAAAAACCCTTGCTTAGCACAGCAACAAAATCGATGACATATCTTTTCCAATAGCAATTATGTCAAACTAGCTAGCTAGAAATTGAATATATCTCCCACCCACAACACCCAAATGCTGCTTGCAACTGACCCCAGGGGGTAAAATAAGCAGCAAAATGCCACTGCTAGTGCTAGCAGCTTCTCTCCGTGGCACAGAGAAACAGTCTCAGATCTATAAGAAAATTTGCAGTAAAAAAAAAAACAGGTCTAGTAGCTGGCACTGCAGCCAAATGCAGAACAAATAATTTTTTCTATCAAAGTAGCTAGCCTGCCTAGCAATTGAATACAGATTTGAGAACTCAGACTAGCTCTGAGTGCAGCCACCTTCCGCATACCACCTCCCCAGACTACCCCTGCAAAGAAAGTGTGTGGCACGCCGCGTGCTTAAGTATATATAGTGCTGGGCCATCAGCAAAAGCGTCACTGACCACTGAGTGAGAGTGCGATTGGCTGCATTGCCAAAATTCTTACCACTGATACGTGGCATTCTGGTCTCCTTGCCAACCTGTCCAAACCACTCTATGACAAGGCTGTGAGGTCACTGATGACTCACAGGAAAGGGCTGGTTTTTGGCTATGGAATCACCCAAATGGTGTTCTCCTATTTCAAACCGCCGCTTAGAAATCACTGCAAGAGCGCCAAAAGAATAAAACGTATGATATGTTTTATTCGTGGGGGATCGCGATACATTTCGCGAACCCACGAATACAACGAATATGGACCTATACGTTGTGGATTGCTAATACGTTGCAAATGAATGCACACTCTTATCAAGCACTGATAGAGAGAGAAAGCAGCATGAAGACCCCAAGATACTATGAGAGGTGAAAAGCCGTCACCCATAGTGGCAGGAACACCACAAGGTATTCAGTTTGGAGTATAGCAGCAAGACTCCAAGCTATAGCATTAGGAGTAGGGCAGCTTCACCTTGATTGGTCCTCCATCTTGTCTACTTGCCTTCTTCTCCTACCTTGGCTCTGTCCTGGCTACTACCTCACTCAGGAATTTCTTGGTTGCTATACTTACTAATCTCACTGCAGCATTTTTCAATTGGCCATATACTTGAATGGGAAAAATAAGCAAATGAAATAAAAAATTGTGTTTAAATTTGTGGGTATACTCCATTTGTTTTGGGGGTCCACAAATGAAAGACAAATGGTCGAATTTGTTGCATTTTACCCATTTGTTTCTAACAAATGCACATCCCTAGTCTTCAATGTTTTGGGGAAATGCAAGGTAATTTGAGGTAAGTGGGTGCCATTTATGAACTTGGGAATCCTAATCTTTAATTTTATTGTTTTCAAAGGAGACACCAGACATTTTCATTAATGACATCTGGATAAAATCCTCCAGGGACTGGAAAATGGGGGCAAAGATATCAGAAAAAGATGATGAGCTATTTAAGAATAAAGCTTTAACCAGGCATGTGATTTTCATTTTTATCTCATCACTGAAAACATTTGTTCTTTTATTTTGAGGAGGAAAGGAATACAGCTGGAACCTCCAAAGGAATTCTGCAGCAATATAATGACTTATTCATCCAAGGATAAAGTCCCACAAAGGATCATAGATTGCACTTATGCTACTGAAGCCTCTATTCATGCCTCTCTGAAAACAGTTCAAATATCTCATGGCCTTGACACACATTTGATTTTTCTTGGCAAATGGAACACAATCAACAAAAAAGTGTAGGGGCTGTCGTGGTCCCAATGGACACCCAATGTACTAAAATCACACCCTAAATCTCTAAAGGTGATGAATGTACTATTATGAAATTGCTTTTCAAATTATGGAGGACAACAAATGGAAAGGCATGTCATGATTTAATTAATGCTTCCCTTTTGTTTTGTTTCTCAATCCCAAATGTTCTTGTGCTTCAGGTGCCTGAAGCCCAATGTTCCAATGCTGGCCCAGTCTTGTAGAACACGAAATGCGTGACGTGTTTGTTGCCTAGTGCTTATCACCATGCTTGGGTAGAGGACCAGAGTGCTTCAATGCAGTAGCGATTGAGGATGTGCATGGGAAAAACTCTTGTTTTGTTTTTCTTTTACCATTTCTTTTTCTGTTTTCTTTCAGTGCTTTAGCATGTGCTGGAACCATTTGGTGCCCACCAAAATGCATAAATGAAACAAATCAAGCGTTTGTTACTTTTTGTGTCTTTACAGACTGGAAAAGACAAAAAAACCCCCCCAAAACAACAAATGTTCTTGGTGTTTTCAATGTTGTTTTAATTGACAGTGCATCCCTACCAGTTGTATAGTGCTGGGAAACCTCAAGGCGGGCTGCAGGATTTGCTGTGGATGGTGGCATTTAGTGGGTTTAACAGAAAGTTGAAAAGTTAATGAATTCTAATATAGTGGCACTGTTGAAATGTCTAAAACCAGCAATAAGGAGTTTATTTGTTTAAAAGCTGAGTTAGTAAGGAGGTACTGGGGAAGCCTGAATTATAAAGTTCTTAGGACCTTCCCCTTAGTAGAACTGGTCATATAAAATTCAATGTAAATTTGGACAAATACCTTAAGTAGCTTAAGGCAAGGGAAGAGGTTATGGACTAGCACAGCTGAGCAGAAACAGTCCCGAGAGCTTTTACTGGCCAGTGGATGACATTTCTTTTCTCTCTGACTGCTTTGGAGCTCTTGTTAGGATTTCTCTGGTGTTTGATGTTCTGTCAGACAACAACAAATCAAGATAAGAACTTCTAAACTAAGGAGACATAGAAGAAAAGAGCAGAAACAAAGCCTGGATATATCTTAACTCCTTCCTGATTTCTATTACTTGATGTCATGAAGTGTTATCTGGTGAACAGTGGGTACTCGTTTTTTTACATTTTTTATTTATGCAAATTTTAACCAAATACAAGCATACACTTGAATGGAAAATGAAAAGAAGATTGAATTTAAACAATAAAACATTAAACAGAGGACATTTCTTAAATCTTACAGATCCAATAGTCTTCAACTGAGGGATCTAAGTGCATAATTTCAGGAAATAAACATATAAAGAAAATATCAATGGAAATCAGAGAGGAATATTTACTGCAAGGTTACTCAAAATGATTAAAGAGGCAAATCTGAAGGTACAGGGTCTACCATCACAGATGAAGGAATCACTTTATCACTAAGAAATAATGATAGCTGAGAAGGATAAAGAAAAGCATAAGAGAGGCCTTTAAATTTAAGCAAGCATTTACAAGGGAACTTTAAAAAGAATAATGCTCCAATCTGTAGAACTCTGCTTACTTCTCTTTTGAGTTGGTTTGGACACATCTGGAAATATTCGAACATTTAAGTAACTTTAGGACTTCAATTAAATATTTCTTAAACATGTCCTTAGCTGTATATTGTGGAAGTTTTGTAAAATTTGTAAATCTCAGGTTCTTTCCATGAATTACATTTTCGATATTTTCCACTTTATAATGCAGACTGGTTTTCTTTTAATAACATTTATTTATTTATTAGGCTTTTATATATCGATGTTTGGAACTAGCTATCACAACGGTTTACAGACATTTTAAAATAATAGACATAAAATTCAATAAATTATAAAAATAATAGAAGGCAATAAGATTGTAAGAATCAATATAAAAATATACAGGTCTTCGAAAAGTAATAAAAATAATAAAATATTGGTAATAAAGATAAAAGCATAATATTAAACTATTGTTATTAAACAAATAATAATTCAAGTAAATAACTTAATCCTTAAGAACTATAAAATAATGAGTAGAGACATGGTCTTAAAAACAATCCATAAAAACAAATTAAGTTTAAAAGGTTGTGCATAGTGAGATGGAGAAGGCTTTAACCTATGCCTTCTTTGTATGCCTGTTTGAATAACCAGGTTTTAAGATTTTTTCTAAACAACTTTAGATCAGCCTGTAACCTCAGATCGACTGGTAGGGTGTTCCATAATTTGGGACCTGCAAGTGATATGGCTCTCTCTCTCTAACTGCGGTGAGGCTCTCTGAAGAGACTGATGGTATTGACAATAATCCTTTAGGCCTTGAATCTCAGATTTAGTAGTATCAAATGTTTGTAGCACAGATGAATTAGAAGCTTCCAAAAGAGTCAACCTATTTTCAGAGTCCTGTTCTTTATCCACAATTAATTTTAGGTGGTTGGGGGTTCGGGGGGGTTCGGGAGGGTGTGGGATTTATTTTAAAGGGTCGGGGTGGGTTTTAGGGATGTTTTAGTGTGCCGGTTTTTCCGCCCTCCCCCGATTTACGATTTACACGATATTTTAAAAACCAAAACCGCGACGATCCGATTCCCTCCCCCCCCCAGCCGAAATCGATCGTTAAGACGATCAATCACACGATACACATCTCTAGTGTCCAAGGCAATAAAGACTCTTTTAAAAGGAGGGTCCAAGATATTTTATGACTATTTCATGGGCATTTCTTGTTAATGTCCAAAAAAGCAAATAACCCTTTGATTTACCTCTAGCTCTCAAATCTTTCCATCAGGGACATTACCTGTTAGAAAAATTATTGATCATTATTACTTAATTTACACTGCTGGCTACTTGCAACTGACTTCAGCAGGCCTTTTCTAGGATAGATATGGATGTGCAAATCTTATTAATTAAGAACAAACATTTGTAAGATTGTCCAGCTAGACAGATGGTCTGATATGGTTTAATCCCTGCTGTTCCTCTGAACAAGGTTCTGCAGCTTGTACCAGGAAATGTGTGAAACTAAAGAATAAAAACAGAAACTAAAATGAAGAAGCAGATTTGCATGTTTGACAGTCTGAGATTGGAAATTAATGTTTCTTCCAGTCTTCTGCCAAAAGAAAAAATACAGGAAAGATAAACTTTTATTTACTGAGATGTTCTGGAAGGATGAATTGTAAAAGAAAGCAGTGTATCACAGCAATTTCTTCTTTAGTTGGATTCCAAGAACAAACCATAATTCTTGTTTTGTTGTTTATACAGTTCTGATTAGAACAACAAAAGTATAGCAGGGTCATTAAGACTCAAGACAAACTCAGTCCTTGGGGCAGAATTATGTTGCTATATAACCAGTAGGAACTGAAATGATAAACTAACAAATACTTAACCTTATTCCATGCTTGTGATTTTACAACACTTAATAATGTTAAGGGGTACATTTGAACCCTAAAGAGCAACACAGATATATTTAGAAGGTGCAAATGCACCCCACAATTACATACTCAAAAAAGAAACCAGAAACAACTTGAAGTAAACTAGGAAATACTGTTTATTGAGTTAACTGTTGATAAACATTTCAAGGAAATTATTTATTAACTCTCTCTTGTGTAAAAATAAATATAGGAAAGCAAGTAAACGTTGAGCATTAACAGCACAGCTCTGTGTTTTTTTGTTGAAATAATTTTTATTAATGTTACACAGCCAAAGTACAACATAAGAAAAAACTTAGCATTACAAGCAGCAGGCAAATATTACTAAACCATAGGAAATGAGGTACAATTCGAAAATAAACAAACAAAAAAAAAATTAAATAAGTAATACCAGAACCTTGTATCTATAGGAGACAAAAGGAGTAGCATTCAATGTACAAAATATAATTATAAAGAAGCAATATAGTCATCCAATGGCTTCCACACTTGAGACCATTTACCTAAACGACCGGAGTTCCTTGCCATGGCTTTTTCATATTTAGAAAATAAACAGACAGTATTCCACCATAATGATTCTGATAAAAACTCACTATGCTTCCAATTCAACATAATATTATATTGAGCTATAGTTAGGAGAAAATCTATTAACTTACATTGTGAACGCTGGAGCTGTAAAGACAGATCAGCACCCTTCAAAATTGTTAAAGGATACGAAAGGGAAATAGTAGTCGGCAGTATACAGGCAACCGTACTCCAGACTTGACTCCAAAAAGCATGAACCAGGGGACAGTAAAAAAACATATGGCTGAACGTAGCTTTAGGTGCCGAGCAGGACCAGCAGTCATGGGATGAAGTTACACCAGCACGGTGTAACTTCCAAGGGGTCCAGACTGCTCTGTGAATAATGAAAAATGAAGTCTGAATCAGACTAGCGGATAAGGAAATACGAATGGCTGAGGACCAAATGTACTTCCACATTGTGGAAGTAACCTCTGTCCCTAAGTCGGAAGACCAAGTCAGAGTCAGAGGTCTTATACAAGAACGTTGTGAGAAACTTTTTTTTAAATTCTTTATTTATAAACTTTTTAACAAAGTATTACAAGAACATTCTTGTTCAAAATAGAAGAAAGAATATTACAAATCAAATATCCAATTTTTCAACAATCTATATAGCCTCTTCTTTTTTCAAGTAGTCCACAATAATTAAATAAATACTGATCTAATTATTAGAAATTATTAATACAATTATAAGAATCCAATAATCAGTAATTATTGAAGCAGTGAATACAGCGGTTTACTATAATATCAGGGTTGCCTAGATCATAATTGGAGGAAATAAACTAAGCAACCTATGGATAGAATACTTGAAAATTTGGATATCTCACAGGTATTAGAATCTTCTGATACTGAGTTGGTACAACCAACAACTTTAATCGTGAGAAACATTTAATAAGTTTGTATATCCCAGATGCGAAATGGCCTTTGGGACCTTGCATATAATAGAATTCCAATAACGGGGACACTTTATCCATAGTAAATTTACTTAACCTACTCGCTTGAAGCAGAGAACGCAATTGCAACCAAGCATAAAATTGGGTAGGTGGAATACTATATCGGGTTCGGAGTTGTTGGAATGTCATAAGCTTCCCAGAATCTAATAGGGACGATAATAACCATATATTGCATTTCTGCCAAGCTGGCCAACTGAGCGTCTTCCCTCCTGCCAATAAAGTATTATTTCACCAAAGCGGTGCAAAACCTGAAGTACACCATTTAGAAGATACATCAGGTATTTGAGAATCAAATTCTGAGAAGGCTCTATGTAGGGATCTTAAAATGGGATCAGCAGCAGCATCCGGAATAAGACTCATACCTGGGAAACAAAACAGAGGGTAAGGAGCATTCCGGTGACGTTCAATGGAGACCCATCTAGGCGATTCTATAGAGAGCTGTTCAAAGTCAAAAAAATGATAACCTTGTTGCAAAATATAGGCCTGGTGATAAATATAAAAATCAGGAAAGTTAACTCCCCCTTGTAGTTTGGGGCACTTAAGCTTAGCGAGCGCAATGCGAGGCGTCTTATTTTTCCACAAAAATGTTACTAACAGTCTATCAATTTGTTTATAAAACTCCGCAGAGAAAAAAATGGGGCGCATGGACAGGGTGTAAAGTATTTTTGGAGCAATAACCATTTTAATCGTGTCTAACCTGCCCCACCAAGTTAAATGCAGAGGAGACCAGCGTAATATTAAATCTTGCACAGTTTGTAGGACATGGGTCTCCCCTTGACGAATCGTATCTAGAGGATTAGTAAAAAACTGTACGCCAAGATATTTCATACCTTTAGTTACTTTTTGAATGGAAAAATATGTAAAATCCAATAATGAAGCAGCATAATTTAGGGGAAGGAGCTCTGTTTTGTGCCAGTTAATCTTGTATCCAGAAATAGATGAATAGGAAGAAATGAGACAGAATAAATGTGGGAGAGCGTGCACAGGATCTTGTATAAATAAAATAACATCATCTGCATATGCTGACAGTTTAAACGTTTCACTACCAATACAGACTCCTGAAATTTGATCTGATTGACGAATAGCAGAGAGTAATGGTTCCAAAGCCAGGTTAAATAAAAATCTGGATAGAGGACACCCTTGACGTGTACCTCGAAACAGAGGAAAGGACGAGGAGCGTTGTTGATTAATATACAAAAAGGCAGTGGGAGCTGTGTACAGGGAGCGTATCCATGCTAAAAAGTTGGGTCCAATGCCAAACCATTGAAGGACATGAAATAAAAAGGGCCATTCAACACGGTCAAAGGCTTTTTCTGCGTCTAAGGACACTGCCATCATTGGAGATGGGTCAGAAAAAGCCTCTTGGTGAATATGTAAGAATAATCGGGTATTATTATTGATAAGGCGGTGCCGCATAAAACCTGATTGGTCAGAATTGATCAATAGGTTCATTATACGGGACAGCCGAGTAGCTAGAATTTTTGTGAAGATTTTGTAATCCATATTTAATAATGAGATAGGTCTATAATTAGCAGTACAGGTATCATCCCTGCCTGGCTTTGGAATGACAACAATACATGCTTGCGAAAAGGAAGGAGACATACCCTTAGAAGAAAGAAATGAAGAAAAGTAGGCAAGTAATCTAGGAGCAAGTAAAGTCTGAAAAGCTGAGTAAAAATTGGAGGTAAATCCATCAGGTCCAGGGGCCTTATTCGGCGCCAGCGAAGCAATGGCTAGCTCAATTTCTTTCAGGGTAATGGGTTCATCCAGTTGTATCAGTTGTTCCTGGGAAAGAACTGGATGATCAATCGATGAGAGAAAGTCTGTAAAAGATGCAGTTGTCGGGGAGATTTCTGATTGGTATAAAGTCGAGTAAAACG
Source organism: Rhinatrema bivittatum (assembly GCF_901001135.1). Classification (NCBI taxonomy): domain Eukaryota; kingdom Metazoa; phylum Chordata; class Amphibia; order Gymnophiona; family Rhinatrematidae; genus Rhinatrema; species Rhinatrema bivittatum. Next base: position 276,822,375 of record NC_042619.1, on the reverse strand, counting down.
TCCGAAACTCTTGCAGAATAGTAGCCTCATCAGTTAAAGGGTCATTAGTAGAAGACATGGTGGTAACAATGCGTTTTTTGTCCGTTTTTTTCGCTAAGCCACACCTTCTGACTAAATGATGACTGATCAGTCCCCCTGGCCAATCAAATGAACCAATTATAAGTCCACTTGGGTAACACAGCCACCCAGAGAAGAATCCAGCTGTGACAAACAACAGACAAAAACCCAACAATATCACAGAGAGGGTGGGAGGGAAACTGAAAAACAAGAAGGGAGAGGGAAGAAAAATGCAGACCAATGAGCCCACACTTTTATATTCCCAATCCCACATACAAAACCCCTAACACTTCCGGTGGAGCTAATGAAAGCACTGCAAACCACGCATGCTTTGAATGCTCCACCAGGAAACCAGAACTGACCCCCATGCGACCCCACCCCTATCTTCCTTACCAGCAGTATCCCGCTGCTATCACACGATAGCAGCGGGATACTGCTGGATGCCTGCAGGCTTGGTAGCCTGGGGTAACACTTGCTGCATGTGGGCCCGATCCTTGCTGCATCCATCGGATGCAGCAAGGATCGGGCCCACATTGTAATGGGCAAACCTGGAACAATCCAGGCCTGCCCACTCACAATATGGGCATCCCATACCACCAAGCCACCAGCATCCAAACCTTCACATTAACAACATACAAAATAATTAACACGCCAAACAACTGTTGGAATCAAATTGGCTACAGCTTTATTTGACACTTGTAAACATGTACCAGAGTGTAACAATGATACTTAACATCCTGCCCTGTAGGCATCTGTCACTTCCCCAGCATGATGCCCACCCCAGGCTACCAAGCCTGCAGGCATCCAGCAGTATCCCGCTGCTATCGTGTGAAGTACCCACCACATCCCAGCAAGGTACCCACACCAATGTGACTATCCCAGGCACACCTTCTGACTAAATGATGACTGATCAGCCCCCCTGGCCAATCGATCAAAGGAACCAATTGTAAGTCCACTCAACTAACACTGCCACAGTCACAGGGTAATCGAAGATCTATCCCTGTGACCCCCCCAAAAACCTGTGACCAAGAACCAACTGGTACAACAACCTCCAAGGCCTTCTGAAAAGCATTATTTAACAGATCCTGACCCACATCATACAGATGGACCCCTTCTGATCTGTACAGGCCAGCGCAAAATTCCCAAATCCACTCATGCCTCAAATGTTTCTCACCATGCGTACACATCCAGGAGCCAATTTGCTTGCTCAGCTTCGCCCAACTGTGACCCCAAAGCATCTGATTCTGAAAAACTGGCCTTCGAATGATATCTGACTAAATCAAAATCATATCAGGTAACCATGCCATAACAGTGGACAAGTTCTTATGAACAACAACCAACAGGTGATGACATGACCAGACCACCTCCCCAGGTCATTGCCCCTAAGATGAAGCACAATTGCTAAGAGACGCACCTAATGCATTAGTAGCTCTCGGAGCAATGGTAGCAACTGGTCCCAACACATCCCACAATAACCGAACCAGTGCACTTTCACTCTATGCACAGCAAAGCCCAAATGCAGGCTGTAAGGACACATGAGAGCACGCCAGTACATCCAGACGAGGTAGGAATGTACAAGAATCCAGCAACACCTTTCCTCTCTCCACTGACCTGCAAAAGAAACAACATCAAAACAGTACCAAGTCCCAAAACCCACATCTGCTCATAACCTCACATAAGACTCAAAGGCGTCCGACTTTCAGCGCTCAATATGACGAATAATATCACCCGACAACCCCGATACCACCACAGAAGTGGCTGCAGCAATGCGAAAGGAATGAGTGCCATAACATTGGACATCTAGGCCTAGCAACCTCAACGCTTTCTGCAAAACTGCAGTAAATTGATATTTTGTCAATGGCGTACCACTCTCATGCACCAAAAAATGCAAGCCGCCAACCACAGGCCGCATTGAAAAAAAATTACACACATTGGCAACCAGACAAGTTGCCATACTCTCCTTTGCTGCTAAAATCAACCATGTACTGTGACCGTCCTGCTTTGTCTTTGAACGATGAATCTTCAAACAGACAAGCCCTGCATGCAAAAACCGCATGCTCATGCAACAGACCAGAAGGCTCAGACTAACCAGCCCCATTAGCGACTAATTCACCAACCCTAAAAGCCCCCCAAAATGCAAGAACAAACTCTACCCTAAACAGACATGTATCATAAGCAGAAAAACAAACATCCGCCAGCTTCAGCCATAGACAAAGCAATAAATCATGCGAGATCGGCAGCCTGCCATTAAGGGACACACCAACTTCCCGAGACCAACCAGACAACGTGCACCGCACCAAAAAACAGTTAGACGGATACCCCTATCCATGTGCTTTAAAGAAAAAAGGATAATCTAGTAATATTCCCGGAAATCGCAGCTCTCGTAAAACCCATAAACTGAGCCCCAGAAATATAGGGCCAAATTTTAAAATGGCCACATGCATAAAAATCAGCACTTATGCATGTGGCTGGGCCCTGTGTGCGCTGCATGCATTTTCAAAAGGGCCCGGCCACACGTGTAAGTGCTGATATGCGCACAAGTGCTGTGCCTGAAAAAGGTGTGGGCCAGGGGGCGTGGTCTTGGCAGGGTGGGGCAGGACGGAGGCTGACTGGGACAGCGGCCATTAGCCGCTGTCCCAGGGACGTGTGCGCTGGCAGCCAGCCAGCGTACGCAAACTACGTCTGCTCCAGGGGAGCAGTAAGTAGTAAAATTTTAAAAAACGTAAGTTGCTGGGAAGGGGAAGAGGGAGGGAGTTTAGGTAGGGGGTAGAGAAGTTCCCTCCCAATCCACTCCTTAATTGGAGTGAACTGGGAGGGAACTGGGGGAGGCTAGATTGCATCGCCACACATAGTTAGCAAAAATTTGCTCCCCTGCGTGCGTCAATTTTAAAATCCAGGGCACATGTGCGCGAGGCCATCCGATTTTATAACATGCACGTGTGCCGGCGTGTGCATGTTATAAAATTGGAACATCCATGTGTGCACACTGGGAACCATGCACAAGGATGCATGTGTGCTTCTTTTAAAATCTACCCCATAGTCCTTTAAAAACCCCCCACACCCACCCTTTAGAAAACAAAAGCTAAAGCACTTTCCTACAACTGCTGATGTATGCCATCCATGTAGATGGAGCTAATGAAGCCCGCAGCATTCTCCAGGTACCCAGGCACCGAACCTCCAAAGGAAATCAGGTATCACAGGTCCCAACAGATCCTCTCCCGGCACCAGCTTCTGGAACAATGCCCACTTAGAATGAGAAAGAGAATCCGCGACAGCATTATCAACACCAGGGACATGCCACACCCACACAGTTAAATTCAACTACAGACATTGCAAAACAAATTCCTGCGACAAATCTGCAATCACAGATTGAGCCGATTGCCTATTGATAACCTGCACAACACCCAATTTATCACACCAGAATATGACCTTCCTATCATGCAGCCTGTCACATCAAATGACCAAGGCCACCACAATAGGGAACAACTCCAAAAAAGAAATATGTGTTGTACCCATTTCCACCCAAGATTCAGGCCAAGATGTTGCACACCAGGGTCCTTGACAGAATTCGCCAAAATCGACACCACCAGCCACATCCGAAAACAAATCCAAATCATGATTGGATAAAGGTTCTTCCTGCCACATTGATACTCCATTAAAAGAATCCAAAAAAATGGGCCACACCCGCAAGTAGGGATGTGAATCGTGTCCTCGATCGTCTTAACGATCGATTTCGGCTGGGAGGGGGAGGGAATCGTATTGTTGCCGTTTGGGGGGGTAAAATATCGTGAAAAATCGTGAAAAATCGTGAAAAATCTAAAAATCGCAAAACCGGCACATTAAAACCCCCTAAAACCCACCCCCGACCCTTTAAATTAAATCCCCCACCCTCCCGAACCCCCCCCAAATGACTTAAATAACCTGCGGGTCCAGCGGCGGTCCGGAACGGCAGCGGTCCGGAACGGGCTCCTGCTCCTCAATCTTGTTGTCTTCAGCCGGCGCCATTTTCCAAAATGGCGGCGAAAAATGGCGGCGGCCATAGACGAACACGATTGGACGGCAGGAGGTCCTTCCGGACCCCCGCTGGACTTTTGGCTAGTCTCTTGGGGGTCAGGAGGCCCCCCACAAGCTGGCCAAAAGTTCCTGGAGGTCCAGCGGGGGTCAGGGAGCGATTTCCCGCCGCGAATCGTTTTCGTACGGAAAATGGCGCTGGCAGGAGATCGACTGCAGGAGGTCGTTCAGCGAGGCGCCGGAACCCTCGCTGAACGACCTCCTGCAGTCGATCTCCTGCCGGCGCCATTTTCCGTACGAAAACGATTCGCGGCGGGAAATCGCTCCCTGACCCCCGCTGGACCTCCAGGAACTTTTGGCCAGCTTGTGGGGGGCCTCCTGACCCCCAAGAGACTAGCCAAAAGTCCAGCGGGGGTCCGGAAGGACCTCCTGCCGTCCAATCGTGTTCGTCTATGGCCGCCGCCATTTTTCGCCGCCATTTTGGAAAATGGCGCCGGCTGAAGACAACAAGATTGAGGAGCAGGAGCCCGTTCCGGACCGCTGCCGTTCCGGACCGCCGCTGGACCCGCAGGTTATTTAAGTCATTTGGGGGGGGTTCGGGAGGGTGGGGGATTTAATTTAAAGGGTCGGGGGTGGGTTTTAGGGGGTTTTAGTGTGCCGGCTCACGATTCTAACGATTTATAACGATAAATCGTTAGAATCTCTATTGTATTGTGTTCCATAACGGTTTAAGACGATATTAAAATTATCGGACGATAATTTTAATCGTCCTAAAACGATTCACATCCCTACCCGCAAGTCTTCCCAAAGGTGACTGGTAATCCTGATATGATGATAGCTCTTACAGACGCCTGCCATAGAAGAAGATAAGCGACACAAGAAAACACAACACATCATCATGGCCCAACATGTAAAATTCAGATTACCCACCAAAGATTGCCCAAATCTTGGGCTCTGATGCAATATGAGCTTCTTAACAGACAAAGTAACCACCACCAACTTCTTCCTTTTAAGCAGCTTCTCCTTTGGCAAATGGGACTCTATGGCAACAGAACCCAACTCAATACCCAGGAAAATCAACCTCGTCACCAGCCCTTCAGTCTTCTTGTGTGCAATCAGAATACCAAAAAGCCTCACCACATAGAAAAAATGGCCCATAATGGACTCACACACAGTTGAAGACATAGGACCAACAAACAAAGTGTTATCTAAATAATGAACAATGCTGTCACATTCCACTGCTCATGCAGTCATCCAATGTACAAATGAACTAAACATCTCAAAATAAGTGCAGGAGAAAAAGTAGCCCATGGGCATGCACTTATCAAAATAATAACCACCCCAAAACTGAAAACCCAAAAGCGTTAAACTGTCAGGGTGTTCTGGAAGCAAACGGAAAGCTGACTCAATGTCCACGTTAGCGAACAAAGCCCCCACCCAACAGTGATGCACAAGCTGAACCGCAGAGTCAAACGAAGCATAACAGACCAAGCAAAACTTGCAGGGGACAAAACCTTTCACAGACTGCTCTTCAGGTAAGACAAACTGTGAATCAAGTGAAAAGAGCCAGGATTTTCAGAAGGCGTTTGACAAAGTTCCTCATGAGAGGCTTCTAGGAAAAGTAAAAAGTCATGGGATAGGTGGTGATGTCCTTTCGTGGATTGCAAACTGGCTAAAAGACAGGAAACAGAGAGTAGGATTAAATGGACAATTTTCTCAGTGGAAGGGAGTGGACAGTGGAGAGCCTCAGGGATCTGTATTGGGACTCTTACTTTTCAATATATTTATACATGATCTGGAAAGAAATACGACAAGTGAGATAATCAAATTTGCAGATGACACAAAATTGTTCAGAGTAGTTAAATCACAAGCAGATTGTGATAAATTGCAGGAAGACCTTGTGAGACTGGAAAATTGGGCATCCAAATGGCAGATGAAATTTAATGTGGATAAGTGCAAGGTGATGCATATAGGGAAAAATAACCCATGCTATAATTACACAATGTTGGGTTCCATATTAGGTGCTACAACCCATGAAAGAGATCTAGGCGTCATAGTGGATAACACATTGAAATCGTCGGTTCAGTGTGCTGCGGCAGTCAAAAAAGCAAACAGAATGTTGGGAATTTTTAGAAAGGGAATGGTGAATAAAACGGAAAATGTCATAATGCCTTTGTATCGCTCCATGGTGAGCCCGCACATTGAATACTGTGTACAATTCTGGTCGCCGCATCTCAAAAAAGATATAATGGCGATGGAGAAGGTACAGAGAAGGGCTGCCCAAAATCGGCAGCCTTGCGCGCGCCGATCCAGGATTTTATAAGATACGTGCGGCTACGCGCGTATCTTATAAAATCCAGCGTACTTTTGTTTGCGCCTGGTGCGCCAACAAAAGTACGCGATCGCGCTTTTTTTTTAAATCTACCCCTTAGAGAATAGCCACTGCCATTAGCAATGGTAACATGGAATAGACTTAGTTTTTGGGTACTTGCCAGCTTCTTATGGCCTGGATTGGCCACTGTTGGAAACAGGATGCTGGGCTTGATGGACCCTTGGTCTGACCCAGTATGGCATTTTCTTATGTTCTTATGTTCCTTCTTGGGCACTACCTCAGTGGGGAAAAAAATCATCCTCGGAAATGAAGGAGCAGCAGAAGGCCCGCCAAACTACCCAAATGCAATTCATCCTCCAATTTGCACACATCCACATAAGCAAACTGATGGACCGAAGCTGAATTAGCACAGTTCCCTAGCAATGGCCCACATAAGGAATACAAAATCCCTCACTGAAACAGTACTGCTACACTACCACACAGATACCGCTGTAGCCACAAATACATGTTATGCACAATGATAGGGTAGGCACTCTGTTAAAAACACCCTACTTTGCTCCTCCAGGTGCCCCCCCAGCACCCCATCGAGGGCATTTAGTGAATGAGTGATGGGCAGCACAGACTGAACACAGGTGTTTAAATATATAGTCTTGAAAGGAACATCCAGACCTGTTAAATTGCCAACATCGGACACCCCAACTGCAGCCTTACCGAAACCCTAAGAGGAGGCTGCACCATGAAAGGACATCCCTGTTGCTGTGGAAGACCCCAAGGACAGATTGGACGCTGCCACCCTATTAGTCATTTGAGCGAGCCATAAGCTCACATCCTGAGTTCCCCAAGACATGAACTTAGTCTCCTCCATTTTATCCCTGAAATAAGTCCAACCAACATAATCCTTCTGAGCAGCCAAAATAGTATTTGCATAAGCAAACAAAGCCCCATACTGGGAAGGGTCATAATGACCAACCATACTAGCCAAGTGCAGGAAGCATCAAATCCAATTTAAAATAGTCCTAGGTGCACTGCGCTTTGTAACAGGAACACTATCCTTCTTGCCCTTTTTCTTATTCTTACTCTTACCCCATCTACTATCTAACAAACAGAAAATATCAATATATTTTTGCTTCCTGATTTTGTCCCAATATGACCAAGATATATCTTCCCACAATTCAATAAGTGCCATCAAAGCCAGAGCATCCAGTTTCCCAACCTGTGCCACAGAAATAACTGTTGCAACCAAACTAGAATGAGAGGAAGAGGTGAAGAACTAGAACATATGGAACCCGAACTCAAAGACCCAAAGGCCGCTTCCTTTTACGACACATTCGTGTCTTCTTGGTCTTCTCCCGCAAACCTGCCTCAACCACAGAAACCTGCTGTGCCACAACACTAACACCCCCCAAAGGCTAACTGCCCACACACAGATTCACCAGTCGCAAATGCAGATGCTTCTACAGAATCCAACAGCGTCCTGCCCAGCACTCGACTGCATTCTCCCAGGCTGCTGCACAAATTGCTTAGCTATACTCTGAGAATTCCACAAGGGCTCTTGCTAAGAAGTCCCAGGACACTCCTCTGCACCAATAAAACCACTCCGTTCCTGCCCAACCAGTGAGGAAAGACATACTCTGGCCCCCAACCTAAGCAACCACTACAGGCAAAGAGGGAGGAGGAAGATGAGCCAATATTGGACCGCCCACTGGAAAACCAGCCCCACGAACCTGACCATCACCATGCCAATTGGACCACCAAGATTCCCAAGAAGGAGAAGGGCCATACCATCCAGAAAATCCTTCAGATCAAAAACCCGACCCAGCAGGCATAACCCCAGGAACAAACACACCAACAGACCCAAGACCACCCAAGACCATCAAGCAGCAGGAGCCTGGAAAGGAGCCAACCTCAGAACAGAAGCCACCATAGCTTGAGCACCACTCATCCCTGAAGAGCCTGCTACTACCAAAGGGGCCAGCCTCCTTCCCCCTCCCCCAGTTCCAATTGGTGAAGTTGGGCCTGGCAAGCCTATGTACCCATCTCCTAAGCTCCCCCCCCCAAAAAAAAAATATATTTTCAAACTATGGAAGGCCAAAAGGCCTGAAGAACTGGGCTAGCTCCCCTCCTCAATGATTTGAACTGTTGGCAAGAGTACTCTCTCAACCCCTCACCCCTCTCCCAAAGTCCCAAGCCAATCTCAACTCTGCCACTTCTGCTGGTACTCCCTAAATGGCCCCAGCTGCTGAGCCGAAGTACAAACATAACCACTCCCAGTGATGTCATGTGTTGCCTTGACAGTGTAAGCTAATAGGGATGTGAATCGTTTTAGGACGATTAAAATTATCGTCCGATAATTTTAATATCGTCTTAAACCGTTATGGAACACAATACAATAGAGATTCTAACGATTTATCGTTATAAATCGTTAGAATCCTGAGCCGGCACACTAAAACCCCCTAAAACCCACCCCCGACCCTTTAAATTAAATCCCCCACCCTCCCGAACCCCCCCCAAATGAGTTAAATAACCTGCGGGTCCAGCGGCGGTCCGGAACGGCAGCGGTCCGGAACGGGCTCCTGCTCCTGAATCTTGTTGTCTTCAGCCGGCGCCATTTTCCAAAATGGCGCCGAAAAATGGCGGCGGCCATAGACGAACACGATTGGACGGCAGGAGGTCCTTCCGGACCCCCGCTGGACTTTTGGCAAGTCTCGTGGGGGTCAGGAGGCCCCCCACAAGCTGGCCAAAAGTTCCTGGAGGTCCAGCGGGGGTCAGGGAGCGATTTCCCGCCGCGAATCGTTTTCGTACGGAAAATGGCGCCGGCAGGAGATCGACTGCAGGAGGTCGTTCAGCGAGGCGCCGGAACCCTCGCTGAACGACCTCCTGCAGTCGATCTCCTGCCGGCGCCATTTTCCGTACGAAAACGATTCGCGGCGGGAAATCGCTCCCTGACCCCCGCTGGACCTCCAGGAACTTTTGGCCAGCTTGTGGGGGGCCTCCTGACCCCCACGAGACTTGCCAAAAGTCTAGCGGGGGTCCGGAAGGACCTCCTGCCGTCCAATCGTGTTCGTCTATGGCCGCCGCCATTTTTCGGCGCCATTTTGGAAAATGGCGCCGGCTGAAGACAACAAGATTCAGGAGCAGGACCCCTTTCCGGACCGCTGCCGTTCCGGACCGCCGCTGGACCCGCAGGTTATTTAACTCATTTGGGGGGGGTTCGGGAGGGTGGGGGATTTAATTTAAAGGGTCGGGGGTGGGTTTTAGGGGGTTTTAATGTGCTGGTTTTGTGATTTTTAGATTTTTCACGATTTTTCACGATTTTTCACGATATTTTACCCCCCCAAACGGCAACAATACGATTCCCTCCCCCTCCCAGCCGAAATCGATCGTTAAGACGATCGAGGACACGATTCACATCCCTATAAGCTAAAGGTATTGCTGTAGGAGAAATACAACAATACCGGACGGCTGTAGGATGGCTGAGGGGAGATATGATAGAGGTCTGTAAATTAATGAGTGGAATGGAATGAGTATACATTAATCGGTTGTTTACTCTTTCAAAAAATACAAAGACCAGGGAGGACACAATGAAGTTACTGGGTAATACATTTAAAACTAATAAGAGAAAATATTTTTTTACTCAGCGCATAATAAAGCTCTGGAATTCATTGCCAGAGGATGTGGTGAAAGCTGTTAGTATAGCTGCATTTAAAAAAGGCTTGGATAAGTACCTTGAGGAAAAGTCCATTAACAATTATTAAGGGAGGTTTGCAGAAATGCACTACTTATTCTTGGAATAAGCAGCTTGAAATATATCTACTCCTTGGGATCCTGCCAGATACTTGTGACCTGGTTTGGCCACTGTTGGAAACAGAATATTGGGCTTGATGGACCCTTAGTCTGACCCAGTATGGCAAGCCTTATGTTCTTATGTTCTTAATACCCCTCTTTCTGCTATTCTGTGTCTTTTCAGCACATTGCATATCTCCAAATTAATTTGGCAGGTAGCACATGTAACTCATTAGGTCGACATAACATACATAACATTATTAACAATCATGACAGCTCATAATTCAAAGTTCCTTTCTGTGTTTTGGTCACAGGGAAGTGTCTCCAGGACTTGGAGTTGGCAACTCCAACTCCCCCCTTAGCAGGGGCGGATTGAGGGAAAATAGTGGCCTGGGGGATTTTTCTCCATACTGGCCCATGGGTACCCAATTACATTTACATATATAATTTACATATGTAATTTACATATATATGTACACACCCCTATATTTCGGCATGGTCCTCCCGTATCAACACAGTACTATTTGCCAAAACTCAAAGAATAACAACCCCACCTATGAAAAAGAATACCACAAATATTACACCAGAATCTAAAATATCAATTAGAGATGTGTATCGTGTGATCGATCATCTTAACGATCGATTTCGGCTGGGGGGGGAGGGAATCGGATCGTCGCGGTTTTGTGTTTTTAAATATCGTGTAAATCGTAAATCGGGGGAGGGCGGGAAAACCGGCACACTAAAACATCCCTAAAACCCACCCCGACCCTTTAAAATAAATCCCCCACCCTCCCGAACCCCCCCAAAATGTCTTAAATTACCTGGGGTCCAGTGGGGGGGTCCCGTTGTGATCTTCCACTCTCGGTCGTCGGGCGCGTTGATAGAAAATGTCATATGACAGGGCAAAGGTAGCGCCAGCGCCATTTTGGTTCCTGTTTCCCGACGTCACGAGCGTAGGAGATAGCTCCCGGACCCCTGCTGGACCCCCAGGGACTTTTGGCCAGCTTGGGGGGGCCTCCTGACCCCCACAAGACTTGCCAAAAGTCCAGCGGGGGTCCGGGAACGACCTCCTGCACTCGAATCGTGTTGCCGTACAGCCAGCACCATTTTGCTGTACGGGACCCCTCCACCGGACCCCAGGTAATTTAAAATTACCCCGGATCACCAAACATTTAAAAATATCACCATACTCATTCATATCTCATACATACTACATCCCACTCACACATATTCTACTGCATAAAAAATGTTTACAAATTTTTTAACAATTCACATTAGATGCATGAGAACATCTTTCCACATTATCAATTCTTAATTATATTTCATGTATAAGCAGAGAGAGTTCAATTCCACAAAATTTTCTTCGTTCCCAGAACGCCAATACTCTAATCATCTCTCTGGCAGATTCCTTTCTCAAATACATAACACACACACACACAAGCACCATTCCTTTCTCACATCTATACTGCATACACACACACAGAAGCACCTTCCCTTTTCACATTCACATACATACATATACACACACACACACAGAAGCACCTTCCCTTTTCACATTCACATACATACATATACACACACACACACACAAGCACCATTCCTTTCTCACATCTATACTGCATACACACACACAGAAGCACCTTCCCTTTTCACATTCACATACATACATATACACACACACACACAGAAGCACCGTTCCTTTCTCACATACACAAGAAGCACCCTTCCGATCCAAGGCCCCCGCTGAACAGCTGGTCTCAGCGGCAGTTAGTAGCACCGGTGTTCACTTCTTCGGCCCCCGCCGGCCTTGATTTTAATTTCTTCAGCCCTCTTGGTCTCCGGCGGGGGTTGAAGAAATTAAAATCGAGCCGGCGGGGGCCGAAGAAGTGAACACCGGTGCTGCTAACCGCCGGCGGAGATCAGCGGGGGCCTCGATTTTTCCTCGGTCCCTGCCGGCTTCGATTTTAATTTCTTCGGCCCTCTGGCTGGTCTCCGGCGGGGGCCGAAGAAATTAAAATTGAGGCCGACGGGGGCCGAAGAAAAGAAGATGGGCGCTGCCCAGCCAGCCCCCGCTTGAGGCTGGCTGGGAGGCGCCCATCTTCTTTTCTTCGGCCCCCGCCGGCCTCGATTTTTAATTTAGTCGGCCCCCTGCCGGCTTGGTCTTCCGCGGGGGCTGGCTAATCTTCTTTTCTTCAGCCCACTCTGGCTTGGTCTAATGGCGGGGGCTGGCTGGGAGGCGCTGAGGCTGGGCTGAGGAAGAGCCACGTGGTCGAGACCACGTGACCAGCTAGACCGGCCCACCGGGGGATGCCCGATCCCCCGATAGGTCAATCCGCCCCTGCCCCTTAGGTCCTGTTCTAGGGAGTCAGGGTAGAATACTTGACTCCTAGGTGGCTCCCAAGGTAGAGATGTGCTCTCTATGAGGTTGATTTTAAAAGCATTGCTATTGCAAAAATATTCACATACACGCGCGAGCAATGCAGATTTGAAAAAGACGCGATTTACTATATATCCATGTGTGCGCCAATATTAAGGTGGTGGAAAAGAGGTGGGGGATCAGTGTTCCGGGGCACGGCCATCACTTACATGCATAAATCTGTTTTTTAAAACTGGAGGCTGCATCACAGAGCAGCTTGTTAACCACGTAATTTTACTGCTGCACCTGATGAGGAGCAAATCTATAGATCTCACATTTTAGAGCTTATAGCACAGGGTGTGGGGGCCAGGCCAACTGGGGTATGTGCAGGATGAAGAACACGAGGCTCTGGAAGATCTCAATATGGACTGGGAAAACTGGGAATTTCCCTTGTGTGAGCATGTTTTAAAATCCACTTACATATGTGCATTAAAGCCAGCAAAGTTCTATGGAAGATATACAAAGTGTGTTTGCTTGAGTAACCTCTTAAAATTAGGAACATATTTTCATGTGGTAGGTGTATTTTAAATCATACTGCGCAAGTGCACACATGATTTAAAATTCCAGCATACCGCTGCTCAAGTGCCATTACACGCATATATGGGCCCACACATGCTCATTTAAAAATTGGCCTGAATGTCAAATAAGCACGGACTAATGAAATATACTGTGTTCTAACTTGATTTAGCATGCTCTAAAACAAAACTGAACTGGAAAACCAAACAAACTAAATAATAAAATTAAACTGAAATATAAATACAAATATTTATTTTGTAGTTGCACATCCTTACCCCAGGGATTATTTTATACCATTATGGTTGTTTTGGTATTAGTGTCTCCTACAAGTGGATTGGCAGAATCATTGTCTGTCCCATCTTGGTCCTAATTCATCTAGTCCTTGCAAGACAGTTCCTTTTGCTCTGCTACTGGTGCAATAGCTTTAGGTCTGTATCAGCCATCTGTGCAGCAAGCAGCTCTATCTTTTGGAGAGAAGGAAGTTGCATATTTTTCTGAGACCTGAGTTTTCTCAGAGCTCATAGCTCGTTCACTAACTCCTGCTTCTGAAATTCCAATTGCCATATGACTAGATCTATGCATTATCCACATTTTCATCAAAATATACCCACTTTTGGTATAGCTTGTAATAGTGAGAGCAACCTCCACAGCACAAGGACTCAGGATCCATTTATGCTTGCTGTGAGTCATGGGAGGAAAACCTCAATGTTCTAACTAGAAGCATTGATGTCTAGGATGAACATGTACTCAGCTGTGTGATATGGCAGTACTGTAGCTGAAAAGTGCACTTTCCAAGTGTCAAAGGCCTTCTGTTCTACCTCCCCATTAAAATGGTATGCTAGCTTTGCACAGTTTGTATAGGGGCCCAGCCAATGTTGCAGAATCTCTCATGAATCATCTGTAATTTATTTATTTATTTATTTATTTATTTCGGAACTTTTATATACCGGTATTAGTGGGGACATCATACCGGTTCACATAATAACTGAAAGTTTGGAAAATACATTTCAACAGGGAGAATGAACCTGGGCGGGGGTAAACCAAAAGGTAGTAGGAGGATAGAGAAAACAAGAATATCGCAAATGCCTAAGAAGCCCTGAATCTGTCACTTTGATAGGGATGTCCAATAGAGATGTGCATACTTTTTTTTCGTGCCATTTCATTTTTCATTTCGTGGGTGGGCCATTTCGGTCCACCCCCCAAATTGGAATTTTTTTTTTTTCGTGTATACTTTCATTAAAAAAAAACAAAAAACACACCGCTAACCCTTCAGATTTAATTAAATTCAATGCCACCCACCGTCCTAACCCCCCCAAGACTAACCGAAAGTCCTTGATGGTCCAGCGGGGGGTGGGGGGGGGCAGAATTGTTCTCCTGCTCTTGGTCAGCTGCCAGTAACCAAATGGCGTGGGCCGTCCATTGCTCCTACCATGTGACTGGGGCTGACCAATGGCATCGGTAGCCCCTGTCACATGATAAGGGCAAAGGGCTGCTGGCACATTTTGGTTACTGGCAGCCAACCAGCCAAGAGTGGGACTTTCAGTTAGTCTTCGGGGATGTTGGGTGGGTGTGTGTGTGTGTGTGTGTGGGTGGGGGGGGGGGTGTTGCAATTTATTAAATTTGAAGGATTGGGGGAAGATTTCTGGATGTTTTTATTTTCTAGGCGTGCAATTTTGGGGAAAAAAACTCAAGGAAAACCACATGAAATTTCATGGGTTTTCCTTTCATTTTTTCTCTTTCCAAAATGCAACGAAATAGGAAATATCATCTTTATTTCCTATTTCTTTGCAAACGAATGCACATCTCTGATGTCCAATCTCAGACCTCCTACATAAGAGCTGATATTCTCATCACTAACCACATGTCCAAGGAAGAGGACTTATTTCTTGAGCAGCTGGCACTTCTTGGGTTTAAGTGTTAGACCACTTCTCCATAGGTGCTCCAAAGTTTCAACCAGGTGCTCCAGGATCTGCTCTACCCCTTGGTCCAGGATGATGAAATAATTGAGATACATTAAAATTGTCTTCCACTACAGTTCTGACAGTACTAGTTCTATGGTGCCCTGGAATATGCTTGGGGCACTGCAAAGCCAAAAAGGCATCTGGGCATATTTGGAGTGACCATGTCAGGTAATAAATGCAGTCTTGTCCTGGTCTCGTGCAACCACTTCGACCTGGCTGCCAGTAGCCACTATGGAGATCAAATGTTGAAAACGTGGGTGTTGCTCCTATGACATCTAAACACACCACTGTTTTTGGAAGAAAATAGATGTTCTTTATAGTGAGATCATTCAGGCTACAGTAGACAATGCACCAACACACCCCTCTATCCTTCTTGTGAATTCTGACCATTGGCGAAGCCCGCTCTAACTTGGATGGCGTGACTACTCCTACTTCCACCATATTAATAAGGTGCTATTCTTCTTCATCTTGGGATTATAATGGTATCTTGCAGGCAGATGGGTTTAGCTCCACCCACATCAATATGGCAGACCATCTCAGAGTATCTTCATAAATTTCAGCCACTGGAATAAAACACTAACAGATTCTACAGGAAGATAGATGACAACTGATCCCGCTGTTAGGAGAGGGAGATTAATGCTGTCACTCCACAGAACTCAGGACATGTAGATGGATTCCTCCTCTTCTTCAGTAGGATGCAAAGAGTAAAAACATTTTTGGGCTTTATTCATTCATTTCATGATCACCTCAATTTGTTTATTTAGTTTCAAAACAAAAAGAAATTATTCATTTATTCGTTTGCCATTAAAGTCAATGGGGAAAGCACTATAGCCTGTTTTAGGATCTATATTTGGGGTTTTCCCATCAATTCTCATGAAATTTGTGGAGAGACATCATCAGAAGTGAGAAAAAATGCCAAGATACCTAGACTGTGGCAAACCAGCACCAAAAGTGACATGAATAGCCTAAGGCACCATAAAAGGGTAAAGGGGTACAAGCAATGGCAGAGATTCTCAAAGGCAGTATCATAGGAGCAAAGAAGTAGCAAGTATGTGAATAACATCTTTATTTATCTTTATTTAAAAATTGTTAATCGCTAATGCTTAACATGTTAAATAAACTATATACAAAATACATTCATAGCATCCCAAGGCTTCAAATGAGGATACCAATAAGAATGGCAAGAAAAGGCAGCACAAGAAAGAAAGTGGCACCAAGTTTGGCATCAACACCTTGAAAGGGGAGCAAAGAGGAAAAGGTGAAGGTTAAGCTCCCAAGGCACAAAGAAAGGGTCAAAGCAGCATAAATAGTGACATCAATATATCAAGGAACCATGAGAGGTATAAACAGCTCCCCAAAGTGGCAAAAAAAACACTCAAGGTATATAGCCTGGTTATGACAGCAAGGCAGAGTGACAGCAAACCCTCAAGGTGTATGTTTTTTGCCTTTTTTCACATTTTGTAGGGGGTGACAAAATACCCCTGTGTAACAAACAAACAGGGTGGAAGAATTAAGCTGAGAGCTAAATAGCATATTAAGAGCATGACCTCCAAGTAATATATCAGGAGCTAGCAGATAGGTAGAGTGGTTAACAGCAAATGATTGTGATTGGAAGAAATATCTGTCTTCCTGTTTAAGCACTTGCCACTTGTCAGTTTAGTATAAGAGAAATCACTTTAATTTTTGTGACATGAGCTTTATTTCATTCTCTACTTGAGCTTGATCTAGCTACTGGGTGGAATTATGGGTTTCTTGTGAAATTTGCTTTCCGAATGATACAATCAGAACATGTAAATGGTTTCTCATCAGTGTGGTTTTCTTGGTAAGCTGTGATGTTTGCTTTATTCAAAAAGGTTTTACCATATTCTATTCTGAACATAGCCTCTTCCATGTATTGATTTTCTTGCTTTAGTTCTTTTTACTGAAACTTTTACCATATTCACAAATGGAAATCATCTGCATGTTTTCTGTTCTGTATGTATGTCTTCATTCTGACTGAGGTTGTTTGCAGACAAAATACCTCAGTCTAACCAGCAGAGTGGCAGAACCAGGCTGAAACTGTAGAGGGATAGAAAAAAACAAAGAACCATAAAACTGGTAGAGGGGGAGGATAAACTTGTATTTTTTTGTCTTTTTTTTCACATTTATTTCTGGGGACAAAACACCCCAGTATAACCAACAAACAAGCAGGCTGGGAGAAGCAGGCCAGAATTATTAAAGAGTAAGAAAAAAATGAAAAACCTTAAAATGGATGGAGTATGGAGGAGAAACATATATTTTTTTTTTTACATTTTTTTCTGGGGAAAAGCAATACAAACACCCTAGTATAACCAACAAATTAAGAATAGCAAACAACACGGAGGCACCAAAACTCCCATGCTGGTATATTATAGACATGACAGGTAGACAGAGAAGTAGCAGCAAGATCTCTATGATGGCATAAAGGACTGGCAGTTAGGCAGTAGTACCAAGCTCCCTGTGGTGATGTAAGAGGATTGGAAGGGAGGCAGAGTGGTAACAATAAGACTTCTGTGATGGTACAAAGAATTTGGAAGGCAGGTAGAGCAGTAACAATTAGACCCCTGTGGTGGTTTAAGGGAATTGGCGGGCAGCAGACCAGTAGGACCCGCTGTGGTGGTGTAAGGGGATTGGCAGGCAGCAGACCAGTAGGACCCACTGTGGTGGTGTAAGGGGATTGGCAGGCAGCAGACCAGTAGGACCCACTGTAGTGGTGTAAGGGGATTGGCAGGCAGGAAAAGTGATAACAGTAAGACCCCTATTGTAGTATCAGGGGATTAGCAGGCAGGCAGGCAGAGTGGTAGCAGTGATATAGCTGGGGCATGTCAGGTAGGCAAGCAGCAGCAGCAGCAGCAGCAGCAAGGCCTTCAAGGTGCTTTCATTCATCTCACCACATGCATGGAAAATGTGGAAAGCCAAGAAACGAAAGACCGACTTTCAAAAACACCATTTTTTTCATCCACTGTAGGACCAGCCTTGAATGATGAAGGGTTCCTGATGTCCTTTGCCATTGAGAAAACACACTGGTTGGTAGACAGGAAAGATAGAACCGACCTACTTTGGTTAAGTCTAACCAGATGCTGGACTTGTGTGCCCAGTATTCTAGTGCCTCTATGTCCATGTCCTCATATCTCATATTTCATATTTATTTATTTATTTATTTGTATACCAGCATTCTGAATGTACAATCATGGCAGTTTACAATAAAACAATAGTAAAAACAAAATCAACCATGTTCAAAAACAATATAAAATCATTATCACAAATAAAATACATATTATCTCACCAATTATTTCTACTACTCAGCACTACTTATTTATTTCAATCAGCATATGCTGTGCTGATTGCTGAATAACCTTGATGGGCTCTGCAAGAAAGCATGTAACAGACATTTGTGTTGGTCTCTCCTCTGCTTGGGTGGTCCCAGAGTCTTTCTTGCCAGATGCTTTCACTATGGTCTGTGCCAAGAGAGGTGGTTCTTTGCAAACAACATGGCTTTGGCGTCTTGAGGTTGGGGAAGAAGTGTTAACTGACAGGGTGCTGCTCGTACTTGCACTATTCTCTGAAGTGGCCACTATTTCCTCCTGGGCAACATCCCTACCTTGTCTGAAAACCACCCCGTCCCCCAATGAGAAAAGTCCCCCCCCCCCCCCCCCGCCTTCTTGGAAGATCCTCGCCATACCCTGCTACCTCTAGAGGCAGCACAGCCTTAAAAAGTGTGCAAAATAGATTTAAAAGTCACACAGTGATGCCCTACCCCTTCCTAAACCCCTCCACTTTGTATCACATAGCCCTCTAACCCAAATATCCCCCAACTCAAAGCAACCCCCCAACCCTTCAGTATCAGGTACCCTACCATAGAACATAATCTATGGGAGTCTAATGGCCTCAATCCCACCTCCCCCTAAATATAAGTGACACCCTGGATGTCTAGGGACCCTCTCCTGACCCCAGATCCCTTCTTACTCAAAAGACCACCCCCTGGTGGCCCAGTGGTGGCCCGGAGGTAAGTATGCTAATTTTTAGTGCAATTTGCTGCATTGCAAATAATTCCATATGTAACTCATTAACATGAATTAGTATGCAATGTGCATAAAATAGCTCACTTTTTTACTTCCAGTTAGTAAACATTTGTTACATAGTAACGTAGTAAAGACGGCAGAAAAAGACCAAATGGTCTACCCAGTCTGCTCAGAAATTTTCTCAGGGTAGTAACTGTTAGGGATGTGCAGCAGGGATGGATTTGTCCCATATGGGATTCGGATTCGTAGGGACCCAAATCCATTGCATACATTCTTGGGGGCCCCCGATCCGTTCATATGTCAAAAATACATTCATTCCCCCCAAAAAACCCCACCCCAACCCTTTAAAGTTATTTATCTACAACCCCACCCTCCTGACCCCCCCCCCCCCAAGACTTGCCAAAAGTACCTGGTGGTTCAGCAGGGTTCCTGGAGTGATCTCCTGCACGCAGGCTGTCGGCTGCCGGTATTCAAAATGGCGCCGATAGCCCCTGTGACATAGTAAGGGCAAAGACTATCGGCGCCATTTTGAATACCGGCAACCGACAACCCGCGTGCAGGAGATCGCTCCAGGACCCCCGCTGGACCACCAGGGACTTTTGGCAAGCCTTGGGGGGGGGGGGGGTCAGGAGGGTGGGGGGCCTATTCCTTGGTGATCCGTTGTATTCGTGGGGGTTCGCCATATGTTTCGGAACCCCCACGAATACAACAAATATGGCATATACGTTGCAGATTCACAATACGTCAAAAACAAATGCACACCCCTAGTAACTGCTGCTCCATGCAGGTTACTTCCAAGCCTTATGTTAAGCGTAGTAATACTACTAGCAATATTTGGACGTGGTGAGCAACCTTGATAATCCAGACAATGCTGCTTGAATGTGCTTTCTTTTGGACTTGTAGTAGAAGTAATCCTGCACTGTTTCCCTAATATATGCGTATTAGTACCCAGGACTGTAAAAGCAGGGACCAGTGTTAGCTATCAGCTCAATCAAATGCATAGAAACACAGAAACATAGAAGGGATGGCAGAAAAGGACCTAATGGCCCATCCAGTCTACCAGCAAGCTCTGATAGTTATCAGTTTCCGCTTATCAGTTACTCAGACCTCCAAGGTCAGGGCTCTTGTTGGTCCAATTGTTTGAGTCCAATTTCCTTTCACCCCCTGCCGTTGAAGCAGAGAGCAATGTTGGAATTGCATCAGAAGTGTAGTATCAGGCTTTCTGGTTAAGGGTAGTAAATGTCGTATCAAGCAAGTTACCCCCATGCTTATTTGTTGTCCCAGCCTCTCCAGTTCAATGTCCTGGTTGTTTGTTGTCTGAATCCAATTCCTCTTTTCCCCTGCCATTGAAGCAGCGAGCAATGATGGAGTTGCATCAATAGTACGAAGGCTTATTTGTTAAGGGTAGCATCCGCCACACCTGCAAGTTACCCCCGTGCCTCTTACTACATTCCCCTCCCCCTTGCCTTTTACCCCTGCTTCTTTTACCCTTGCCGCTGAAGCAGAGAGTGATGTTGCTATTGCGTTAAAATCTTGAAAGGTACATGGTTAAGGGTAGTAGCTGCCACTCCATGTAGGTTAGCCCCACTAACCCTTTTCTTCATTTGCATGCTCTAGCCTTTAGGGATCCATAGTTTTTATCCCATGCCTTTTTTAATTTGGTTATTGTTTTTGTCTTCACCACCTCTTTCCGAAGGGCATTTCAGGCATCCACCACCTTCTCCTTGAAGAAATATTTCCTGATGTTGGCTCTGAATCCCCCCCCCCCCCTGGATTTTCATTTCATGACCTCCCCCTCCCCCCAGTTCTATTTCCTGCTTTCAAAGGAAAAGATTTGAGGATCGTGCATCATTAAAACCATTCAGGTATCTAAAGGTCTGTACCATATTTCTCCTGCACCTCCTCTCATCCAGGGTGTACAGATTCAGATCCTTCAGCCTCTCCTCATTAGTCTTCTGATACAGACTCCACACCATTTTGGTCGCCCTTCTCTGAACCACCTGTGATCTGTCTCTATCCTTTTTGAGATACTATCTCTAGAACCCTTATTACATGGGATGCAATATTATCCCATAAAAAATGTTCACTAAACTCTAAAGCAGTGCACTAAGCCTAACATATTTTTACATGTCTATTTGTGCAGTTTCTGCAGATTTATTTATGAACCCAATTTCAACAGGTTTGCACTTGCTTAAAGCTATTGTAAAGTGCTTTGGGATCGTGATTGGGTGAACTATGCCATATAAACTCAAATTTATTTTCTTTGAGATCCATATTCAACTGCTGTGACTAAATAGCACTGTATATTCAGCAGCATAGCTGCACCACTGAATATAACCTG
Source organism: Rhinatrema bivittatum (assembly GCF_901001135.1). Classification (NCBI taxonomy): domain Eukaryota; kingdom Metazoa; phylum Chordata; class Amphibia; order Gymnophiona; family Rhinatrematidae; genus Rhinatrema; species Rhinatrema bivittatum. Next base: position 276,800,918 of record NC_042619.1, on the reverse strand, counting down.
CTTTCTTAAAGTTAACTGGGTAGGTTAAACTGTTTAATTTTAGGACAGCCCTATAGCCCGACCAAAGATGGTTGGATAATTCAGCTGGCTAACTCTGAATATTGAGTTAGCCGGTTAATTTATCCAGCTATCGTGACTTCCCCAATCCTCCTATTCCCTGTCCCTGAGTTATCCAGCTGAAAGCATAGCTGGATGAGTCATTTATTCAGCTAAATTTCGTTTTGAATATTGACTTCTCTGTTTCTAAGACTTACTTCCTGTCTTGTTGGTGGGGCTGTGTGGGTGCTGTCAGATTTCTCCTGCTGCTTTGGGCTGCCAGCTCAATCAGAACCAGCCTTTACTTGAGCTATGGTGCCAAAACATTGATTTGCAGCTACCTGGATTTCTTCTCCTCTATTTTTAACCCCCTTTCTATCTAGCTTAGTCATCACTACAACTATCCTCATCTGGGGTCCAGGACCCTCAGTTTCTTGCAGAACCTGATGTATGCCCTGGATTCTGGCCACTGCACATCACCATTGTATGATAACTGGCACCACTTCCCCTCTGTCTTTTGTGTACTGCTACCTCCTCAGGATTCCCAGCCTTGGCTGGTCTGAGAGAGGAAGCCAGGCTCAGGAATTTAACCCAACCTCCCAAGATTCTGAATGTGTTTTGGTGTCTTATTGCAAAATTATATCTTTATTATTTTCAAAATAATTAAAAACTTGCACAATCTGCCTTTTCTCCCCCACACCCAAACTTGCACTGTCACATAGATAAGATGATATAACTTGTTGAAAGTTAACAAAACCAATCCAAAAAGCATGCTTCATTGACGTCATCAGTCATGTATCAGTTTGCTCAGATGGCTAGAATGGCATCTCTGCTTTTGCTGTTACAAGAAGACAATAAGGGTGCATGTAAAGACCAAGACAATAACTTTCAAACCAGTGTGAAGGTGCACATGTACGTGCGTACATCGGCCCGCACTCAGGGATACGGCTAATTTATATCTTGCACGTGTATATGTGTGCATGTTATAAAATAGCCTGGCTGCAAGCACGTGTGCCAGATTTTAAGTATGCACAAATCCCGCTTCTACCGTATAAAGAGAGGGATATTAAAAGGGGCGCAAGCCGACGCTATTCCCAATTTTTCCAGTTCATCCCCAGTTTGCCCAGTTAAGAGATAGGTCGTCCAAACCCCCCTAGTTTAATAGTCTTCATTCCCCCTAATTTGTGCAAAACCTTAAAACCTCGCAGATCTGCCTATTTATCTTTATTTTTTAACTTGCACGTCATCCATAGCAGAAGTAAAGTTATGAGCAGGGGACCTCGGTGTGCACCGGATCACAAAAGTATTTACCTGCACATCTCAAGTCCATGCCCTGCTCAGACTACATCCATGCCACGCCCCATTTTGAAAACTTCTCTGATGTGCGATCTGTGGGGGATACGCATGTATCTTGGCAGCTTTTAAAATCCACTCAGTGCACATGCCTGACATCTCTGTGCATCCCCTAATTAATGCATGCTTCGAGCTTTTAAAATTAAATTGGTAAATGCCTGAAATGAGAGAAATGGTAGGAAACTGAAGTAAATCACAGAAGTGCCATGTCGTTGGGTTTGAAGAAAGGAGAAATCCACCACTAATTAATATTTAGGAAATGTAGAAGGTGTCATCTTAAATCATGCTAAAATAGAATAATCATATTAAGTGCTTACTTCAGCAAAAAAACATTGACATGCTAGATGGTAGTGAGCTGGGTGCTTATTTATTATACTAATTGTCTTTTGGCATCAGCTGTTTTCTATTACAAGAGGGTTAGAGGAGAGAAATTTTGATATTGACATGTAATACTGCTTTATAGCACTCTACTTACAGTTGTACTTTATCCTCGTAAATAAATTTGGGGCTTTCAGTTCCATTCTCCACTCCTCAGCAGTTCAAACATATCTGGGTCTGAATTATCAAGAGGATTCTCCTATTGTGTGCCTAAGGGGAAAAAGTGATTTCTCTGTGTAATATGAGCCTCAATCCTGAGTAGATTGAGAGAAAAAAAAATTCTTAGTATTCAAGCAGACAATGAGGAGGAGAGAGCGAGAGAGAGACACTGTGTAGAGTTAATATGACATGCTATACATATCTATATATATATATATATATATATATATATATATATATATATATTTACCACTGTAAGAGTGACCACTTTCAACTCGGGTCAGTGTGACATGCTCTCTCTCTCTCTCTCTCTCTCTCTCTCTATATATATATATATATATATACCACTGTAATAGGCTGATACAGTACAGTGCGCTCCAACGGAGCGCACTGTTAATCCGCCATTGGACGTGCATTTTCGATGCGCTAGCGTTACCCCTTATTCAGTAAGGGGCCGAAAACGCACATCCAATCCTCGAACCTAATAGCGCCCTCAACATGCAAATGCATGTTGATGCCCCTATTAGGTATTCACGCGCGATTCAGTAAGTAAAATGTGCAGCCAAGCCGCACATTTTGCTTTCAGAAATTAGCGCCTACCCAAAGGTAGGCACTACTTTCTTTGGGCACCGGGAAAGTGCACAGAAAAGCAGTAAAAACTGCTTTTCTGTGCACCTTCCGACTTAATATCATGGCGATATTAAATCGGAGGTCCCGAAGGGTAAAATAAGTAAAAAAAAAAATTTGAAGTCAGCCCGCAGCTGTTGGGTCGAAAACCGGATGCTCAATTTTGCCGGCATCCAGTTTCCGAGCCAGTGGCTGTCAGCGGTCTCAAGAACTGACGCCGGCAAAATTGAGCGTCGGCTGTCAAACCTGCTGACAGTCACCGCTCCGGTCCTGTTTTTACTGCCGAGCCTCATTTGAATAGTGAATCTCCCGCAGACTTTACTGTAGCGGCCCGTGAGTGGGGTCACTTTCAACTCGAGTCAGTGTGACATACTACTAAATATATATATATTATACATACCACTGTAAGAGGGGACCCTTTCAACTCGAGTCAGTGTGACATGCTATATATATATTATATATACCACTATAAGAGGGGACACTTTCAACTCGAGTCAGTGTGACATGCTATATGTATATATACCACTATATATGGACCCTTGGACTGACCTAGCATGACATGTTCTTATGTTCTTATAGCATATATACCACTGTAAGAGGGGACACTTTCAACTCGAGTCAGTGTGACATGCTATAACATAAGAACATGTCATGCTAGGTCAGTGCAAGGGTCCATCAAGCCAGCAACCTGTTTCCAACAGTGGCCAATCCAGGCCATAAGAACCTAGCAAGTATCCAAAAACTAAGTCTATTCCATGTTGCTGTTGCTAGTAACAGCAGTGGCTATTTTCTAAATCAACTTAATTAATAGCAGGTAATGGACTTCTCCTCTAAGAACTTATCCAATCTTTTTTTAAACACAGCTACACTGACTGCACTAACCACATCCTCTGGCAACAAATTCCAGAGTTTAATTGTGTGTTGAGTGAAAAAGAACTTTCTCCGATTATTTTTAAATGTGCTCCATGCTAATTTCATGGAGTGCCCCCTAGTCTTTCTATTATCCAAAAGAGTAAATAACCGATTTACATCTACCCATTCTAGACCTCTCATGATTTTAAACACCTGTATCATATCCCCCCTCAGCCATCTCTGCTCCAAGCTGAAAAGTCCTAACCTCTTTAGTCTTTTCTCACAGGGGAGCTGTTCCATTCCCCTTATCATTTTGGTCGCCCTTCTCTGTACCTTCTCCATCGCAATTATATCTTTTTGAGATGCGGCGACCAGAATTGTACACAGTATTCAAGGTGCGGTCTCACCATGGAGTGATTCGGAGGCATTATGACAATTCCCGTTTTATTCACCATTCCCTTTCTAATAATTCCCAACATTCTGTTTGTTTTTTTGACTGCCGCAGCACACTGAACCGATGATTTTAATGTGTTATCCACTATGACGCCTAGATCTCTTTCTTGAGTGGTAGCACCTAATATGGAACCTAACATTGTGTAACTATAGCATGGGTTATTTTTCCCTATATGCATCACCTTGCACTTATCCACATTAAATTTCATCTGGCATTTCGATGCCCAATTTTCCAGTCTTACAAGGTATTCCTGCAATTTATCACAATCTGTGATTTAACTACTCTGAACAATTTTGTATCATCTGCAAATCTGATTACTTCACTCGTCGTATTTCCAGATCATTTATAAATATATTGAAAAGTAAGGGTCCCAATACAGATCCCTGAGGCACTCCACTGCCCACTCCCTTCCATTGAGAAAATTGTCCATTTAATCCTGCTCTCTGTTTCCTGTCTTTTAGCCAGTTTGTAATCCACGAAAGAACATCACCACCTATCCATGACTTTTTACTTTTCCTAAAAGCCTCTCATGAGGAACTTTGTCACTTCTGAAAATCCAAGTACACTACATCTACCGGTTCACCTTTATCCACATGTTTATTAACTCCTTCAAAGAAGTGAAGCAGATTTGTGAGGCAAGACTTGCCTTGGGTAAAGCCAAGCTGACTTTGTTCCATTAAACCATGTCTTTCTATATGTCCTGTGATTTTGATGTTTAGAACACTTTCCACTATTTTTCCTGGCACTGATGTTAGGCGAACCGGTCTGAAGTTTTCCAGATTGCCCCTGGAGCCCTTTTTAAATATTGGGGTTACATTAGCAATCGTCCAGTCTTCAGATACAATGAATGATTTAAATGAAAGGTTACACATTTTTACTAATAGGTCTGAAATTTCATTTTTTAGTTCCTTCAGAACTCTGTGGTGTATACCATCCGTTTCAGGTGATTTACTATTCTTCAGTTTGTCAATCAGGCCTACCACATCTTACACCACTGTAAGATGGAACACTTTCAACTCGAGTCAGTGTGACATGCTACATATATATACATATATGTATATATTCCACTGTAAATGGGGACACTTTCAACTCGAGTCAGTGTGATATGCTATATATATATATATATATACCACTGTAAGAGGGGTACTTATACTGGTATAAAAAACCCATTAAATAAAAAAAAAAAAATATATACATATATATATTACACCACTGTAAGATGGAACACTTTCAACTCGGATCAGTGTGACATGTTGCGCTCGGGGGTGGACCCTTTTCCTGTGGCAGTGGAGATGTGCCTCCTGGTAGGGACCAGGAGGCACCTGCCCCCAGGGGGCGGAGCACTGAAGGAGACAGAGGCTAGGAAGAGCTTCACCACTGGAAGCCTGAGGTCCTTCTGGGAGGAGCCCATAGGGCCCAGGGCTGCTTGGACTTAGGTGGGCCTTGCAGGGTCTCCTGGGAGAGTGGAAGTCCGGCGTGCCCACAGACAGAAGGGGAGCACGGTCAGGTTTGAGACTGGAGGTCAGGTGGAACAAGGAGGACCAGAAGAGCATAGGTGATATCAAGGCTAGGAACAGAGCCAGAATCTAGATATGAGGTAAAGCAGGCAGAGGTCAGAGTCCAGGAGTCAGTCCAAGGAATGTCAACAAAGCAGAGGTCGGTTACCGGAGGTCAGATAAGGTCACAGGCAGGCTGAGTTCAGGAGGCAGGCAGCAGACAGACAAGTCGAGTAGCGGCTGGAGTGAGGAGGCAGGTGGCAGGCAGGCAGGTCGAGGAACAGACTGGAGTCAGAAGGCAGGCAGCAGGCAGGCAGGTCAAGGAACAGACCGGGTTCAGAAGGCAGGCAGGCAGGCAAGTAGATAGTAGGGATGTGAATCGTTTTTTGACGATTTAAAATATCGTCCGATATATTTTAAATCGTCAAAAATCGTTAGGGCCACGATACAATACCAATTCCCCCGATTTATCGTCAAAAAATCGTAAATCGGGGGAAGGGGGAGGGCAGGAAAACCGGCACACTAAAACCCCCTAAAACCCACCCCCGACCCTTTAAATTAAATCCCCCACCCTCCCGAACCCCCCCCCCAAATGCCTTAAATTACCTGGGAGTGTTGGTCTATGGCCGCCGCCATTTTGCGCCACCATTTTGCAAAATGGCGGTGCAGAATGGCGCCGGCTGAAGACAACACGATTCAATTGCAGGAGGCCGTTCCGGACCGCCGCTGGACTTTTGGCAAGTCTTGTGGGGGTCAGGAGGCCTCCCCAAGCTGGCCAAAAGTCCCTGGGGGTCCAGCGGGGGTCCGGGAGCGATCTCCTGCCGCAAATCGTTTTTCATACGGAAAATGGCGCCGGCAGGAGATCGACTGCAGGAGGTCGTTCAGTCCGAGGAATGGTCAACAAAGCAGAGGTCAGTTACCAGATGTCAGACGAGGTCACAGGCAGGCTGAGGTCAGGAGGCAGGCAGCAGGCAGACGAGTAGAGGAACGGACTGGAGTCAGAAGGCAGGTGGCAGGAAGGCAGGTCAAGGAACGGACTTGAATCAGAAGGCAGGCAGCAGACAGGCAGGTCGAGGAATGGACCGGGTTCAGAAGGCAGGCAAGCAAGTAGACAGGTCAAGTAGCAAACCGAGGTCAGTACCAGAGAGAGACAGTCCGGAGGTACTACCTGGGGAGACAAACAGACAAGCAAGAACAGGAGGATGCTGGAACTAGGAAGCAGGAACAAGGCAGGAACAGAACTGGAACAGAACTGGAAGAGAAGGATCCTGGAATGAGAATTGGAACAAGACAGGAGCAAGTACAAGCGCGGAGACAATCTAGCATAAGCCGACTGATTGCCAAGGCAAGGCAGTGCAGGCAGGGACTTCCTTATAACAGAGAATCAATAAGGGCGTGCTGCGGAGCTAAGACTCGCCCTTGGCCGGGCAGTCCGCGCGCATGCGCGAAGGGCAATGGCCAACAGCGCCGAAGACGCCAAGCTCCGGCATGAGGCTGGTGCACAGTAGAAGGCCCGGTGACCACCACCGCGGTACACTGGGGCCTGGAAGTGCCAGCAGCTGCCGCTAGGGAGGGTCAACCCGAGACCTGCTGGGGAACCATGAAGGTGAGCAGGCCCGTGCGCGGCTTGGGCACAGACGGGGCGCACAACAGACATGGTATATATATATATATATATTAGGGATGTGCAGAGCAAAAGTTTATGTCCATATGTCAATATGTCCAAAGGGGGTCCCATTTGCGGTCAATATGGACATAAAAAAAATTAAATGAGTTGGGTATATGTCCATATGTGCAAAAAAAAAATTTAAAACCCCCTCACCCTCCTTAATCCCCCCCCCAGACTTACCACAACTCCCTGGTGATCGAGCGAGGAGTGAGGACGCTATTTCTGCAATCCTTGGCTAGAAGCATGTGACGTCGGCGCCACGTCGAGTGACGCGGCGTCACGTGATTCCCGGCGAGTTCGTGCCGGAAGGCTCGTTCGGCCCAAAAAGAACTTTTGGCCAGCTTGGGGGGGTCAGGAGGCCCCCCCAAGCTGGCCAAAAGTTCTTTTTGGGCCGAACGAGCCTTCCGGCGCGAACTCGCCGGGAATCACGTGGCGCCGACGTCACTCGACGTGGCGCCGACGTCACATGCTTCTCGTCAAGGATTGCAGAAATGGCGTCCTCACTTCTCGCTCGATCACCAGGGAGTTGTGGTAAGTCTGGGGGGGGGGATTAAGGAGGGTGAGGGGGTTTAAATTTTTATTTTGGCTCAACAATCGCGATTTCCAACATATCCAACATAGCTATGTTGGATATGTTGGAAATCCGATCGTTTATGTCACATCACTTTTTTAAGTTAACAACAAAATATGCGTAGCGTTTTTCATATGCGGTCAATACGAATGCACACCCCTAATATATATATATATATATATATATTCCACTGTAAGAGGGGACACTTTCAACTCGAATCAGTGTGACATGCTATATATATATAGCATGTCACACTGATCACTACAAAACCCCTAACTACCCAGTAACGCACCCTACTCCACAATCCCCATCCCCCCCGCCAACCAATACCCAAGCCAACACTCACCATGGAACCACCCAAGAAAATACCTATTCTGTCTCGCAACAGATGCAAAGAAACACCAACAATGCCCACCATGAACAGACTACAAAGACTCCTCACAATACCCATCCTCCCCCACTCTCACATCACTACCCTCACAATTTTATCACTAATCCTAATCAATGCTCAATCAATTGCAAAAAAACTACCAATCCTCCACGACATTATCATCGACAAACGCCCTGAAATCTGCTGCGTAACTGAATCCTGGCTGAAAGAATCTGATACAGTCCTTATAAATCAATTGCCCAAGGCATTATATGACATCTACTCTTTGCCCAGAAAAAAAAAAAAAGAAAGGTGGCGGTCTCCTATTTATAGCCCAAAAAAAATACAAATTCAGATTCCATAATATCAACTTACCACCCCCCTTCGAAATCGTTCTCTTCAAATCTAAACACCTACAAGTCATACTACTATATATGCCCCACCCGGACTCCTAGAGCATGACCTGATTGAAGCCATAACAAACAACATCAACACGAACACTCCAGCCATAATTCTAGGAGACTTCAACCTACATGTTGATAAAACTCCCCTCTATACCACCTGCCGACTCCTCCTTGACACCATGACAGCAATTGGCCTCAAGCAAATAGTAAAAACCCCAACCCTAAGATCAGTCCACACCCTAGATCTCATATTCATAAATGACAAAGTTGAGCTCAAACAACTCCCCTCTACACAGATCTCCCATGGTCGGACCACAAACTCATAGAAACCAGACCACAACTGAACCCCATCCACCACGAATGACACAATCAAGCCAAACTCATCAAATTCAACAAACCCTGCTCCAGTGACAAACTAATCAAAATCCTGCCAGACAACCTAAAATCCTTAGATAAAGCCAACACCAACTCCGCAATCGACTCCTGGCTCGCCATCACCTCAGAAATAGCAGAAAAGAAATGCCCCATCATCCAAAAAGTAATCAAACCTGCCTCCAAATACAAAGCCCCATGGTACACCCAAGGACTCCAAAACATCAAAAACGTCCTAAGAACGGCAGAAGAAAAATGGAGAAAAACCCCAGTCCACCTCAGAGATAAATACAAAACCGTCCTCTACATATACAAAACGGACATCGACAAAGCCAAAAAAGATTTCTACGCCAGAAAGATACATAACTACCAATTCAACCCCAGAGTACTTTTCACATACATTAATGACCTCACTCAACTCATCAAACTCCCCGCCTCCAGACAATCAAGTGATCACTTGGGACAAATTCGCCAACTTCTTCCAGGACAAAATCCTCAACCTTACCACAAAAAACCCAATCAAGAATGAAGAGACTGAAACCCCTTCAAGCAAACCCAGCATCAGATGGTCACATTTCGAGAATGTAGCCTCCACCGAAGTTGAAACCATCATTTGAAAAATGGACCCTGCATCACACCCAAAAGATGCCCTCCCAATAAAAACACTTAAACAAGTTTCCAACATCATTAGCAATGGTAACATGGAATAGACTTAGCTTTTGGGTACTTCCCAGGTTCTTATGGCCTGGATTGGCCACTGTTGGAAACAGGATGCTGGGCTTGATGGACCCTTGGTCTGACCCAGTATGGCATTTTCTTATGTTCTTATGTTCTTATTGCCAGGCCCATCGCCGACATAATCAATCTCTCTCTAGATGAAGGCATCTTCCCAGACAAACTCAAATGCGCTGTCATCAAACCAATACTAAAAAAAACCCACCTTGATGACTCTGATGTCGCCAACTTCAGACCCATATCAAACCTCCCCTTCATAGCCAAAACACTAGAAAAAAACCGTCAATCAACAACTCTCAGACCACCTAGAAAACCACAAAATACTTTTTCCAGCACAACATTGATTCAGGAGCACCCTCAGTACAGAAACCCTACTACTATCCCTTTCAGACACAATCCTCAAAGGCCTAGACAACAGCCAAAAATACATTCTCATACTCCTCGATATATCAGCAGCCTTTGATACCATCCACCACAACATCCTCCTGAACAAATTAAAAGAAATTGGACTATGTGACACTACAATCAACTGGTTCAAATCCTACCTCTCCAACAGGTCATACAAAGTCAGAACCAACAACACAGAATCCAAGCAAATACCCCTCCCCCATGGTGTCCCCCAAGGATCCTCATTATCATCCACACTTTTCAACATCTACTTCCTACCTCTATGCAATCTCCTATCTGGACTCAGTCTATCATAATATATATACGCCGACGACGTCCAAATCCTCCTCCCCATATGAGACACCATTGCAGATACCCTAAAACTCTGGGCCACCCACCTCAAAGCAATCCAACAACTACTAACTCAAATAGCTCTCACCTTCAACCACAACAAAACCGAAATACTCTACATATCCAACAAAAGCTCAACTACACCTGACCACCAATTCATTACCTGCATAACAAATAAAGAAATCATCCTCACTGCAAGAGATCTAGGAATCACGCTAGACAGCGAAATAAACCTCAAGAAGCACATAAACACCACAATTAAAGAAGGTTTCTTCAAACTCCAAGTCCTAAAAAAAATCAAACACCTCCTACACCCACAAGACTACAGAACGTCACTACAAGCTCTCCTGTTCTCCAAACTAGACTACTGCAACGCCATACTCCTAGGCCTACCAGCTTCTACCCTCAAACCACTTCAACTCCTACAAAATGCAGCAGCAAGATCTCTCACCAGCTGCAAAAGATCCGATCACATCATCCCAATTCTCAAAGAACTACACTGGCTCCCGATCCCTTATAGGATACAATACAAAACCCTGTCCCTCATCCACAAAGCACTATACAGCAACAAAACAGAATGGATGAATCCCGCGCTACACTTCCAAACACCACAAAGGACTCTACGTTCCACAAACACCAGCCACCTCACCATCCCCTCCCCAAAACAAGCCCACCACAGCTCAACCAGGGAACGTGTCCTCTTTATAGCCGGACCCTCCCTATGGAACAAGATCCCCACAGAACTAAGACTCGAACAAACAATGCAAACCTTCAAAAAGAAGCTAAAAACATGGCTCTTCCAAAAAGCCTTTGCAACGTACTAAAGACCTCCCACTCATCTCCCTCCCTCCCATCCCCCCCCCCGCCCCTCTACCCTTCACTCCTCCTTCCCCCTTACACCCCCTCCCCAATAGACTCAAGCCATATTTTGAAACCCAATTATCACAGAATGTTAAGCCTCCATTTACTTAAATGATGATATGAGCCTCTATATACCTAAATGATGATAATAAGATAAAGTTATCCTTTAATAGCTTGTTAAATTACTCTTCACCGTTATGTTCTCCAAGTTCCACACCCTGTTACAATGTAATGCACTTATCTCGTTTCCATGTAAACTGATGTGATAACACTTGTTGAATGTTGGTATATAAAAGCCAAAAAATAAATAAATAAACAAATAAATAATAAAATATATATATTTTTTTTTTTTTAATTTTTAATTTTCAAATTTCAAAATATATACAGAAAATACATTTCTGAATAGAAATACGGTACAATATCTTCACATAGTTTCAGCTTTCATAATATACCTTCCTAAATAAATCATTCGTTATCTGAAGTTTATACCTAGATAGAGGAATATGGGGGGGCATAAGAATAGAGAGCGAAAAAACAGGTATTTCATTTAATTAACAAGAAAAAGATAGGTGAGCTACCATAATTCTAATGAGTCACTCCATCTCCGGGATCCTGAGAGTTTCCTATCAGAAAATCCTTCAGTTGCTCGGGCTCAAAGAAAACATAATTATTATTTGGAATCTTACACAGCATTTACTAGGATATTTTAAGACGAATCGGGCCCCTAAACTAAGAACCCTTTCTCTCATTCCAAGGAATTCCTTCCTACGTTGCTGGGTTAACTTTACCACATCAGGGTATATCCAAATTTGAGCCCCATAAAAGGGACTAATCTATTCCTTAAGAACAATTTCAAAATATAATTCCTATCAGATACAAATGCAAATGATATTAACATTGCCCTTCTCTCTTTTATTTCTGATTCTAGTGATATTTCCAATAATTCAGAAATGTTCATAGATGGAATATTTCTCTCCCCTTCAACCTCGGTTCCCGGACGGGGGAGGTAGTATGCCTTAGTGCAAACTGGTAACGCAGCTTCAGGAATTTTTAAGACTTCTTTCATATAGATTTTGAAAAGTTCCATCGGAGAAATCATTCTGACCACAGGGAAGTTTATAATCCTCAGATTCAAAATTCTTAGATTATTTTCAACCCATTCCAAATTTTTTTTCAATTATCAAGTCAGATCTTATGAAATTCTGTTGGAGGGACTCCATTTTTGTTATTCTTTCCTCATGGTTTTCTATTTTAATGTTAAAAGTTCCAATTAAATTGTTATTAGTTATTGTTTGACTTTTAACATCAGTAATTATCTGTGCTAAAGATTTCAAAGTTCCTTCGATAGCCTTTAAAGCATGCCACACATTCCCCAGAGTGATTTCCTCGGGCTGACCCAGGTTTATACTCACAACCTCAGGTTCTGACCGGGTTTCTCTCTCTTCCCTTTCGATTGCCGAATGCAGCTTGTTACTTGCAGATGTTCTAGCAGTCTGGGCTTGACTCCCTCCTTCTGGGGGGCCCTCCACTGGCTCATATTGGAATTCTCCACTTTGCAGACTGGGCTCTCCGTCCATTTGCGTCCTGGGATCTCCCTGGCCACTCTCCAACTGAGCTCGATGTGATCCGCTCTGTACTCCACACGTAGCCTGGGTTGATTCGCTCTGAGCTGGATGCATCGGCCTGGATGGCTCGCCTGGGCTCAGAGTAACATCAAGAGTCAGAGGGGACAGCGTTCGCTGTACCGGTGTCCCCCCAGCGACTAGTCCTTCTGGCGTTGCGGTAGCTCCCGCAAAGAAGCCTTCAATTCGCCGCTGGAAAGGGTCAAGAACAGGTGAGCTTATCATTGCTCCCCGTACTTTTCCCTTTCTTTTTGTGTGGGGCATCTCGTTATAGGAAGCTTGATTTTAGAAAGAAACAGCACGGCGTCTCGAGCCTGCTTCAAACGCTCCCTATCTGGCAGCCATCTTGCCCCCCAATAAATATATATATATATATATATATATATATATATATATATATAATTACCACTGTAAGAGGGAACACCTTCAACTCGAGTCATGTGACATCTACACCACTGTAAGAGGGGACACTTTCATCTCGGGGCGGGTTTGGGGGGTGGTTTTACATACACAGTCATAGAAAGTAACTGCAAATTTGATATGACTAATGAATTTCTATCATTTGAATGAATAATAGGAGTTGATTACTACAAAGCTGTCTCTTCTGTACTGTACAAATCAACTCTTCAGCTCCTCCCGTTGGTTCCTTTCATTGATTCAAATGATAGAAATCCATCAGTCATATCAAATTTGCAGTTAATTCCTCTGACTCTGTATGTAAAACCACTACCTCACCCCCCTAAACCCGCCCCTGACTTTATACAGAGGTGCTCTCTCTGTCTCCATAAAATCCTTCCCAACTCCTCCCACTTGAAAACTAAATGTAAAATTTGCATACTAATACTTGTTGCAATATTTATTGCCTGCGTTAGGGCCCTCACACAGGGCCAGATTTTCAAAGGGGTACGTGCGTAAGATACGCGCGTACCCCCCGAAAACCTACCCGAAGTTCCCCCTGTGCGCACCGAGCCTATGTTGAGTAGGCTCGGCGGTGAGCACAAGCCCCAGGACGCGCATAAGTCTCGAGGCTTTCCTGGGGGGGGGGGGGGTGTCGAGGGCATGTCGTGGCGGCGTCATTTGGGGGTGGGGCCGTGGGGCGTGGTTCCGGCCTGGGGGCGTTTCTGGGGCGTGGCCAAGGCCTCCAAAATGGCTCCTGGGCTTGGGAATCACGCGCCGGTGGCTGACCCGGCACACGCAAGTTTCGCCTGCCTCAGGCAGGCGTAACTTGTGCAACAAAGGTAGGGGGGTTTAGGTAGGGCTGGGGTGGTGGGTTAGGTAGGGGAAGGGAGAGAAAGTTGCGGGGGGTGGAAGGAAAGTTCCCTCCAAGGCAGGCTGCATGGCTCAGCGCGCACAGGCTGCCGATGTTGCACAGCCTTGTGCACGCCGATCCCGGATATCTATCTATGAAAATCCCGCGTACTCTTGTTTGCACCTGGTGCGTGAACAAACATATGCGTGTGCACAAATTTATAAAATCTACCCCACATTTTGGTGAATGACCTGGTTAGTTTCATACAACTTCTGGAAAGTAAAAGCCATGCAAAAAAACCCAAAAACATTGCTGAAAGTGAGGCTTTTGTCCATAAGTACTAAAGTGTTAGGCATTAGCAAAAACCCCCTTGGTAATTTGGTGTAGAATGGGATCACAATCTAATATGTCTTTGGAGTCTGTCAATTGTTCCGCTGTTTTAATGGGCTCTTGTTTTCTTAGTTTGGGATCTTATGACGTGATAAGCCTCTTCTGGTAGAAAAAAAATCCCCCATATTTAGGGCAGAATTTACAATCATGATGTATGATGGTGCTTTCTCAGGCCAATTGCTAGTTCAAATAAGCTGAATGCAGTGGTCTGCTGATAGAAATTCCTCCATTAGACTATAAAATCCAGCACCAGAGAAGAATTATAGACCTTGGAAACTAGATTCAAAGGAAATACTACCTATTCTTAAGATTTTTCAGGGTAAAGGTGGAATTTATTACAGTGAAATAAAAAATGGAAAGGTATACACTAACACTTTGAAGAGGAGTTATTTATAAATTGTAGCTTAATGTCTTTTCTTTAATTAACCCTACATACATTATATAGTTGCAAACAGCACCAGAACGTTTCCTGAATTATTTCAGTAGAAGTGCTGTCACTCTTGTGTACTTTGCAAATGTCTCCACATGCTTAATCAAAAAGAAAACTAATTACCTTTAATTTATTTCAAGCAAAAGTAGGCGAGTAAACTATATGTTTAATTATAAGCTATCCACTTTGGGGCTGCTATAATTAATGACTCAGGGAATCGTGCAGTACACCTAGAACAACCTTTTATTACAACTGAGGGTACCTGAGCAACACAAGCATTTTATATCCAGTCACTTTCTATTAGCATTAGAGTCAAAAAGTCTCTGCTGAAAGCATTAATCATGTAATGCTTCAACACTAGGAGACTTTTAATTACCTATAGTGTGTACCATAAATAGGGACTGCATAACTGCATGGTGTTAATAAATGGCTTTCCCCAAGCTATGCTTACTTTTCTTTTCTTTCGATTTATGACTCCTTCATTTTCTAAAATGCAGCAGGACCAGCCTAAGAATTACCCCAAAAATACAATGTACATGAGCTTCCTAGACCATACAAAATCACTTTCTTCAGGTGCAATGTGGACATTTCTTTAGAAGAGGGACCTACGTGTGTTCTAGAAAGATCGTGTGAACTGGACAGGCTAAACTGGCCAACCAGTCCTATTCTGCCTTCACCTATTGTATTACTATGGAAGAGCATCTCTGGATAATTCTTATGTTGCTCCAGTGCAAGGTGCCACAGCCCACAAGCTGACTTTTGTCAGTTCAAATGTCCACTTGGGCTGGTGAAGCTGTCCATAGGCTTCCTGTGACCAGCCATGGTGGGATATGTAGCTGGTCACATACTTTTTAAACAATTAAAAAAAGGTATTGAAGGAATAGTGTTAATTTTTTTTTTTTTTGCTTTTTTACTAGAGCGATCTGTGCTCTTTTGTTACAAATGGGAAGAAAAGCAGGAGAGATGCAGAACTGAAGAGAGCAAACCCCTGGGTCAGACAACCCAGCTGGAGCCAAGTGCTCTATTCTGTACAGCACAAATAAGAACATAAGAACATAAGAAATTGCCATGCTGGGTCAGACCAAGGGTCCATCAAGCCCAGCATCCTGTTTCCAACAGAGGCCAAAACCAGGCCATAAGAACCTGGCAATTACCCAAACACTAAGAAGTTTAAATAAATAAAGGGAAAACAATCTCCGCCCTTCGGGGCCACATTCACAAGTCACAACAGGACCTATAATACTTGGTAGCTCAGACCTTTCCAGTGAATAAATACTCAGCCTGGGGTCATGTATCAACTATGCAAGAAGACTGAACTGGCTGAAATTTATGGAGCAATAATTTTCGCTGACTGCATTGGTGGTGCAGTTAAGTGAATTCTTGGGAGATTTACTGGAGATAAGCTTGAAACCAGAGAAAGATGATATTTTCTATAAACAGAGGATGCGACAGGAGGGAAAGAATATGAATGGGCAACTCCAAAGGCAGAGTGGTATTTCTTCTTGCCTTTCTTGTGCAGGTCTCCCAGGGAAGGCTATTTTAGAAGTTATTTCCTTTAGTGCTGGAGAACGTCCTGGTTCTTAGGAAAGATTCAGGGGGCGGGAGGCCTCCTTTGGGTCTATCATGCCGCTAACTGTGTGGAGCAACAAATAAAATAAAATAAAAACTCTTCAAAAGTGGAAAAGGTACAAACAGAGAAAAGTTTAAAGAAATGATAAAAAAAAAAAAAAAGAATGAAAAGGGCTGGTTAGGTGGCTTAAGGCAAGATAAAAGACAGAGCGATCAATAAGGATGGTCAAGTCTTGCACTGCAAAACTCCTTCCCATCTCTGCTTAGCTTTCTGTACTAATGCATGTGTATTATACTGTAGAAACATGACAAAAAAATATACATTCTATACTTTTTTTCAATAAAACATATTTTTAACAAGTGTAACTTCACATGCTGCTATGCTGTAAAAGCCTGAAAAGTGCAGACACAGGCACCACATTGCTAATTATTGCACTTCATTTTGGGATATGGATTGATTTAAGATGCACATCAGAATATAAATGGAATATCCGCTTTTCCTTTGTCCAGTCCAAGTCACATGTTGCTATATCACTGCTGCAGCTTTTCAGTTACGGGCATAAGAAGTGTCATGCTGGGTCCGTCCAATAACCGATCGAGCCCAGCATTCTGTCTCAGGCAGATGCTAATCGCAGTCACTTGGAAGTAGGGATGTGCTTTTGTTTGTAACAACATAGACAATGTCAATGACATTGCTTACATTGTTTAATATCGTTTTTGTTTTTTTAAGAAATGATAGAAAAATCTACAAAATGTCAGATTCTATTTTCTTTTGTTTTAATGGGCACTATTACCGAATAATATACACTCTCTGCAAATAGAGCATACTATTTCTGAATAACCGGCTCTGTTCAGATAAAGTACTCCCTATTTGCCAAGACAAAAAAAAAAAAAAAAAGAACTCCTCCCCTGAAACCCCCCCCAGCAAAAAAATGAAATCTGCCCCCCTCATGAAATCTGCCCCCCATCTGCCCCCCCCCCCCCATGAAATGTTTTGGCCTGCATACCCCTTCTTGGAAGTACCCAGCAGATCTTGATGGGGAGATCCTATTCCCTATTTTGCACTCCCAGAAGTAAGACATGGCTATCCTTAAGTCTACCTTGCAAATAACTGTTAATGGACTTATCCTCCAGGAACTGGTTCACAGCTTATTATAAAGCCAGTTCTGCTAATAAAAGCCTGGCCCATGCCAAAATTGGGAGACGCGTGCGCATGTGGGGCTTACACGCACTTGCCATATTTTAAAAGCTGCCTACAAGCGCACGTATCTCCCGCTGCTGCACGCACATCTCATTAAGAATAAATAGGCGGCAAGGTGGGGGTGGGGCCTGGGTGTTCTGGGGCGGGGCCAAGAGCTGTGCAAGCAGATATTTTCACACCTGGGTGTGTGCCCAGGTCCTAGGGCCTTATAATTTTACTTCTGCTATGAAGAAGTTGTAAGTTTAAAAAAAAAAAAATTAAATACCAATAAATATCTAGTACTAATGTTCATGAATGAATTCATTTAGAGCTGTACAATGCAATCAGCTTCTAAATGGCATTTACAAAGTAAATGTATTCAGCCTCTGAGCTGATGAATGTTTCTGAAATAACATGATTATTAAAAATGGAGGACAAAGACTTCAGATACCATTCCTTAGGGAGACGCCTTGTGGCTTAGTGACATAGGGCAAAATCATTAGTCAAAAAACCTCCAAAGTTAATAGCAGCATGATTTCAATGCACATCCATAATTTTATTTCAAATCCTTGAATATATTATTTCTATTTAATATCCTTTATATTTTTGTTTTTGTTTTGAATTTTTTATATGGAATAACTTTAGTGATGAATTAAAGAAATGCCCAAGTCTTTATACTGCTTGCACTTTTAGTTACTGCTCACACTTAGCACTGCTCACAAACTCAAGGCAAATGTACACTTAGGGACGGGTTTTTAAACATACGCGCGTGGGGTACATTTGTGCAAGCTACCCGGCATGCACAAATGTACGCCCAATTTTATAACATGCGCGCACAGCCGCGCGCATGTTATAAAATCCGAGATCGGCACGCGCAAGAGGGTGCACACTAGTGCAACTTGTGCGCGCCGAGCCCTAGGGGAGCCCCGATGGCTTTCTCCGTTCCCTCCGAGGCTGCTCCAGTTTTGGAGGGAACTTTCCTTCAGCCCCCCACCTTCCCCTCGCTTCCCCTATCTAACCCACCCCCCAGCCCTACCTAAATCCCTCCCCTACCTTTACTTTGTGCCGGAGGCCTCAGTCCCGCCCCCGGACAGGCCCCTCCCCGCTCTTTTCACAAAGCCCCGGGACATACGCATGTCCCGGGGCTTTGTGCGCGAGGCAAAATAGGCTCAGCACAGGCATGAGCGGTTACGCACGTAAATCCTGAGGATTTACGTGCGTAAGCCTTTTAAAATCTGCTTCTTAGCTCTGTGGATGTCATGGTGGTCTTAAGAAGACTAATGCGCCCACCCAAATGGGCTGCTGCAGGGAATAGTCTCCACCGCTAGAGTACTTGTTTATCAAATGTGACTGCAATCTGGTGAGGGGGGGGGAGTATTTGGATGGGACCGTTTGATTTTGCTTTTCAAATTGTTTATTTTGCTTCAAACATACAAAATGAAACAAAATAAATCACTAACAAAACAAAAAGAGAAACATAAGAACCTAAGATTTGCCATATTGGGTCAGACCAAGGTCCATCAAGCCCAGTATCCTGTTTCCAACAGTGGCCAATCCAAGTCACAAGTACCTGGCAAGTACCCAAACATTAGATAGATCCCATGCTACTATTGCTTATTAATTACCGTCATAGCAGTTTATGGATTTATCCTCTAGGAACTTATCCAAACCTTTTTTAAACCCAGTTACACTTACTGCTGTAACCACATCCTCTGGCAATGAATTCCAGAGTTTTACCTTGTGTTGAGTGAAAAAGAATTTTCTTCAATTTGTTTTAAATGAGCTTCTTGTTAACTTGTAAATGTACACACCTAGATTTATAAATTTATTCTAAACTATCAAGCTTTCCTTCATAAAGAAAGGAATCTATTCCATTTTCTTTATCATTTTTTTTGGGCATCTCTGTAGCTTTTCTAGTTCAGCTATAGTTTTCTTGAGATGAGGTGAGCAGAACTCCACACAATATTAAAACTGTGGTTGCACATGGATCCATTCAACGGCATTATGATATTCTCAGTTTTGCATTCTATTTCTTTCCAAATAATTCCATTGCTTAATTAAAAACACCCTAACTATAAGGGGGCCAATAATTCACTTCTCTAACTGACAACACATGTCCTTAGTTGAGAGTTTTCACACATCGTTTCATTGTTCCTGATAATATGCATCACGTTTAATGAGGTAGGAGGATCTGTACTGATGGCTAAATCCATACAAAACGATTTACTCATTTGCCAGCTGAGTAATATAATGCTCATGATTTTTTTAATTAAAATCTTTTTTTAAGTATTGGAAGCATATTGAGAGTAATTTTCAATGGTATTTCCACGAGAAAAGCAATGTTTTTCCTGTGGAAATTGCCTGTTATAAAACTGCTTGCCCAATATACAAGTACATTTATATGTATATATCCTATATGTGCACTGTTTTTCCCAGACTGAGCAGAAGCATTATCAGGGACAAAGTTGGGGAGGGGTTTGCGTTTACACACATACTTTTCCATTTTCAAAAGTATACACATTCCCAAAAAATGTCTGCATGTCCCAAGACACTGATGAGTGTCAGGTGGTGAAAAGGAGAGGGCCAGGTGCCATGGATTACAAACCACAGCAGCCCTTGAAGAGGCCTGGAGGGGCCATTGCAAATTCCATCCCACATTAGTCCAAGAAGAGAGCCATCGGGACAGCTGCACATCCCATCCCATGGCGGCCCCATGAGAGGACTGATGAGGCTGCCAATGATTCTATCCCACAGTGATCCAATGAGAGGTCTGGTAGAGTCACCCCAGACTCTATCCCACGGCTGTCCAAAAAGAAGGCCAATGGGGATGCTAATGATCCCATCCCACTGCAGCCAAATAAGATACCTGGTGGGGCCACTGTGGACCACATCCCATTGTGCCAATAAAGAGGTACAGTGGGGTATATTGTGTTCATCGATAGAAACACCTGTGCCATCAATTTTTAAATATGACCTTCCGGCAGGAAAACCCTGTCCTGCTTCATGTCAAACTGAACACTGAGATATTCTAGTGACAGAGAAGGCTCAAGACTGCTCTTGGCAGGTTCACCAACCAACTAAGCTCCTGTAACAGGGAGATCACCTTGCAGGTCACCAGGTCTTCCAGAGACTTGGCACAAATCAGCCAGTTGTTCAAGTACAGGTGTACATGTGTCACCACCACCACCATAATCTTGGAAAAAGTTCTGGGTGCACTGGCCAGATCAAAAGGTAGTGCCCAAAAATGATAATGGCATCTCAAAACCGTGAATCGCAGAAAATGTTGGTGCTCTAGTCAGATGGGAATATGCAGGTACGCCTCAGACAGATCCAAGGAGGTTATAAATCCCCCCAACTGCAAGGCCATTATCACTGAGTGCAATGTTTCATGTGAAAATGAATGACCTGCAAATGATGGTTGACCCCTTTGAGATCCAGGATGGGATAAAAGGAGCCCTCCTTCTTGGACACAATTAAATATATGGAATATCAACCCGTATTTTCTTAAGACATGGGCACTGGAACCACAGCCCTCAGACTGAAGAGCCTTAACAATGTACACTTCACTGCCTGCTTCTTCTGCTGGGAGTAGCAGGAAGATACCATGAACACATCCCGAGGAACACTGCAAAACAACAGTGCATATCCCTCTAGTATCATCTCTAGGATCCACTGGTCCGATATGTCGATCCACCTCTGATAAAAGAGAGAGAGGCTCCCCCTATCTCCTGTTCCTGGGGGTGGCTTGACAAACCTTCAATGGGAGGCTTGGGATGTTCCGCTACCCGAGCCCTCACCTTGCCTAGGCTATCTGTGATGAAAGGACTGACCTACCAAATGATTGAGTTCTCTCAAAGGCGCTCCTCTGTAGAGTCGAAAGTGCTTGGATCCCCTAGAATGACCTCTCACACCTAAGGAGCACGGCATCTACTTCTTGTCCTCCTACAACTGAGGAACCAAGGATTTGCTCCTCTTATTGGTCAGTTTCTCCAACTCGCTCTCAAATAAGAGCAAGCCTTTAAAAGACAATTTCATTAGGTTAGCCTTGGAGATCGCATCGGCTGACCAATTTCTCAGCTATAACTGACATCTGGCCACTATTACCGAAGTCATCCCTCTGGCTGAGGTGAGGAGCAAATTGCAGCTCACATATGCCAAAAAGGCAACTTCTGGTTCCATAACTGCCCTGGAATTCACTCCAGATTCATCGACCTCTTGAGAGAGAAGTAAATAAGAGCAGGCCACCAGGGAACAAGAAACTATCTGTAAGGTCATCACCACTGCTTCAAATGTTTGCTTAAGGATGGCCTCAATCCTTCTACCATGCACATCCTTCAAGGCTGTTGCTCCCTCCATGGGGATAGTCATCCACTTGGAAATCTTAAAAAATGGCGCGGGCCATCCATTGCTCCTACCATGTGATAGGGGCTGGCCAATGGCACCGATAGCCCCTGTCACAGGGTAAGGGCAAAGGGCCATCGACGCCATTTTGATTAGTGGCAGCCGACGGTCTGAGAGTGGGAGATCGCTCCCAGGACCCCCACTGGACCACCAGGTACTTTAGGAAAGCTGTGGAGGGGGGGGGGGGTCAGGAGGGTGGGGGATTCTAAATAATTAGATTTAAAGGATCAGGGTGTGTTTGGTTTTTTTTTTCTGTGTGCCCTTTCTCCCCCCCCCCCCCAAAAAAAAAAAATGATAAGAAAACCACATGAAAATTTCATGGGGTTTTCCTATCGCTTTCGGGGACCTCCCGATACTTGACGGATTAAAAAATATCGTACAATATTTTCATCCTTCAAAAAAATGATGCACATCCCGACTGCCTAGTGCTTCTCTGTCAGAGGTTCCTGCTCTGGCACTTGTATCTTCAGTCCTGTCTGAGTACTGTGACTTCTCTGAACTGTGCCTATTCCCCCGCTCCTCGGGGCACCTCACAGTACTTCTCTCTGCAGGTACCTGCGATCACGTGGCAGTGACGCAGGATGTTCTCTCTCTACTGACCTACATCGTGTCTCCTGCTGCAGCTGACCTTGCCTCCCGACGGTGAGGACCTGTGGGGCTCCACCCCACAAGCTGTACCAACTTCAGCTTGTGCCAAGGGTGCTCCTTCCTATACTCAAAGCAGACACTTTCACAATTAAAAACCACATGTCATGCACGCCAGCCGTGGCAGACCCATGGCTCGGCCCCCTCACCTTTATCACAGTAATCCAGCATCTAATCCCTCGTCTCTGGCGACTGTGGGCCGCCGGCTCCATCCTCGGGCTGCCCCTGGTGCCTCGGGCTCTGCTGCAGCTCCTGATGCTCCCGGTCAGGCCTCTCCGCATGGCCTGCGGAGAGACGCCGTCCCGACCAGCACTGCACCCCTCCCTAAGCACGCGCGCATGCACAGCTAGTCTTTAAATGGGGCCCACGGCGGGAACCTGGCCGCAGTCTGGATGATGATGACATTGGCAGAGCTCTGGTATATAAGCTTGGGCTCCACTATCTCAAATTGCCTTTGCAACAGGTCCCCTCGCTAGTCGAGTACTCATTGCCTCTTCAATTCCTGGTTCCCGAACCTGATTGCCTTATTTATTTTTATTTATTTGAACAACTTTTCGATTCCGTTGTACAGAAACGAGTTTCTATCACTATGGTGTATATAGTTACTAAAAATCAAAAAATAAAAACATAAATAAAAATAAAAAGTCAGAATAAAATTTATATAAACCATGATAATAAAATAAATAAAACTAAAAGAGAACTACAATTATTACTAAAAGACACAGTAAAAATGAAATAAAAACAATGAAAATAATGTACATACAGCTCTTAATCAGTGTCTTATGGATCAACCTTAAATGCCTGCTGGAAACACCATGTTTTTAGCTCCTTCCTAAATTGTTCCTGTGTTCCTGTTCCTTCGTCCCTCCTTCAGATTGCTAACCTGGTTTGACCTCTGCATTGCCTGACTACTCTGTTGCCTCTCTCCAGCCCCGGACCTCTGCATTGCTTGACTATGCCATTGCTTCTCTCCAGCCCTGGACTTCTGCTTCGTCTGACCATCCTTTTGACTCTGTCCTTGTCTAGACCTCAGCCTTGTTTGCCACTGCTTTCAGATTTCTGCCAGCCCTGATCTCAGCTTGCTTAAAGACGCCTCTTCAGCTTTTGTCCTGGACATGGTTCATTCAGGCTTCGGCCTGCTCTTGCTCGGGCACCATCTGTCAAACTGTGTCCCTATTGGTGCCCAGGTCTCCGGTACTCCGACTCGTCCAGTACAGACTGATACCTACAGTAGTTGCTGCCTCTGGGCTGACCTCAATCCACCCATCATTGACCACTGACGGAGGCCCCCTAAGTCCAGCCGGCCCTGGCACCCAAAAGCTCAACCTGCGGGGAATGAGGGCTGGTATTGGTGAAGCACCAGCTGGCCTCCGTCCATCAGCCCTCTCCGCCTGCCAACGGTGGGGACTCATAGGATCCCTCCTACGGGTAGCATCAACCCCACCTTGGCCCAAGGGTCCACCTCCGGCGCAACAGATTGCAAAGGCCATGGACTCAGCAGAGCCGCGTGCCCTCCAGGCTATTCCTGGCCTGGCCTTAAATGTACAAGAACAGAAACAGTTTCTCAAGGCTCTGGCCTCTTCCCTCGAGCGTCTGTATACACGGCTAGATGCCATGTCCAGCAATCCTAGTTCCAGCGCTGGCTTCCTCTCCGCCACAGCTGTCTACTTCCTCCTCCAGAGCCTTACTGGACCCGCCAGCCCCGCCTCTTTTCAACAGTGACTCCATACTGTGCCGAGGGTTTATTAACCAGTGCTACATGCAGTTTGCTCTTCAGCCCTCCATCTTTCACGATGAACTAACCAAGGTCACCTTCATCTTGTCTCGCCTAGAAGGGAAGGTGCTGGCGTGGGCTTCTCCCTTGTGGGAGCGATCAAACTCACTCCTACAGGAATTGTCTCGGTTCGTGGCCGTGTTCCGTGAAAAGTACTAGTCTATTACACCTTCGACAAGGACAAAGAAGCCTCTTCGACTACACCAATGAATTCCGGACTTTAGCGTCTGAACTCGCTTGGCAGGAGGACTGTCTGCGAGCTATCTACCTGGACGGGCTCTCCCCGCAACTAAAGGATGAATTGGCAGCACGAGAGCTCCCGTCCTCTCTGGAGGATCTTATTGATCTAACAGGCCGAATTGACCATCATCTCCAAGAGCATCACCGGGCGAATCGGATGCCAAAGAAACCCTCTCGGGTCTGCTCCCACTCGCCACCTGCTACCAATCCTATTACTGGTGGGAATTCTGCTGTGGCCAAGACCGACGAACTCATTCAGTTGGGTCGTGGGCGTCTGTCCCCAGAAGAGCATCTCTGGCAGAGACAAACAGGCCTGTGTCTGTACTGTGGAGCACCCAGCCATCAACTACAGACTTTCCCAGTTCATCCGGAAAGTCTGTAGGTGATGGCTAAGTTCAGTTGGGGTCCTGAACTTGGACGCAACGTCTCCGGCACCTCAACTATCCATGCTTGTTACTATAGTCTGGGACTCTCAATCGTTTCCTGTCCTTCCTCTGGTAGATTCCGGAGCAGGTGGTAATTTTATTCTTAAAGACCTAGTTCAACTCAGGGGTATCAATACCCGTCCTCTCGAGACTTCCTTGTGCATTGCTTCAATCTATGGAGAACCGTTACCCGATCAAATCTCCTTATCTGCAGAGCCAGTTCGACTTCTCACTGGTATTCTCCATTCCGAAGAAATTGAACTTTTGGCTCTAGAGAAATCCATCCACCCGGTAGTTCTGGGACTACCTTGGCTCCAACATCACTCCCCTCAATTTGATTGGGATCTATTCAGCTGACAGAATGGGGCTCCACCTGTCACCGGACTTGTCTACATAAAGTGGCACCCCCACCAATGGTTCCTTTGGCGACCACTTCCTCAGGCATACCTGCTCGTTACGCAGACTTCGAAGACGTGTTCTCAAAGCAGAAGGCGGACCTCCTACCACCTCTTTGGAGATTTGATTGTCCCTTTTTCTTCTACCTGGGATCACGGACCCCCGAGGGCATACCTATCCTCTTTCTCTTCCTGAGATCACGGCCATGAAGGAATACATCCGGGAGAATGTTGCGAAGGGGTTCATTCACCTCTCTACCTCCTCTGCTGGCGCAGGGTTCTTTTTCATCACAAAAAAGGACGGATCTTTAAGACTGTGTATCGATTATCTTGGTCTGAATGCGATCACTCTCAAGGACAAGTACCCTCTGTCCTTGATATCTGAATTGTTTGGTCGGCTACAAGGAGCTTCTATCTTCACCAAGTTAGAATTATGCAGAGCCTATAACTTGGTGCGTATTCGCCCTGATGACATCTGGAAGACTGTTTTCAACACCAGAGATGGGCATTACAAATATTTAGTGATGCCCTTCGGCCTTTGCAATGCACCCGCAGTTTTCCAGTGAATGATTAATGAAATCTTCAGGGATCTCTTGTACATTAAAGTTGGGGAGTACCTGGATGACAAGGACCTGGCTACGCACCATACTGATGTTCGTACCGTACTTCAACATCTTCAGGAGAACCAACTGTTCGCAAAATTGGACAAGTGCCTGTTTGAAAAATTCAGCTTGCCCTTTCTAGGGTACATAATTTCCCAACAAGGGTTCTCGATGCATCCTGTGAAACTCAAAGGAATCCAAGACTAGCCCCAACCTGTGGGACTGAAGGCACTTCAACATTTTCTAGGATTCATGAATTTCTACCGCTACTTTATACCACACTACTCTATGTTGCGGCTCCTCTTACAGCTTTAACCCGTAAGGGTCAACACACACGAAACTGGACCCCGGAAGCTATTTCCGCCTTTCATCACCTCAAAGAGGCTTTCTTAACAGGATCCTGTCTCCATCATCCAAACCCTAATCCCCCCTTCCTGGTTGAGATAGATGCCTCCTTGATTGGTGCGGGGCGGTTCTGAACCAACACTCTGCTTCCAGATCTGTGGTCCCATGTTCCTTCTACTCGCACACATTCTCTGCTGCAGAACAAAATTACAGCATTGGAGACCACGAGTTACTCGCCATCAAGCTGGATTTGTAGAAATGATGCCCATGGCACTCAACATAAATTTATGTTGAGGGCACTCAATATAAATTTAGAGTTTCAAAGATCATAAAAATCTGGAACACTTGAGCCAAGCCCAATGTCTCAATGCTGTCAAGACCTATGGGCTCTGTTCTTTTCCAGATTTAACTTTGAGCTTCACTACCACCCAGCAGAGAAAAATCTCTGGGCAGATGCCCTATCACATTCATTTGAACCTGAAGACAAACCCAATGAACCCAGTCATATTATTGACCCAGCCTGCATTTGTCTTTTAGCTACTCATCCTGTTCCTACTGGGAAAACTGTAGTGCCCCGTCGACTCCATGAAAGAGTCCTCCAGTGGCACATGACTCTACGTTTGCTGGTCACCCAGGGCGAGCGCAAACCTTCAGCTGTTTTTCTGGTGGCCCACTATGATCTCTAGTGCTAAAGCGTATGTCGATTCCTACAGTACCTGCGCTCAACAGAAAACCCCTGTCGGGCGACCTTGGGGTTTATGCCAGCCACTTCCAGCTCCCAAAGAACCGTGGACACATCTTTCCATGGATTTCATCATGGATTTGCCACCATCTAAAGGCCACACGGTCATATGGGTTACAATTGACAGATTCTCCAAAATGGCCCTTTTCGTTCCACTTCCAGGCCTACCATCTGCACCCAAATTGGCACGCCTGTTCTTTCAACACATCTTCTGACTACACGGCTTCCCCAAGGTCATTCTTTCTGTCAGAGACCCACAATTCATCACCAGATATTGGTGCGCGCTCTTTGTAAAAGGTTTGGCATTAACATCAGTTTAACAACAGCATACCATCCTTAAGCCAATGGAGAAGCTGAGCGTACAGACCGCTCCTTGAAGTCCTTCCTCCACGCATATATAAACGATCATCAGGACAATTGGTCGGAGCTTCTTCCTTGGGCGGAGTTCTCCCACAACGCCCACATTGCCGCTGCCACAGGTACGACACCGTTTTCCATCGTCTACGGGAAACAACCACGACCACCACTACCCATACCATTATCAGTGCTTTCTCATGCTATGCAAGTCACTGCCAATGCCCTCAAGGCACTTTGGAACCAGATGAATCTTCACTTACGCCAAGCTGCTTCCCGGGCAAAGAGATCTGACAGCCATCGATTCTTGACTCCTGAGTTCCTTTCTGACTAGAAAGTCTGGTTAAGCACCCGTTATATTTGACTCAAGGTACCTTCTCAGAGCTTTCCACCAAGGTGTATTGGACCTTTTCCAATCATTCGTCATGTCAGACCAGTAACTTATCAACTCCGGCTGCCACCTATATTGGGAATCCACAATACGTTTCACGTATCACTCTTAAAACCTGTGGTCTTATCCTGGCCTTCACAAAAGGCTCCTGCACCTCCTCCACTAGTCGCGGAGACCGACTCCACTTATAAGGTCCATGAAGTCCTTGACGTCCGCCGTAGGGGCTGCCGGTGGGGGAATAACTCCTTTCCTGGGAGGGTTACGGCCCTGAAGAAAATTTGTGGGAGCCAGCCTGTAACATCCTGGATAAGAAACTCCTCCAGTTTCATCATGCCCATTCGGGCAAACCCAGACCTCCAAGGGGGGACACGTAGAGGCGAGGTAATATTATGCACGCCAGCTGCAGCAGACCTGTGGCTCGGTCCCCTCACCTCTTTCAAATTAATCCAGCATCTGGTCCCTCATCTCTGGTGGCTGTGGGCCACCGGCTCTGTCCTCGGGCCGCCCCTGATGCCTCCGGCTCTGCTTCAACTCCTGATGCTCCATGTCAGGCCTCTCCACATGGCCCGTGGAGAGACGCCATCCCGACCAGCGCCGCAGCCCTCCCTTGGCACACGCGTGTGCACAGCTAGACTTTAAATAGGGCCCGCGGTGGGAACCTGGCCACGGCCCCAGATGATGACGTCAGCAGAGCTGGTAGGAGCACTGGCTGGCTGGCGCCATCTTTAAAGATGGCCGCCGCCATCTTTAAAGATGGCGCCGGCCATCCAGTGCTACTACCATGTGACAGGAGCCGGCCAATGGCACGGATACCCTGTCACATGGTAAGGGCAAAGGGCCATCGGTGCCATCTTTATGAGTGGCAGCCGAAGGCCCGAGAATGGGAGATCGCTCCCGGGACCACCACTAGACCACCAGGTAATTTTAAAATGTTTTGGGGGGCTTGGGAGGGTGGGGGAAACTAAGGGGTCGTTTTTAAAGGGTGGGGTGGGTTTTTTTTTTATCGGGCCATCGGCGCCATTTTTGAGTGGCAGTCAAAATGGCGCCGATGGCCCGAGAGCGGGAGAATGGTCCCCGAGCCCCCACTGGACCACCAGGTAATCGTAAAAAGTTTTGGGGTGGTTCGGGAGGGTGGGGGAAGGTAAGAGGTCAATTTTAAAGGGTCGGGCCTCACTAAAAAAAAAAATAACAATGTGAATCGGAACCAATTCCGATTCACATCACCACCGATCAGATTTTTTTCCCCCTTTAGCCGAACCCGATCGTTAAGACGATCGGGCATACGATTCACATCCCTAGTAAAAACTGCTTTTCTGTGCACCCTCCAACTTAATATCATGGTGATATGAAGTTGGAAGCCCCAAAAGTTAAAAAAGTAAAAATAAAAAAATTTAAAATGTGCCCGCAGTTCGCGGGTTGAAAACAGGACGCTCAATTTTGCCAGCATCCGGTTTCCGAACCCAGGGCTGTCAGCGGGCTCAAGAACCGACGCCAGCAAAATTGAGCGTCGGCTGTCAAACCCGCTGACAGTCGCTGCTCCTGTCCAAAAAAAGGCACTAGGGACGCGCTAGTGTCCCTAGCACCTCTTTTTGCCGCGGACCCTAATTTAAATAAAATAATTTACTGTATCGCACGCACAGGAGAGTGTCCGCGATTTTTACTGTATCGGCCTGAATATTTGGTGTCTTATTCATGTGACAGCTTTCAAAGGGAGAAAAAGAAAGAAGGAAATAATGTCTTTATTATTTAAAAAAATGATGATGCTATTATTAAATAATAATAATAATTTTAATAGTGCTACTGCTTTGAATGCTCAGCAATCAACCAACTTTCTGCTTAATGTGCCAACACTTGTAGACTTTCTGTAGCTGTGGCACTTGGCCATTCCCTCCACACACTTTCCTGAGGCAATTAATGGAGGTTTTGTTCTACTCTGGTTATGCTGTTCTGTCCTTTGCATGGGATGACTGAATAACATGCTAGCATTATTTTTTAAAAAATCAAGCAAAACTGCTGTGGATGTTTCTCAAATGAGTTGGGGGTAAAAAAAGCTATGAAGCAGCATAACTAGTGATTTTGAGTATGCCCACTTTGGAGCTGGATAAGTAAACAGCCATCTGAAATACATATGAAAAATAAATATATCTAGACATGAGTGATCAATGGAATCAATAGCCAATTAAGCCCAGCCACTGGCTATCTTTTTAAGGGAATTCATGCTAAGAAAAGATGCTCTGAATAAAAAACATCAGAGCCTTCTGCAATCCGAAGAAGCTTAGCATATTAACTTAATATCTTTGGATTATTAACGGTTATGTGGGTTGCAGAGGCCATTGCCACATTTTGGCTTCAAACCTACTTCTCATGATTCCACTATATGCAAATAAGTAATTTAAAAAAATGCATTTTTTTAACTTCAAATTAAAATGTATTTACATTAAAGCAAGTTTAATAAATGTACTGTAAAGGAGAATACATGTCACAGTGTAAATTGTAAGGTGATTAGTAGGCTTTATGGGATAAGGTTAAATAATATCTTAGTACTATTAGGGAGAAGAGTGTCACCAAGATGGAGAGATAGATATTCCTCACAAAAATAAATAAACCTATATCTATATCTATTGATTTAATCGATCAAATGATAGATCTATTTGCTGTTATGGGATGGTAATATTCTGTAGAATAAGATTTATATTTGTTAAAATAATACTAACTCAAGGAACTGAAGGGAACATAATCTTTCTAAAATCTGATATATTATTTATGAAAAGAAAACATTTTGTAAATGTTTTCAGCAACATAGGTAGTTGATGAAGAATATCCATTGTATTGATTGCTTCATGCTTTTCAAAAATCTAAAATCTAAATGTGTTTTATGAATCATTCAGGAAGCCATTTAGGTTTCTTAAAAAATCTTCTCTCTTCCTTTCGTAAAACTTCTGATTGAGAAAAAAAATCTTTTGAACTAACTTTTCTCTTTCATGGTTTACATGAAGCAGGTCTGGCTCATAATGATTGTTTAAAATAAATACTTAGGCCTGGATTTATCAAAATGCACTAAATATCACATGTGATAGGAAAAAGGGTGTGTTTTATGGTAATAGGCAGTTTATGCTAATACCTATGTGAAGCACTATCTTAGTGCAAATTGTGATAATGTTTTTGCACTAAGTGGCAGAATTGATGTATTTCCTACATACAACCACTGGGGGGGGGGGGGGGGGGACCATGGAGAGAGAGAGAGAGAGAGAGCGAGAGAGAGAGAGAGCGAGAGTGAGAGCGAGAGAGACTAGTCATAATGCCCTCATGCTAGATAGGGATTTATATCTGTATGGGAGGCCCACCTAGTAACTTGAGGAGAGGTTTATGTATTAGTGTAGGGGTTGGGGCCACTTTGACATTCAAAGTGAGACATACGAACAGAACAGTGCTCTCTTGTGAAGATTTGATGACCTTCGGAGTGAGGAAACTCACCCAAAGATGAGATTTGTGCAATGTTCCCTCAACCTAGCTTGATGTTACCCAGGAACAGACATACAAAAACATGGAGTCTGTTGGCCCTGAGACTGGCACCATTTTGACATTACTTTGGTACCACTGTGAGGGCCGGGTGTCATTCTTAGAGTCACATTGCAGTGGGAGGAAGTGGGGATCGCCCCTGTCCCTTTCGGCTACCAGGACTCCCATGGAAGTGGTAAGTGGGGGTCAGGGAGATGTTCAGCCACCGGCTGATTTCTGTGGGAGGTAAGGGGGGGGGGGGGTTGGATCGGCGTGGGGAAGCCCCAGTTGGTGCAGCCCAGCTAAATAGGCCTGGATCACATTTTATTGACAGGGAGGCCCTGGTAATATTCTGGGAAATGGGGTGGGGGGGGGGGGGGGGGGGCTGGGAAGCACTAAGAATGCAAAAGCCCAGTTTACATGCACTAAGAGTACTTTTTTTTTTATAGCCCTACACACATTTATGAGTTTAAGTACATTTTAAACAACCTATGAAACTCCACATACTGATCAGGTCAAGAAAGACAAGAAAGATTTGGACTGGACTGCTTCCAGCTAAGTAACAAATCAATCTGATTCATTTGGCTACTGTGCTGAAATTCAGGAGACATTAGGGATGT
Source organism: Rhinatrema bivittatum (assembly GCF_901001135.1). Classification (NCBI taxonomy): domain Eukaryota; kingdom Metazoa; phylum Chordata; class Amphibia; order Gymnophiona; family Rhinatrematidae; genus Rhinatrema; species Rhinatrema bivittatum. The sequence goes on along the minus strand of NC_042619.1, from coordinate 276,768,971 downwards.
GCAGAAACAAAATTTTTGGGTCATTTATTATTTTTTTTTTTCAAATGAAAAAAAAAATATGTTTCTTTGTTTCATTCATGTTTTTCTTTCCCTTTAAAGTCAATAGGGGAACTAGCACAGCCAATGTTGTGCTTTAAAATTGAGGTTTTCTCATCAATTCTAATGAAACTCATCAGTAGACAACTTCAGAGGGGGAATAAGAACACCAAAGAACCAATACTATTGCAAAGTGACACCAAAATTGAAATAAAGATCCTAAAACACTGTAAAGTAGCAGAAGGGTACCAGCAGTTGTCGGAGCTCTCTGAGGAGCAAAGTAGCAGCAAGAGTGTAAAAAACACTCCGAGGTTTAAAAAAATGGCACCAATAATAGTGGCATGAAACCCCAAAGGCAGCACAAGAAGATCCAAGTTGCACTTCTCACAGAAAAGCTTCCTCACCTTCACGCTTCAATCGAAATGCCCTATTTTTTAGCACCTCTCTTGAGAAATAAATTCCCATGGTCCTTGTGCTCCAGCCACAGGGAATCTCTTACTTCCATATGCTATCCATATGCTTCCATTGTTATCTTTAATGTTTATTTATTGTAAACTATATTGGTATTTATTGTTTCTCTATTTTGTTATCTATGGTTATCTATGCATAGTATTTATATATTGTTATCTATGCAAAGCATATACTAAGTTAGCTATGTTAAACATGCAAAGCATATACTAAGTTTTGGGTTCTATGTAAGCTCTAATGCGAAGTTATCTTGTTCCACTGTAAACCAGTCTGATTTGTATTCTTATACAAGAAGATCGGTATATAAAAGTTACAAATAAATAAATAAATATGCAGTATATGTGCAAAGCAATGAATATCCTGAAAGCCCCAATCTTTTATTGCCTTTACCATATTTGCACCCCAGTATGTCACAAAGAAACCTGCCTGAACACTCTTGCCTTGCTGGTCTAGTAGCCAGCCTCCCACATATTTGCTATGGCTGATAGAATATTGCACGAGGTATGAGGTTAATGTATCAAATGGGGGTAAGGCAAAGCCCTTGATGCTCCATCTTTGCTAGAGCTGCTGCCAGCCCCAGCCTTGACCAAGTCCCACTAATGTGCTGTCAGGAGGAGGTAAGCATGAATAGTATTCATGCTGGTCTAGGTATCACTAGAAAAATTCATGCAGGTGGGAATATCATTGTTGCAATGAATATACTGAGAAAAACATATCCTCCCTCACTTTAAAATGCCTCCATATCTGGGATGTCTTCTGAGATCTCTATATCCTTGGAAGCTGATGCAGCACTTGGGTTGAGGTGTATGCTGGGGAAAAATGCCAGGGTCATTACTCACACTCTCTACCTGTGCAGCTTGCTCTTGCTGGAGGTTGTTCTTATCACCATCAATATCATCATCTATCTCCCCTATCAATGAACTGGAAGATAAGATGCTACTGACTAATGCTCCAAAATTGTCTTCAGCTACTAGCTGTTCAAGTTCTGTTTCAGGGAATCCCAGACAAGATTCTTCCTCAGAATCAGTTTTTGAAAATACTGCCATATTGTCTAGGAAGTAAAGTAAAGGAGCAGGATTCTGCTTTTGGCTGTCATACTTCTGATGCCTCAAGCCATGCTCCTGCCCTGCCATTTTCTGCATTGGGTGGCTCTTCTGCCTTTTCCCTCTGCTCCAAGACAAGTGGAAGATAAACTTTTCACTCTTGCCACTCCGCAGCTAAAATGGCTTTCTTTAAATTTGAGGCAGGACTACCTTTTTTTTTCATCTGTTGTTATGCTGGGATGCTTCTTCACTAATTCATCTACCCCCACTAACCTTCCTCTCCCCTTTTCCTGACATGATGGAATTTATTATATTTATTTATTTAAAACACTTTTATTCCACCTATAGTGACAATGTCATGCTAAGCAGATTACAACATCAATTTCATAAAACTAAGTAATAAACAGTCCTCTCCATCTTCCCTCATAAAAATTACATTAAAATTATATAAAATATTACTATTTATTGATTTATTTAATATACTTTTATTCCACCAACAGTGACAATGTCATGTTAAGCGGATTACAACAACAATTTCAAAAAACATATAAAGTAATAAACTGTTGAAATGTAATGCCTACTGGGGGTTTATATATTATAAATTAATTTATTTATTTGATATTGAACTATATCTCTACTTATAGTATCACTTATTGTATGGATAATTGTCTCTCTCATACACACACACATACACACATACACACAGAATCTGTACATATACATTGTATGCATGTTGTGCTTTATGCACTAGTACTGATTGATTATACACACAGAAAACTATCAAATTATATAGAACTAAACTGAACCAAAAAGACTGATAGCCTGGTAAGGCTTTTCTCTTCATTTTCTGAGTATGTATTCATCACCTGAATAGTATCCAGACAGAGATAAAAAAAAAAAATCACTAGCACTACTGTAACTGCAATCTCCACACTGTCTCCCACCTTGATCCTCCCTCAGGGAAGAGAAAAATCAAAATCAGCACCAGTGCACTGCCTTTTCTTCTGGCACAAGGAGTGAGATCACTGCAGCACAGAGATTAGAAGCAGATGTTTACCAGTGCCAAATCCAAAAGTTTCTACTAGAAACTCCTTCTCTGCCAAAAGCTAGAAAGGAAATACAGACTGCTTCTTGTACATACTGAAACTTTATAGTGGGAGGACGTTAGCATCAATTGATCCAAATATCAGCTATAGGTTACCTTAGAAAGATGTTTCACTGTGATTTGTCTTCTATTTAGTTTTCTTGCCAACTTGTCCTGCCTAACCTCTGACTAGATTGTGAGGTCACACAGGCAAGAGTTGGTTGCCACAGTCAGCAGTTGCATTTTTGCTCGAGTAAACAGCCATAGACTTCAATGGGTCATAGACTTCAATGGGAAACATAAACAAACGAGACACATATTTTTTGCTTCATTCATGCCCCCCCCCCCCCCCACCATTTGTTTTGGGGATCACAAATGAAATGAATATGGACACATTCATTGTGTTTAACCCATTTGTTTCAAACAAATATACATCCGTAAAAAACATCACAGGTCCGTAATTTCAAAATTCACTGCTTCTGCCTCCTCTGCATGACCTTTGAGTCTTGTTTGATCAGGACATGATAGGGATGTAAAGTTTCTTGATGCAATAAATGACTATTTCATGGAGCAGTTGGTCTGTGAACAGATGAGAAGGGGAGCCATTTGTTACGAAGTGCTAGGAGAGCAGTTCCACTTTCCAGGGGTTTGTGTGTTCTTGGACCATGGCTCGACCCCAGAGGAACTCCGAAGAGGTGTCGAGGCAGGCGAGGCATGCCCGAGCATGGGCTGGACAGGAACAAGGCTGGAGTGAAGACAAGGATGACTGAAGGTACTGACCTTCCACCAGACCTGCATGCTTTGCAAAGACCAACAACGCAATGGTAGTCTTATGAACAGTCCTCCAACCGTTCCAAGCCCTTTTGGACCTGCTGCTGGGTAATGGCAAGAAGCGGCAGGCCGAATGGAGGCCGGGGCAAACAAGACTGGAACATGTAGATTCAGATGAAGACTCAAGCGAAGACATAGGTACTTGGGCGAAGACTCAGGTGAGGAGACTTGGACGAAAACGAAGGATCAAGGTTCTGTAGACAAGGAATCAGGAGCGAGGTACTGTAGGCAAGGTATCAGGAGCGAGGTTCAAGAGCTGGGTTGGACTGCGACGCAGCGCGGTCTACACAGCCCACCCGCGGAACTGGTCATGGACCATGCTGGGACCGACGTACACTCTAGACGAGATAGTGGAGTAACTCAGAAAGGCATGTTGCAGAAACTGTAGTGGCCTGCACCGGGGCACACACTACAGGGCTGCCAGTGGCTGGTCGTGGACCACGCTGGTACAGTACAGGTTTTGGCAGAGTCTTTAGCATGGATGGAGCAGGCACAAGGAATCCGAGGGCCAGCAAAGTTCAAGACACAGAACCAAGACAGGACTTGGCTTCAGGCAAGGATTCAGGACCAAGACAAGACTTGGCTTCAAGCAAGGATTACCCTCCAGAGGCTTGAGGTGCGGTAGTGAGGAAGGCATTGTACCACGAAGTGCCCTACTCAGCCCGCCCATGGGGCTGGTCGCGGAACACGACATGCCACGCCAGGAAAGGTGGTGACAAGGAACCAGGGGTTCAGGATATCTGAACTGGATCATGGACATTTGGAAGGAGAAGGACATCAGGAATGGATCACAGACATCAGGAACAGAGGACGGACATCTGAACTGGAACACGGACATCAGGAACAGGAAGACAGACATCAGGACTGACTGTGGACATCAGGAGCGGAGGACAGACATCTGGACATGAGCAAGGACATCAGGAATGGATCATGGACTTCAGGATGAGACATGGAGCTCCAACAGGAAACAAAGAACACTGGACCTTGAAGAAGAGCTGGAACAGAGAAGACTCCTGGAGGGAAGGACAGGAACATCCAGGAGCATTTAACTCCTTGTGAAGGAAATCTGGAATGAATGCTGGCCCTTTTGTAGGGCTGAAGAGGACTACGCCCAGGGAGGAGCTAGCAGGGGGCCACACTTGGCTGGCCCTTTAAATGCAGAGTAGAGGCCCGCCCACGCCTAAGAAGAACTGGAGAAGGGAGCAGGGACGTTGGTGGTGTCCCTGCCACGTGGAAGGCCCAAAGAGGGGAAGAACAAGCTGCAGGAGCAACTCCTTGCCACGAAGAAGGAAGGTAGGCTGCAGGCACCAGCAGGGACTGCTTCCCTGCCAGCTGAGGACCCCGCAGCAGTGAGAATGGCTCCCTGCTGTCCGAGGACCCCAGGAAGGAGCAGGAGCAGCTGCGAAAGTCCCAGCCGCATGGAAGCTCTTGCCGGGACACAGCCCTGCCGCACAGGGCAGACGACGTCCACGGGGAAGCCCGGAGGCAGCGGCACTGCTTGCCATGAAGAAAAGCATCAGCAGCCCGACTGGCCGCAGTAACGTAGGGGGCCTGCCTGCGCTCCTCACGGGCAGGTTCATAACACCATTTTAAACCTAATTCATAGTGGAATGCAGGATTTGGTGCAAGAGGTAATGGCAATGGGACTGCCTGACAACAGTGATCATAATGCAATCAAATTGGACTGAAGGAAAGACATGAAGTAAATCTACTGCCCTAGCATTTAACTTTCAAAAGGGAGACTGTAATAAAATGAAGAAAATAGAAAAAACTAAACAGGTAAAGATACAAAGATAAAGAATTTATATTAAGCATGGACATGGCTTAAAAATACCATCTTGGAAGCCCAGACCATATGTATTCCATCATTAGAAAAGGTGGAAGGAAGACCAAACAACTGCCAACATTGTTAAAAGGTGAGGTGAAAGAGGCTATTTTAGCCAAAATAACTTATTTCAAAAATTGGAGCAATAATAGAACTGAAAAAAAAGCATAAGCATTAAGGGGTAGATTTTAAAAGGAGTGCACGCAGCATACATATGCGAGCGCTGCCCGGCGCACACACATGTACGCCCGATTTTATAACTTGCATGCGCAGGTTATAAAATCAGGGATCGGCGCGTGCAAGGGGGTGCTCAATTGTGCACCTTGCACACGCAGAGCCACGCTGCCTTCCTCCATTCCTTCCCCCTAACCTAACCTTTCCACCCCTTCCCTTAACCTTTGCCCCCCAGCCCTACTCTAACCCCCCTTGACTCTTGGCTTACCTTTTGCGCCTGCCTCTGGGCAGACGCAAGTTGCGCATGCCGGCAGGCTGCTGGCACGCGATCCACCAACACAGCAGCAATGGCCAGTATGTTGGAGGCCTCTGGCCCTGCCCACGCTCCGCCCCGAGACCGTACTACCCACGCCCCATCCCTGGACCGCCCCTTTTGTAAAGTGCCGGGACTGACACACGTCCTGGGGCTTTATGCATGTCACCGGGCCTTTTTAAAATAGGCCCGGCGCACGCAACCCCCTCTACGCGCGTAAATCTACTGGATTTATTTACGCATGTAGAGCTTTGAAAATCTACCCATAAATGTAAAATTTGATAAGGAAGATAAAAAGATAATTTGAAAAGAAGCTGGCCATAGATGCAAAAGCTCAAAATAAAAACTTTAAAATATATATCCAAAACAGGAAGCCTGTGAAAGAGTTGGTTGGCTGTTAGATGATCAAGAAGTTAAAGGGGCACCTAGGGAAGACAAAGCCATAGGGGAAAGACTAAATGAATTCTTTGCTTTGGTGTTTACTGAAGAGAATGTTGGGGTGATGGTATTTAATGATGATGATTTGTAATGGTGAAACAAATCATGGTGAATCTAGATGATGTAATAAAACAGGTGAACAAACTAAAGAGTAGCAAATCACCTGGAACAGATGATTTACGCACCAGAGTTCTGAAAAGTACTAACAAATTAAATTTCAGATTTATTACTTGCAATTTGTAACTTATCATTAAAATTATCTAATGTACCTGAAGATTGGAGGGTGGCCAATGCGATGCTGATCTTTAAAAAGGGCTCTAGGGGTGCTCCGGGAAACTATAAACTGGTGAGCCTTACTTCAGTGCTGGGAAAATTGTGAAACTATTCTAAAGAAAAAAATCACAGAACATATAGAAAGGCATGGTTGAATAGGACATAGCAAGCATGGATTTACACATGGAAAGTCTTGCCACACCAATCTGTTACATTTTTTGAAGGGGTTAATAAACATGTGGATAATTATAATCCAATTGATATAATATATTTTGATTTTCAGAAAGCATTTGAAAAAGTTCCCCATGAGAAAATCCTGAGGAAAATAAAAAGACATGGGATAAGGAGCAATGTCCTGTTGTGAATTGCAAACTAGTTAAAAGATAGGAATAAATGGTCAATTTTCTCAGTGGAGAAAGGTAAACAGTGGAGTTCCTCAGGAATCTATGCTTTTTAATGTATTTATAAATGATCTTGAAAAGGGAACAATGAGTGAAGTGATCACATTTTTAGGTGACACAAAATTGGTCTGAGTTGTAAAATCACAAGTGAATTGCGAGAAATACCAGGGATACTTGCGAGACTGCCAGATTGGGCATCCAAAAGGCAGATGAAATTTAATGTGTACAAGTGAAAATTGATATATATAGGAAAAGTAACCCACACTGTAGTAAAACATGATGTTAAATTCCATATTAGGATATATCACCCAGGAAAAGGATCTAGGCATCATTGTGGATGATAATTTGAGATCATCAGCTCAGTGTGCAGCAGCAATCATAAAAGCAAACAAATGTTAGGAATTATTAGAATGGAGGAAAAAAAAGGACAATGTCATAATGTCTCTGTATTGCTCCATGATGAGACTGCACCTAGAGTACTGTATGTAATTTTGCTTACCGCATCTCAAAAAAGATATAGCTGAACTGGAAAAGATACAGTGTACGGTGACCAATATGATGAAGGGGATAGAACAGCTCCCTTATGAGGAAAGGCTAAAGAGGTTAGGGCTGTTCAGCTTAGAGAAGAGATGGTTGAGTGGGAATATGATAGAGGTCCATATAATCATGAGTGGATTAGAATGTGTAAATGTGAAATGGGGCATTCTATGAAGTTAGTAAGTAATATATTTAAAACAAATCTCCTACATTTTTTTGAGGTGTGAATAAACATGTGGACAAAGGTGAACCAGTAGATGTGGTGTATTTAGATTTTCAGAAGGTGTTCAACAAAGTCCCACATGAGAGGCTTCTAAGAAAATTAAAAAGTCATGGGATAGGAGGTGATGTCCTTTTGTAGATTGCAAGTTGATTAAAAGACAGGAAACAGAGAGTAGGATTACATGGTCAGTTTTCACAATGGAAAAAGGTGAACAGTGGAGTGCCTCAGGGATCTGTTCTTGGACCAGTGCTTTTTAATACATTTATAAATGATCTGGAAAGGGGTACGATGAGTGAGGTGATCAAATTTGCAGATGACATTAAATTATGCCGAGTAGTTAAATCTCAAGTGAATTGTGATGTATTGCAGGAGGACCTTGTGAGACTGGAACATTGGGTTTCCAAATAGCAGATGAAATTTAATGTGGACAAGTGCAAAGTGATGCATGTAGGGACAAATAATCCTTGCTGTGGTTAATGTTAGGTTCTATCTTAGAAGTTACAACTCAGAAAGAGATATAGGCGTCATAGTGGATAATACATTGAAACTATCGGCTCAGAGTGTTGTGGTGATCAAAAAAGCAAACAGAATGTTAGGAATTATTAGGAAGGGAATGACAAATAAAACAGAGGATGTCATAATGCCTCCGTATCGCTCCATAGTGAGGCCACGCTGTTAGGCTTTGTAGGTTTCGTGGGCCCTTGGCCCGAGGAGGGAGTTGACTCTCCCTGAGGGGTTGAGCCTCACAAGGCCACACAATTGGGAGGCAAGGGTGAATGGAAACACAGGCAACTGGACTACGGCTGTGGCCCAGGAGAAAGGAGGTGTAGACGAGTTTTCTGCATCACAGCCACGTGATCGCAGACACCTGCACTGAAGCAATATTGCGGGGTGCCCTGAGGAGCGGGGTCTGAGAGAACAGTTTTGTATTGCAGTGGCGGGCAGGTCAGGAGATAGGATAAACCAGAGGAAGGATCTCAAGGCAGAGATGCCCTGGGAAGGCCCAAGGAGTGGGGAAGGTGGAGACAGGATCTTTAGTGTAGTAATGCTGAGGCTCCCCCGAGAAGCGGGGAAGCATAGAGACAGAAACTCCGGTGTGGCAACGCTGAGGTTACCCCGAGGAGCGGGGAACTGTGGCGACAGGATCTGTGGTGTAGTAGCGCTGGGGCTACCCCGAGGAGCGGGGAAACATAGCGGAAGGATCTCTGGTGAAGTAGCGCTGAGACTGACCCAAGGAGCAGGGCAGCGCAAGACAGAGTCCCGGAACGGGAAGCGCAGGGCAGGCCCCTGAGGAGCGGATACCCAGAGCCAGAGGCCAAGGTTGAAGAGCAGGGATACAAGGCAGGAACCACAGGTCTGGAGAACAGGTACAAGCACCAGAGGAACTCAGGGAACTCGTTGCCAAATCGGTTAGTGTAGGCCAAAGGAGGTGCTTAAATATCTCAGGCTTGTGATGTCAACAGCCGGGGACGCCCCTGGAGTTCCTACCATCGAGCATTTAAAGAGAGGCCAGGTGGTGCATGCCTATGCCTAGAGAGGCCCGGAGACGAAGTGTAGGTCGGTGGCTTCCCAGCCGCCACGTGGAGTCTCGAAAGCCAGGAGGAATGCGGCGGTAGTGGCGTATCACAGCTGCAAGTTCACCCGGAGAGGAGAGCTAGGCATGACATGATGTGAATTGGGTCGGCGGCGGCCGCCCGCAGCCGATGGTCATAACAGTACCCCCCTTCCTAAGGCCCCCCCTGGGGGTTTGGGTTTGAGAGGATGCATGGCATGGGATTGCTTGAGATATTGGTGGCAGGCTCCCAACTTTTCTCTTCTGGCCCGAAGCCCTCCCAAGACAGGAGGTACTCCCACTTCTTTCCACGTTTCCTCACATCAAGGATGTCTTGGGCTTGGTATGTCATGTCTACTTCGGATAGCAACAAACAGAAGGATGCCACAAGAGCGTCTTTTTCAAACTTTAATCAAGGAGACGTAAATATAAGTGCAATCGCCCGACTCTGGCCGAGTTTCGCCACCTATGGTGGCTGCCTCAGGGGCTGAATAATCAAAGAACCATGTTCAAGTGATGGTCCGGATAAAGTCAACACTATACTTTCATATATCGTATATTCACCAACAGTGTGCGTCTCCTCTCAGTGGCATCCTTCTGTTTGTTGCTTTCCTACGGTTTCACTGGATCGCCTACCCTGCTGTTTTTTGGTCCATGTCTACTTCGGATGACAGTGGTTGAGGGTCTGGTAGTCTTTTGGAGAAGCCAGACAGTACCAAGGGTTTTAATAGCGATATGTGGATGGCGTTGTGGATCTTGAGAGAGGCGGGAAGCCGGAGTTTGTAGGTGACGGGTCTGAAACAGCGGAGCACCGGAAAGGGAGCAAAGCAAGCCGAAGGCAGCTTGAGTCGGATAAACCGGGTGCTGAGCCATACCTTGTTGCCTGGTTTAAACTGGGGATGTGCATCAAAGAACCTTTGAGCCCTTTGGGCTGCTTGCTGTAGCAACTGTTTCATGCTGTTCCAGAGTCATTGCAACTCCTGGGCGGTCGACTGGGCTGCTGGTGAGGAAACAGATAATGGAAGCGGTAGTGGCGACAAAGGCTGATGTCCATAGACCACCTGGAAAAGTGATGAACTGGTGGATGAGGACGGATGTGAATTTAAGGCGAACTCAGCCCATGAAAAGAGGTCGGCCCAATCATTCTGCCGGAGGTTAAGTAGGCCCGAAGAAATTAAGAGTGCTGTTAGTTCTCTCTGCTTGCCCATTGGCTTGGGGGTGATAAGCAGAGGTGAAATCTAAAAAGATGTTGAATGTTTTGCAGAGGGACCTCCAGAATTGGGCAGTAAATTGGACTCTGTGGTCCGAGAGGATATATTCTGGCAGACCGTGGAGCCGGAAAACATGGCGAATAAACAACTGCATGAGCTGCGGTACCAAAGAGAGGCCAGGCAGAGCCACAAAGTGAGCCATTTTGGAAAAGCGGTCAATGGTGACCTAAATGATGTTGTTGCCCCCGGAGGGAGGAAGGTCCACAATGAAATCTGTTGCAATATGTGTCCACGGCTCACTCGGAATAGGCAGTGGTTGCAAGAGTCCCCACGGGGTGGAATTTTGTGTAGCTTGGGGGCTGCTACATGAGATGGCCTATGAGCAAGATGGGGGCCGATGCTCATAGGTCATGCACTTACTTACCCACACTGGGAAGAGGCAGGGTAAGACGAAAGGAGGACATTTGAGTAGCTCTACCACTGGGACATGGTGGTGGGCAACTCGTGATGGATGTGGTGGTGGTGAGGGGGTGCTTGTTAAAATTATATTAAAATTGATGGGCTTGGGTTAAGTGTTGAAATAAACTGTGTCCTTTTGTTAACCAAAGAAATGTTGTTTGTCATTTGTAGGGATGTGGGGTGTTGGGGGGTGGTACTGAGGATGGAAGCAAGAGCCTTGCCTCTCTCAGTTATTAACAATACTACAAATTTATATTTTAGGTTTTGTGTCTAAAATTTAGAAAGATAGTATATCTTATAAGAGTTCAGGATTATTACTACTGGTTGTAGGCAGACCAAATAAGTGGATTCTCATCTAAAAGCTATGTAATATACTACATTCATGACCTGCACTGTTCTTGTTGCTCCAGGATTGATTTTACCATGAACTGAGATTTCAAATTGCATGTTAGTGTCATGATGTGGAAAAATACCCATTTAGAGAGAGTCTGTGTCTACTGAGCCTTTATAATCTGGATTCTAAGACTATAGTTCAGCTAAGGTCTTGAGAGATGAAGCTATAGATCCTGATCATAAATATTATAGCACATCATAATTTTCTGGGCTGGACTGGAACTAGCACACTGTCTTGACCATGTATCTGTAATGTTATTTTTGGGCACAAATAAGATATTGTAGCTTTAAAGATGTTTGCAAATTATAACTTTTAGGCATATTTGTATGTCTTCAAACAGACCTATCATTTGCTTTGACATACATGTGTGCATTTAGTAAAATGACCCATTTCCCTTCAGAAATGGATTGTGCCTGCATAGGTAGATTTATTTTATGGGTAGCAGGATGTGACATTCTATGTGGCTTTTGGAAGCTTGGAAAGGATAACAGTCTTAAAAGATGTGCTGAGCTTATAATGTGATAGATGGATATCAAAGTGCATATCTTAATATTATTTATTATTTATTTGACACATTTATATACCTTTTTACCAATCAAAGATTGAACAAAGTGGTTTACAGCCATAAAAATAAAAATCAAAATAATAATAAATTCAAATAAACTAAAATATAAAAGATAGAATGAAAATACAAATAATATCTTGATCAATAAAATTAAAATCTCTAAAAGGAATAAAACCAACTATTACATTATTAAAAAAAACACAGAGAGAAAGCTTAAAGAATTAACGTAAGAAGCCTAAAATAGATAAAGTCTACAAACGGCTAAATTCCCTGAGTTAATCCACTATTGTGCCTGTTCTGAACTCCCCAAAGCTTACTTGAACAAATAGGTTTTTAAAGCTCTTTTAAACTCCTTTCTATTATAAATTTGTCTCGTCATCTGGTAGAGTATTCCACATGATGGGGCCGGCCACTGAAAAAGCTATGAATAGCTTAGCTGCTTATAAACCACAGTTGGGGCAGGATCTTTCAGGATAATTTTCAAAGGAAATGTAAATGTAACATATTATCAGCAATTTTCAAAAGCCCAGTTCCCGCATCAAGTGTACTTAACATGGGTAATAAATTCTATTACGGTAATATACAAACAAAAGTAACTAAATATGACAGGATATCATACAGACAACAAAATACCAATAATGTCACACTATAATAATAATTAATTACAAATACTAATACAATTTTTACATGCACAAATCTATAAAACTTCACACTCACTTCTTTTGAGTGAACAGCATCTGTTAATAGCTTTATATTGGTACTGACTGATATATTTGTCGAAGTTTTATGGAGTTCAAATGAAATATGATATGAAGTATCTACTGCTACATAATACTTGTGAAGTATATTGAAAAGGCCGGATATGCTGTTGTATGTTGCGCTTGGAGGTGGACCTTGTCCTGGAGCAGTGTAGAACGGCTCCCTGGTAGGGACCAGGAAGCACCTGCCCCCAGGGGGCGGAGCACTGGAGGAGATAGAGGCTAGGATGAGCTTCACCACTGAAAGCTCGCGGTCCCCCCGGGTGGCGCCCGTAGGGACCCGGGCCGCTTGGACTTAGGTGCGCCTCACAGGGTCTCCTGGAGAGGTAGTAAAGAGGCGTGCCCATGAGCAGCAAGGGAGCGCAGTTGGTCACTAGGCTGTAGGTCTGGAGAACCAAGAAAGGCCAGTACAGCATAGGCGATGACAAGGCAAGGGACAAAGCCAGAATCAGGAGACATGGTCAATGGCAGCCGGGGACAGAATCCGAGGATCAGTCCGAGGAGTAGTCAACAAAGCAAGGGTCAGGTTCCAGAGGTCAGATGACGTCACAAGGCAGGCAGAGATCAGGATCCAGGCAGCGAGCAGAATGGTCAAGGAACAGGCTGAGGTCAGTACCAGAGAGACAGTCCGAGGGTACTACCTGGGGAAACAGGGCAGACAGACGCTGGAACAGATGGATGTTGGAACAGACGGATGCTGGAACAGAAGGATGCTGGACAAGGCTGGAACAGTAGGACACTGGAACAATAGGACGCTGGAACAAGGCTGGAACAAGACTGGAACAAGACTATGAACGCGGAGGCAAACTAGTACACTTACAGTGACGATCCGATTGCCAAGGCAAGGAAGTGCAGGCAGGGACTTCCTTATAACATACATTCAATCAGGGTGCACCGCGGAGCTAGGACCCGCCCTGTCCCTACAAGAGGCCAGGTGGTCCACGCATGCGTGCATAGGGGCATGGCCAATGCCACTCCGAACTCTGGCGTGAGGCCTGGTGTGCAGTGGAAGGCCCGGCGACCGCCACCACGGGACGCCAAGGCCTGGAGGTGCTTGCGGCTGCCACTGGGGAGGCTGACCCGTGACCTGCAGAGGAGCTAGTGAGGTGAGCAGTCCCATGTGCGGGCCGGGCGCAGACAGGACGCGCAACATTTTAAAGATATATCGGGTGGTTAAATGATATCACCTTTGTGATCCTATATCTGAGAAGCAGATGAACTGAGGTCCTTAAAGTGAAAGCTATTGATATTGACAGCATTATGAAAATTCGGATCCAGATTATATAATATTTGCTTATAGATTTGTGTATATAAAAATTGTATTAGTATTTGTAATTATTTTTATAGATGGCTATAGATACTTAGAAGCTTTGCAATCTCCCTCTGATAAAGATGGCAATGGACCATTGAAATTAGAGTCCTAATTGGGTTTTTGTGTCAGTAATTTTAGAAGACTGGGGTTTGGGTGACAGTGTTAACAATTTTAGTGGATCTGGGTTGGGATTTTTCAGTGTGAAATCTAAGCTTGTTAATAAAGATGTAAATTATTATAGTGTGACATTATTGGTATTTTGTTGTTTGTATAATTAAATCTATTGTCAATTCAAGAAAAAATTACTGCCTACCTGATACTTTCCTTCTCCTTAGTACAGATAGATGAATCCAAAACCAGTGAGTTATGCACCTCTACCAGCAGATGGAGACTGAACAAAGCTGACATCACAGTATAAATATACTCCTGAAGTGACATCAGCCCACCAGTATTCTCTGCAAAAGCAAATTATGGGCAAACTAACAAAACTTGATTATTAACAGATAATCATTCCAGCACTCAGCCAACAGGAAAATACTGAGCTCAGACAAAGGGTATAATAACACTAATCTAGGGACTGGATTGAAACTTACCAGTACTCCCTGGAACACACACAGCCATGCAGGAGGATCATAGCACAACCGTTCGGCAGCCAAGGGTGGGAAGTTGGATTCGCCTGTCTGTACTAAGGAAAAGGAAATTATCAGGTTAGTAGTCATTTCTCCTTTCTTAGCAGGTGAATCCAAAACCAGTGGGATGTACCAAAGCTACTGTCGAACAGGGTGGCAGGCTGCCTGCAGTCTAGTCAAAACTGTATGTGCGAAGGCTGCGTCCTCTAGGGTCTGCACATCTGGATGATAATACCTGGAAAAGTTATGTAAAGCGGACCATGTCGCAGCTCGGCAAATGTTGATGGGAGATAAAAATCTAACCTCTGCCCATGATACTGCCTGAGCCCTAGTGGAATGAGCTCTAACCTGACTAGGGAACGGCTGCTCAACATCCACATACGTGGCTGTGACTACATCCAGCAGGCTACTGTAGCCTGCAACACCAGCTCACCCTGTTTACCTCCACCATGGAGTATAAACAGCTGGCCCGTCTTCCTGAGAGGTTCAGAAACCTCTAAATACCTCAAGATATGCCTCTTGACATCCAAGGGCCATAACAGGGTATATTCCTCTGTGTCTCTTTCCCTGTCCAGAGACGGCAGGGAAATAGACTGATTCAAGTGAAAATTTGAGATCACTTTTGGCAAAAAGGAACAATACGCAGCTGTATCGCCCCTGAATTCACTTGTAGAAATGGCTCCTGGCAAGCAAGGCCTGTAGTTCAGATACTGGACAAGCAGAACAAATTACCACAAGAAACATCGTTTTTAAGGTCTGTAACCTCAAGGATAGGTTACGCATCGATCAAAACGTAGGGCCCGCTAAAAAATCCAAAACTAGATTAAGACTCCACAAGGGCACCATTATTTATTTATTTATTTATATATTTAGACATGTTATATACCATCATTCCAAATGAAGATCACAATGGTTTACAAAAGTAACATTCATATTATAGATCGACACAACCCTGCCCTGTTTCGTGTTGAACTGAACATCGAGATAGTGGAGCAACTGTGCTGGCTGAAGATTGCTGTTGGCCAGGTTCATGACTCAACCTAGCTCCTGCAACAAGATCACCTTGCGCAAGACTCGGAGGCTCTCTTCCAGACTCTTGGCCTGAATCAGCCTGTCTTCCAAGTACGGGTGTACCAGAATCCCATATTTACTCAACTCTGCTGCCACCACCACCATAATCTTGGAAATAGTTCTGGGCATTGTGGCCAAAACAAAAGGTAGCGCTTGAAACTGATAATGACATCCAAAACCGTGAAAATGAGAAAACATTGATGCTCTAGTCAGATGGGAATATGCAGGTATGCCTCAGAAAGATTCAGAGATGTCAGGAACTCCCCTGATTGTACTGCTATTATCACTGTGCACAAGGTTTCCATGCAAAAACGAGTCACACACAAATGAAGGTTGGCTCCTTTGAGATCCAGAATGGGCTGAAAGGATCCCACCTTCTTGGGAACAATGAAATACATTTAATAACATCCCATATTTTTTTGAGACATGGGCACTGGAACCACAGCCTGCAGGCTGAGGACTCTTCTGTGGAGAGTTGTAGGGAGACACCATGAACATGTCCCAAGGAACACTGCAAAACTCCAGCACATAGCCATCCAGTAACAACTCCAGAACCCACTGGTCAGTCGTGATCTGAACCCACCTCTGATAAAAAAAGAGAGATGCTACCTCATATCTCCTGATCCCGGAAGAGGGTCAGCACACCTTCTTTGGGAAGCTTGGGGTGCTCTACTACATGAGCCTGCACCCCATCTGGGCTGCCTGGGATGAAAGGACTGAGATCTACCCAAAGGAGTCCTCTGAAAAGCTGCTCCTCTATGGGGTCGGAAACATCTGAACTCCCAGAATGTTTGCAGGAGACGGGGTTCATTTGTCGGAAATAGGTATGGATATGTTTAACAACTCCATACAAGAGGGGTTAGAAAAAGAGGTAGCAAGATGGTAGGGCCGCAGTTGGGGGGAACAAGTTGAGTTCCAACTTGTTTTGTGGCGGGAAAAACCCGAGCCCAGGCGGATTTTGTAAAAGGGGCTGGCAAATAAGGGGGAAAAAGGGGGGCAAGCCCAGTGTAGCAAGGGGGGGGGGGCGCTGCACCGGGGGGCCGATGAACGAAGGGGCTTGGTTCTCGGCAGGTAGCTTACTCTCGCTGGTATGAGGTGGAGTAAGGGGGAGGGGTGGGTGGGTACAGTTACTTCACCATTAGGGAAATGGTGGTGAAGGAAGTGGGGAGAAGGAAAAAGGGGGATGGGAGGAGGGGGCGAGATATACACTGTTGTAAGGGCTCGGGTTTCAGTTATAGCAATAATCTGCGGCCTATTTAAACCCAGCATATGGCGTAGAGTTTTGTTTTCTAAGGATGCAAGGAGCGAGCGAGTCTTCTATTCACAAGTTATGTTCTTACAAAATTTAACAGACACTTGGAAATTCTCCTACATTTTTATTTGTATTCTTTCCTGCAAAAATAGTAAACTCACACATCCTAAATAATTATGATAGTTATTTCTGAAACCTCTGTGTTGCAAAAATTCAGAAGTGTGTAACATTTCAAGCCCATTTTTCAAAGGCTCTTATATGCATAAAATCTAGTTTTAAGTATGTAAGTGGCTCTTTGAAAAAAGTCCCAGTGAACATGTGTATAACATTATGGGGCGGATTTTCAGAGCCCTGCTCGCCTAAATCCGCCCAAAACCGGGCGGATTTAGGCGAGCAGGGCCCTGCGCGCCGGGAAGCCTATTTTACATAGGCCTACCGGCGTGAGCAGAGCCCCGGGACTCGCATAAGTCCCGGGGTTTTTGGAGGGGGCGTGTCGGGGGCGGGCCCGAACCGCGCGGCGTTTTCGGTGCGTGTCGGGAGCATTCCGGGGGCGGGCCCGGGGGCATGGCTACGGCCCGGGGCGGCCCGGGGGCGTGGCCGCGCCCTCCGGACCCGCCCCCAGGTCGCATCCAGGCGCGCAGGAGGCCCGCTGACGCGCGGGGATTTACGCCTCCCGGAGGGAGGTGTAAATCCCCTGACAAAGGTAAGGGGGGGTTTAGACAGGGCCGGGCGGGTGGGTTAGGTAGGGGAAGGGAGGGGAAGGTGAGGGGAGGGCAAAGGAAAGTTCCCTCCGAGGCCGCTCCGATTTCGGAGCGGCCTTGGAGGGAACGGGGGTAGGCTGCGCGGCTCGGCGCACGCCAGCTATACAAAATCCATAGCCTTGCGCGCGCCGATCCAGGTTTTTAGCAGATATGCGCGGCTCCGCGCGTATCTACTAAAATCCAGCGTACTTTTGTTTGCGCCTGGAGCGCAAACAAAAGTAGGCTATTCGCGCTCCTTTTAAAATCCGCCCCTATGTGTGGACACCATTCCATGCATATTTTTTATTCATACTAAATTGGCGTTGTGCAGATAGAGTTGGGCTGAGATTGGTATTTATGTGTATATTTTCAGTTAAGTAAATATGTAAACCCATGTGCTCAAAGTTACATCTGCTCTTGAACAGGTGTAACTTTGAGTGTGTGTGTGTTGCGCAGGTTTCTCTGCATGCCTGCAGATTTTCAGAGAGGATTTATGCACTTAATTTGCTAGGAAAATTCTGCAGACTTTAGCCTATATAGGCTATTTGAACATTACTCTCCTCGTACAGGAGCAAATCTCCATGGGATGGAGCTACATAAGAGACAGGGAGATCTAGGTTTGATCTAGGAAGAGACTTCTTGCTGATGGAGCTAATCCTGGTACTAGTAGTTCTGAATACCTTCGTACTTCCGGATCATTTGTACTTTTCCTAGTTACTAAAAGCCAGCTCTGCTTGACCAGCAGACTTAATGTCCGGTTCCTGCTTGGACTTTTCTCTAGTTCAGCATTTCAGAGAGACTAATTATTGCTTTTTAAGCTTCTGTTCCTCTTCTTCCTACACCTAACTTGGAACCCCATTGCTTCATCTTTCTTTCAGCCTAAAGCCTATTCCTGTTTCCATCCTGCTGCCTTGTGACTCATTATACTCCGCATCCTGATCGTGGCCCAGCTGTCTGACTTTGCCTTGATTTACAGATTAAAATGACTTCCTTGCTCTTCCTGATAGACATATGATTTGATTTGATTTTGTTACTTATTTATGTATTGCTGTTTGTCCATTATTGTCTTCTGTTAACTTATTATGATTGTTCTTTGTTAATTTTGTTCCTTGCCTTGTGATTTTAATTGGAAAGGTGAATTATAAGTTTTCAAACCAAATTAAACATATGTGTGAAGAGTGATGTTCTGTATAGTGTTTAGCTGTCTTCTCTTCAGCTTGAACTTTTTGCCACCCCAGGTCAGCAGAACACATTGAGCCAATCCTATTTTTACCTCATGGTGTTGCATGGATTAGTAGTTATGATTTTCTTAGGGAAATCAAAGGGAAAATAAGAATTTCAAATCTATGCATTCCACTGGGGCAAAACAAGGATTAGATCAGCCCATTCGCTTGACAAGCCTATCTTCTACCTGACTCAAATATATTATTTGTACTTTAGAAGCAAAAGAAAAAAATGCAGCAGAATAAACCGTTTCAGGGATATTTTCAGATCTGAAACCATGTAAACATAGTAATAAGTTGGTATTCATAAACCAGTACTTTGAAAAAAATGGGACTATGGTCTCCACATAGACATTTCATGACTTCTGAAAGATTAAAATCAGGATGCACACAGCACTGAAGGTAGCACAGATAATGTTCTTAGCAGAAACGTTAAAATGTATCGTCATACCCTGGCCCCAAATAAATAAACTAACTTTCTTATCTAGTTCATGCCCGCCAGGAAAAGCTATAATTCTCTCTTTTTCTATCCTAATATATCCAACACTCAGTTTAAAAAAAAAATCTCAGTTTAGTAGAGTAATCTAAACATCTTCAGTACATTTCTGCCTCAGCCACCCAATCACATCCCATCCCATCTCATCCTAATCTTTCCAACAATTAAAGGTTCAGATACACCAGGGAATATTTTAAGGCTTTCATATAACAGAAATTTCAACCATTCCAGCCTTTACCATAGGATTAATTAGTGTAACCCATAACTTGGAGTGCATAAACACAACTGGTAGCCAGGAGTCCAACCTTTCATTGCTTTTGGAATTCTTGAAATATGCTCAAGCAGATAATGTAGTGAGCGGGACTCAGAGTATCACAAGATAACGTCTTTACTGGACAGGGAAACGTCTCCCCTCTGTAGCTGAACAGCTGCTCCCCTAAGCAAATGGCTTCCTTAGCCCAGGAGCAGCCCCCATTTCAGGTGAACCCAAAGCTTGGAATAAATTATTCTATACCTGGGATTTAATGGTTTCAATAATGCCAAATGTACTTAATAAAAAAAAATGTTGTTTCCTCAGGCTTCCATAGTAAAAATAGAGGCTTAAACAAAAATGCAGGCTTCCACATTGAAAATACAGACAGTAGCAAAAATAGTTCAGCCCATGTTGTTCTGGAAAGATAAATAACTTTCTGTGTGCATACTGTACCTGAATGCAACTCACCTTGAGCTGCCAATGAAATGGCATGAGCTAAATTTAAATAAATCATGTCTGTTAATGCTATGGCAAAAGAGCTGTGCAGTTACTTAGATATAAGTCCTTTTAAAGTGGAGAAGGGAGAAAAGAAAGAGAATGCATTACTCCTTGATGATGCATTCCATTATTTGAGATGGGTTTGGTACTAGTTTTATTTTCAATGCTGGATCACAATAGAAATTCAGACATATGTGGAAGGAAGGCCATTGAGAAAAATCTGAAGACAAAATAGGCATTAGTGTGCTTCCTACATCATTGATTTTCCTTTTCAACCTTCTTTTCTGTTATTCAGTAAGCTATTCATCTTTTGAGTCATTTTGTTGATTTTTTTTAATGCCATTAGATGCTGCCTTATTGATGCTGGTCTTCTCCCCCTCCCCACTCCCCTTAGTATACACGGGGGATTACGTTTGCCCATCTGTATCTCTTATTCGCCAGGAGTTTCAGCTTGTATTCAAGAAAGAAGTGCTGGTAGTATCTGCTGTAAATAATGGTGCCCAGCTGAGCCAGTGGAAGGATGGCCAGTCACTCTAGGCAGTGATGCACCATACCACGTGATGCTCTCTCTCTCTCTTGTACTTACCCCGAACAATGCTCACCACCCATAACCCCAAACATTAGCTTACCATCGCACTAACCACGCCTCCAAATCTTAAAACCATGATCTCTGCTTCTCACCAGTCAACTCCTACACTTTTAAACAGGGCACCCTTCCATCTCCTTAGGCCACCCTGCCCACTTATGGCGCTTAGGCGGCTGTCTAGTACATCTAATACCTTGCGCCGGCCCTGGTGCCCAGGGCTACCCTACTGCTTTGGAAGAGAGGGAAAGTGGCAAGTACAAGGGGGGTACTTACAAGGGGAGGGGCATGTGGAGGAATGCATTACATTTTGAAACTGCCTAGGGGAGTCAAAATTCCTCGCACTAGCCCTGATCCCAGATTGGTCACCAGACTCTCTGCAGCTAAGAAGAGAAATGTTAGAGACCATAGAGTTCGGATCCTGAGGCACATATCTGACAGCACTGAAGAGAAGTAATTAATTTTTTTAAATAAGTTTTAGAAATAAAATATATTATTGGGGTGGGATGGGAATGGGGAATGTGTAATAACAGGAGCTAACATTACTCATGTGACCATATAGTGCAAGCTAACATATAGTGCTATGTTATGAGTCTCGCTGCATTCGGGTCTGTACTGCACTTCTTAATTTTGTCTTGCCTTTGGTTTTGCTTCTAATATCTGTTGAATAGGATGCTGGCAGTTGATTCTTCCAGAGAATTTCGTCTAGCATAAGTGAAACAAATGGCAGCACAAAATTGAGAAATGCAGCACAGAGCCCTGATGCAGAGAATATCGAAACTTAGTGCTGTATCTTAACTTCCGCTATATGGTCTCATATGTAATGTTAAACATGTTGAATGCTAATATAGGGGATGTTTAGTTTCTTGTATTCATTCCATTTTGACTCTTTTTTCTTGAATAATAAATATTCTCCATACTGCTCTTGCCTGGGTTAGTGAAATGTTAACAGTGTTTCCTTCTATGCAAATCTGGAAAACCTTAGCATCCAGCATTAGTTCTGTGGCAGAGATGCATGTTAGATGATTTCAGCTGTGGAATTCACTTCCATTCTCTGTTGAGATTCTTTAAACATGGAACATTTTGTGGTGTTATGCATATGGGAAGGAGAAAATGACACCTAAATTAAAAAAAAAATCCACAGTTGTATCCAGATCGTAATGATTAATTAGAATTTGGAAAACATGTCAATTTTGCCAACCTGTTATATTTGCAAAGCTCCTAACATATTGCATTTGATTACAATTAGGCATATTTTCAGGGCTTTGTTAATAGGGCCAACTATGTAGAATCTCACACATAAACAAGTTTTCCAATTTAATAGAATAAGAGAGATTTATATATTTTATATACCTACTGCACCTCTCTTTAATAATTATGTGTAGTAACATGCAAGCCCTATAGCATAGGCATTACTCCCATCATCACCCTCCAAAACTGTCCTAAATATGTTCTTCTGCCCATTACCCCCCACCGGCCTATTACGATCCTGCTCTGGGCCTGCCCAAGCATTTTTAAATTCCTTCATAATTTTGGTTGCCCATATCTCTGCTGGTAGATGTTCCAGGCCCTAACCACCGTTTCAGTAAAGAAGTATTTTCTCATGTGTTCTCTATACCTTCCTCCTTGCGACATCACATCTTTTACTAAGCATTTTCTCGTCCTCCAATATATATCATCAACAACTAAGGACTTTTCAGACTTGGTACAGGAAGTACTATTTTGATGGGGTTTCCCATTTTATTTTGGGGTGGGGTGGGAAAACCTCCTCCCTCCACAACATACTTCCAAAGCCCATGTTCAACTCACTGTGATGTGCTTTCATAAAAAAACGAATCAGAGGCTAAAATGAGGTATCGCCCATTTGGAGTCCAAAACCAGTAGATGAATACTATGGTGCAATGTTTCACTTCCTGGCCTATTTTTTAATGTTTGCCTTGGGAAAATATTGCCTGAAATAAATAAAAACTGTACTGATGATTCTACTAATCAAGCTAAGATTAGAATATGTTTTGCATTGTCTCTTTGTGAATGAGTGTATGTTGGCCCATCCTTAAAAGCCCGGGACCAGGCATGTAGCCTGATCCACCTTAAGCCACATACAGGATGGGAGTTCTGTTCTGAAGGTGTTCTTCTTAGAAGGGGATAAGAAGCTAGGCCCAGGGCCAGCAAGACGCCCCCCAGGGAAGATTAGGAGCCTAAGGAAGACCAACACTGATGTCTTTTGTTTTGAGAACTCCTAAGGTAAGCAGAGCTACTTTGCTACATTTTTCTGTGATTCATGAAAAGCTTACTTTATTTATTTATTTATCATTTCTTAATCGCTTTACAAATTAAAAATCACCAAAAGCGATGAACAATAAAAACGTTAAACACTGTTTACACAGCCAGAATCCAGAATAGCCAGAATCCAGACCAAATCAGTTCTCTGGCCAGCTCATGGTACCACACCGTTGCGCGTCCCGGCCGCATCTGCTCCTGACTATTCTTGATCGCTGCCTGGAACCTGACCTCTGCCTGACCTGACTACTCCCGGATTGACTACAGGTACTGACCCCTGCTTTGGCTGACTATTCTGGACTGATACTCTGGCCTTGATCCTCGCTATCCACTCGGACTCTCTGTTCTGGCCTCCTGTGACCTCCGAACCTTCTTGTCTGGACATCGACCGCGCACCCTTGTTCATGGTAGGCACTCCCCTGCGCTTCATCTCCAAGAGACCCTGTGAGGCCCACCTAAGACCAGGCGGCCCAGGTAACCAAGGGCTCAACCTGAGGGAACCTCGGGTCGCTAGTGGTGAAGCTCCAGCTATAGCCTCTGTCTCCTCCTGTGCTCCGCCTCCTGGTGGCAGGCGCTCTCCGGGTCCGACCGGAGGGCCGTACCAATCCTGCACCAGGCCAAGGGTCCACCTCCAGGACAACATGCTGCAAGATCTGAAATGAGGCAAAATGCAATGAAGGGCACTGAACTTTCAGAAAGCAGTAAAATGATTTCACCTAATTTTATTTTTTATTACCAAAATGATGTCATTTTAATGATATGCCATAGAGTCAGAGACTGGATCTTTTTTTATTATTCTCTAATATTTTCATATTTTAGTGCAGATAATTATAGACCTATTCATTGCTTCAGCATCTCTGTTAATTATGTTGTCAAGAGGATGTCACTATTCCACCAGTAAAATTATATTTCTCATTATGAAAAGATATAATCAATTTTCTGTGGTTTCCTCGATCCAACATACACTATCAATATAGCTCATATTTAGACAAATCTATTTTCCTGTAAAAACTGGACTTTTGCCTTTTAGCTCTGTCTTTATCAAAACATGAGATGCAAAGAAATGGTTGTAGAAGTCACCCGATGATCAATAGTTGCGAAGAAGTGAGGGGGAAAGCAGAGAGCAATGGCTGAGGGTCTGGGAGTTTCGCTAGCATTCCACTAGGAATGAAGTTGGGCAGACTCATACTTATCTGCTGTCTCATTCAATGATAGTTTAGGAGCAGGCGTGGGAGGTTACAGTGGTGCAAACAACCCACCCTCAAAAGCAGAAGGGCAGAAGTGTCAAAGGAAGCACAGCCTAAATACATTCAGGGCCGGCGCATCCATTAGGCGAACGTCATTGGTCGCCTAGGGCACCGAGCCATAGGGGCGCTGAAGAGCAGCCACGTGGTGCCGGAAGCGGGGCCTATCCTGCTCACGACAAAGAGAAATGGAGACTGTGTGCTTCTCAGGGCTGCGAGCTGCTCGTGGCCCTGAGAAGCACACAGTTGGTGCAGAAACAGATAGGGGGGGGGGGGAGCTGACCAGGGGAGGGGGCGCGACCGGGAGTCGGGGGCAGTGCAAGGGTCACCTAGGGTGCCCAATACCCTTTCACCGGCCCTGAATACATTGCAGGTCATGAGAAAGCCTAGTTGGTAGCAGCAGGCTTACCCAGAAACCAGCCAAAATAGTGCCAGCAAGTTGCTGGTGGCTGGATGCTGTCTGGCAAGGCCCCAGGGATCTAGGAGGCCATATATGTTCTGGTTCCAGTGTTTAGATTATTTCAAAGCTTGATGATAAGACACAGGTGGGATGGGGTATGGGAGTGCTGGAAAATGGATTAAAGTATAAAATTGTATGTTTATCTACCAAGGAGGGTAGAGAACCAATGAGGAAGAAGACAATTTGACTTGAATAAGGTGTGATATCCTCCAAGTGCTTGAGCTGTT